>NC_081410.1:149951438-150292983 GCF_030272615.1 Cryptomeria japonica
GTTTGTGTGGAATCCGTTTAGTCCATACCACTAGCCTCTTGCTGATTGTAAGTGTGCTTTGTGTGGTCAACTGGAATGATATGAGCTTAACTTCGAATCGTTCTACACTCATTACTTATGCATTAACTTGAATGGTGATCAATGTTTGATGATATTGATTCGAACATCTTTGAAACATCCTTAGAAGATTGCACTGAGCTTGTGTCAAATTGTTCAGTTTGATGGTGAGACCTCGCTCAGTAGGATTCCATCTAATCATTCACTCATCTTCTTGCATTCTTACGATTAGAATAGGCTCTCTCAACCGCTCATCTTTTGCCATTTTTTTCAAAATCAAGCTAGTTTAGGACAAAGAGCATCACCATATAGCAACATTAGATGATCGAGTTCCAGCAAATCAAGCATTCAGGCATTCGAATGTAAGTCCCCTTGTGATTCCAACATAATCACATCAACCAACAGAGCTTATCCACACGTAGTGACCCTACATTCATGAACCTTGGAGTCTTCTCAAGTGATCCTTAAGCAAATCTTCAGCATTTGAGAGATTTTGTTCAAGAGAGGATAAGATACTTTTGGGTATTGTATTATGTGTTCGCATGTGCATAAAAAACACATCAACAAGCCGCGCTTTGATGAAAATTGGCCTTTTCCTCCTGTGAAATGGTCAGAACCAGAACTCACAGATTTAGCCACCTTAATGCAGGCAGTTGTCAAATATTCACAATGGTGGGTTGATCAGCAAGTCCAAGTGCTAAAGCGGAGAAATTTGACCCTCACTTATAACTTGATGGGTGAAATGGAATCATATTCTTCAAATGCAAAAGCGTCCCAAAGTGTTGAGCCAATTGAAAACACTAATTCCAGGATAAGGAAGCAGTTGAGAGCTCTTCAAGGTCAAAGGGGAAGAAAGTTGTGAACGAGGAACCTGCCCAGAAGAAGCATAGATCAGAGCCATCCCATTCTACCACATCCAGGAATGTGAACGATGTATTAACTATTGAGGATGAATCGTTAGCTGAAATAAAGATTCCTTCTCCAATCCATGAGGGAAATATGGAGTGAATCCAGCAGAAAGACAAAGAGCCCCCATCTCCTACAGGCACAGAGATACTTGAATCAGAAAATGAAATGGATATTCTGGGCGAGGAATTTCAGGAGGGAATGATTTCCACTCTTCGAAGCCAGGATATTCCATGCGAAGAAAGTAATCAAGAGGAGGAAGGCATTGAACAGCCTACGATTCCTGATTGGTTGAAAGAGAGGTTGAAGATAAAAGTACCTATGGAAGTCCAGGAAGAAGATGACATGGTCGATTTCTTGGCCAGATTAGGGAAGGTTGCTACAACGAAGCGAGTTGAGAGGTTTTCTACAATTCAGAGAGATGAAGCTGGCTACCGTATAGTTCAGATTGTTGTACCAAAAGTGGACAAGGCAAAGGAGGATATTACTCCTCACGAGTATGAGATCACTACCGTCAACTTAGGACCAACTGCAAAGGGTCAAGAGGTTGAGGACTTGGATAATTCAGTTACTTCCATGAAAGAGAGATTGGAAAAGGAGATAGGAAAGAAAAGAGAATACAAGAGGGAATTTGAGCACCTAAAGTTATATATATTCAACACTTGATCAAGGTGATGCAATGACTCCTCCACTTTTGAATTCTTCACAAGAAGCAATCAAAGATTTTGAAGAAGAAAAGATAACAGCCAGAGAGGCCAAGGAGTGGATGGCGAGCAAAAGTGAAGAAGAAGCCACATTTGTAGAAATATTAATGTCGACATATGGACAGGCTACCTTTTTGCGAACATGGAAAAAGCGTGGGACGACCTTCATGATGTCCGGGACGGAATTATCTCGTGCCTTAGAGTGTTGAAAGGAATTCCTAAGCAAGAATTGATTGATGGAAAGGTAATTGCAGCAGGAACTACATATGATTTCAACAAATGGCACTGGGCATTGGTTGCACAGAGTGAAGTCCTAGAAAGGGTGAAGGCTAATAGTATTAAGGCTGGGGGCGGATTAGAGAAATTCAAAACAAGATTTTCCTTATAGCTGTTGATCTGCTTAAGAAAGAGACCATCCAAGAAAATGATATGCAGTTAGAAAGTCTAAAACTCAGAACTCGGGAGATTTTCTTCGCCATCACTGGACCAGTCCTGAAGCAGAATTTGACTAAGGCATCGAATTTCTTGTCCATCCGAGATGCCTTCCTGAAGCAGGAGTTGGAATGGGAGATCGCTTTTGTCACATGTGCAGATGACTTGGACAGATTGGAATTCAAGTTCTATATGCTGCTACATGTCACAATCAAGGAGGTCAGCCCGATCGTGTCCAAGTTCATTGAACATACTGCCACTCGAGAGGATAAGGATGCACCTTCCTAGGAGATTGCTCCTCAGGCCACTTGTCCTTCTTGCATTTGTTCTTGATGTTACTATGGGAAACCCTAATTGGGGTTGTTATGTTTTGATCTCAGCCATTGATCTTAGATTGCTCTCAGCCTTTCATTTGTTTTCCGGAACTCTATATAAACTCCTATTCTCTCATTTTGTTGTGTGGAGAGATTTATGAAATTGTTGCTAAGAGATACTTTGGTAATATAAGTTCATTTGCAGTTTGCTTTGAAACCTTCTTGTTATCACGTGGTTGCATGGTTGCATATTTTCTTCAACAATATAGAATAGATTTGCTTAGAGTAAATTTGCTTTCAAAGTTGCTAAATGAATGAAGGATTTGATAGTATAGGTTGGTGAAACAATTGCTCATACTTTCTTTGAATGAATGATTTTTGTTCAATGTGTAGAGTTGAAATGAGCTTATTATTGTGGATGCTTTAACTCTTACTTTGGATAAATATTGTTCGTTGGATGGTATTATTCATAGTATAGAAATCTTTAGCACAACCCTAGAAGATTGCACTTACTTTGCGTAGTTGTACTTAGAGTGGCAAAGTAGAGTATTGTTGTTGGTTTCACCTAGTCTTTACCGTCTCTTGAGTTCTTAGGAGTAGCATAGAACTTCTAAACCCTTATCCTTTGGTCTTTTTTTGAAGTCCAAAATTAAAAATCCAAAAAAAGTGAGCAGTTACTGCCAAATTCGTCTAAGTCTTAACTTGTGGATGATATTAGTTGAGCGTAAGTTCCCCTTGTATTCCACCATACATAACCAAGGAATCTATCCAACATAAAGTCACCCGTTCGCACATATAAACCTTGGAGTCGCCGCGTGGTCTTTCTTTGCAATCTTGGCATACATAGTGCTTTTGTTCAAGAGAGAGTAGAGTGTCCTTGACATTTTATTCTAATGTTCGGTGAATGATAAAACGTACACCAACGGTGTCCTACTAAGGAGTTGTCATGGTATTCTTTGCTGATTTTCTCCTTTATATTTGATCCCGGTACAAGATATATCCTATCTTTGTATAGAATAAGTCTTCCACTACTTTTTATTCTTCATTTTGTAGATTTCCTTCTACAATGTCATTTGCTCGTGGATCTTTGGCATACTCAGCAATAATCGAGTTCTTCCAATCTGCGGAAATGCTTATCATGGAGCATAAGTAGGGTTTGCGGGGTAGGGCATCAGCTACTCTTCCCTTTCATGTATTCAATGTCAAAATTATAAGCTTGCAATTTGCTGACCCATTTTTGTTGACAATAATTTAAATCCTTTTGATTCAGAAAAAACCTTAGGCTGTTGTGGTCAATTTTTACAATGAACTTTCCACAAAACAAATATTGTAATGGCTAACATTTCTTTGTCATAAATGGAGTAATGTTTTTCAGCTTTTGTAAGTTTGCAACTTTCGAGTGCAATCAAGTGTTTGTTTTGCATAATTGCTGCTCCAATGTCTTTGCCAAAAGCATCACATTCTAATTCAAAAGGTATTGTAATGGCGAACATTTCTTTGTCATAAATGGAGTAATGTTTTTTGGCTTTTGTAAGTTTGCTACTTTCAAATGCAATCAAGTGTTTGTTTTGCATAATTACTGCTCCAATGCCTTCTCCAAAAGCATCACATTCTAATTCGAAAGGTAAAGTCAAGAACGGCTAGAATGGGACAAGAACCCGTGACCTCTTTAAGTCTTTCAAAAGCTTGTTGGGCTCCCCTTTTAGTTAAGTCAATGAGTGAAGCACCAATTTTAGAAAAACCTTTGCCAAACTATTGGTAGTAGCTGCATAAAGCCAAGAATCCTCTTAAATGGGTTAGGGTTCTTGGTTCCGTCCATTCCTTAATAGCCTTTGTCTTTTCCTCATCCACACTTACCCCTTGTGCGTTAATTTTATGTCCTTGATATAAGATTTCTTCTAACCCAAATTCACATTTAGAGACTTTAGCATAGAGTGATTCTTGTTCACGAATCCGTAGGACTTCATCAAGATGCTCAAGGTGTTCTTCCCATGTTTTACTATAAATCAAAATGTCATCAAAGAATACCAATATGAACTTCCTTAGTTGTTTCCTGAATAAGTGATTCATGCATGATTGGAATGTTGCGGGGGTGTTAATTAAACCAAAGGGTAGGACCAAGAATTCAAAGTGTTCATAGTGACATCTAAAGTGGTCTTAAGTATATCTTCTTTCCTCATTCTAATTTGGTGGTAACCAAATTGTAAGTCAATCTTAGAAAAGGATTTTGTTCCATGAAGTTCATCAATTAGTTCATCGACTCTAGGAATAGGATAACGTCTTTTTATAGTCTTCTTGTTCAAGGCTCCATAACCTATGCTCATTCTCATGGTGCCATCCATCTTTTTAACTAGTACCATGGAGGAGGCAAAAGGACTAGAACTAGGTTGAATGTGTCCCATTTTGAGAAGCTCCTTGATTTTTTTTTCTAATTCTTCTTTAAATTTTTGGGGGTGCCTATAGGGTGTATTGATTACGGGTTTAGCCCCTTCTTCAAGTTCTATGGTGTGTTCAAAACCCCTTTTGGGAGGAAGTCCCGATGGGATGTTGCCAAATACCTTTTTGCGTTTCTTCAAGATGGGTTGGATGTCAACATGTATGGCTTTGCCTTTGGGGAAAGACTTGTCAAGTATCATGAATTGAGTGGCCAATTCCACCCGTCCATGTCTAAAGGTTCTTTTCATCCTTTTGGACAAAATTACTCTTGAGGATCTATCAAATAATCCATGTAAGAGGACTTCTTGTCTATTATGTTGAAAACTAAGTTCCATTTTTTGGAAGTCCATGTAGATACGCCCTAAAGAGCTCAACCTTTGGACGCCCAAGACTACATCGGTGTCCCCCATATTTACAATGTAGAAGTCCTCTTTGATCAGTTGCCATCCCAAGGTGATGCTTAGTTGTGGAATCTTTCTTGTGCACAAGAAATGAACCCATCAGCCATGGTAACCTTTAAGCCCTCAAAATCTACTATTTCCAAATTCATCCTTGTAACCAAACCTTGGTTGATAAAGTTGTGAGTTGCCCCACTATCCACAAGGGCGGTTACCTTTTGTCCCTTTAGAACACTACAAATTCGAAAGGAGTGGTACTTGGATGTTTTTGAGATTGAAGCTAAGGTTCCATTGTCTTCCTCATCTCACCTTCTTTTGCTTGGGTTTTCTCTATTTTCTTCCCATAATTCTTCGTTGGATAATGCCTCTATGTTGCGTACTTGGCCTCTTTTTCCACAATTATGTCCCAGCTCCAACTTCCCCTTACATTGGTAACATATTTTCTCCTTACACTGGAAACATAATCGTTTTCTTCAAATCTCTTCTTGGTCAGCTTTAAGAGGAAAAGTTTTTGATGCCCATCTTTCTCATAGATGGGTTTTGGGGTTAGATTTTTTCTTTGTAGCTCTCCTTGGCTATCTCTAGGAGGTAAAGTTTTTTGATGCCAATCTTTCTTATAGATGGGTTTGTCTTTTGATGGTATGACTTCCAATCTTGTTGCTTTTTGAATTGCATCTTCAAGTGTTATAGGATCAAGAACACTTACCAAACCATGGATTGATTCTTTTAATCCTTCGATAAATAGGTATGTAAGTCTACTTTCGGAAGCCCCCTATACCATGATTGATTTGTTACATAATCTTCTACGGTTCCTTGTTGCTTCAATTGTGTTAATTATTTGAAATATCTTTCAGGATGTTTTTGATCAAATTGTTTAGTAAGCCTTTGTGTGAATTTGTCATAGATTGTTATGTTTAGGTATCCTTGGATAATAAGGCCATGATGCCGCCAATCGTGGGAAATTCCTTCCAAATGTAGAATGGCAAATTTGATAGCATCATCTTCTAATGTGAGACTAAGGGAAAGATAGGCATTCATCTTTTGGACCCACAAACATGTTGTGACCCTTCCCAATCCATCAAAGTTGGGAAGAGTCATTTTACTCACCCTTTGTTGTAATTTTTTGTTAGGTTGTCTTATTTCCCTTCTAAGGGCATTTTGTGTTCTAGCATCACAATATTCCCTGAAGGAAATATTTCTCCTAACTTTAGGGTCCAACCTCGAGTAGGCTTCAGCAATTTCATCAACGTTGTTAATGGATGGATTGTTGTCTTCTTCGTCCCTTGTTGGTTCTTCCCTAGGTAGGAATAAAGGTCTTGTTAATCTAGGGGTCAATCCCACCATAGTTATGTTGTTATCTTTCGAGTGACTAGAAATTACATCACTTCCATTTGTTTGGTTGGGCCTAAGGGCATTGATTGTATTATTCATATTTTGTAAGTTTTGGAAGAGTGCTTAAGTTGTCCTCTCATTGTGTTCCATTTTATTTCTTTGAGTAGAGTTATTATTTGCTGCAAATCATCTCCTCTCCTTTTCAATGCCCTTTGAGCTCTTTGGCTTAGTTGCATCAGCTATCTTTTGTCCCACAGGCTGGCAAGAACAATGCTCTAATACCAATTGTAATGTCCCCTTTTGTGGATATACCTGATTTTACCCAAAATAACAATTCCCACAATGCGATTTATTTACAAATAGTATTCTAAAACATAATTGCAATTTAATTAAGAGAAAATTGTAATCAATTAATATTAAACATTAACAAAGGATCTATGATCATATGCAAATAATTCCTATTCAAAAACATAGCATCCTAAATGCCTTGAATCGTTAGCATTTTTCCAAAATCCAACTATATTAGGAATTTAATGGGAAGGCTTAGTAGGATGCCTGGAGACTATTCCTCACAATTAAACTCAAGAGCCCGAACGACCAACCAGGTCAATTTGACCCCTTAGCCCACAAGCTAACCAACTTGGGGTGGGCTACTTAATTGAAGGATGCCCAAATACTAGCTCTTCACAACTAAGCCCAAAGGCGCAAAATGACCAACCAAGTCAATTCGACCCCTTGGCCCACAAGCTAACCAGCTTGGGGTGGGCTACTTAATTGGGAAAAAGCTGGTATGGCTGCACCTCCCTACTATGTTTCCTTATTAATTCCAGTTATAATTGCATGTAAGAGAATTAAATGAATAATTATATTAATGTTTCTTGATAAATTGGCAATTTAATTCAATAAATTAAAGATTCATAAGAGACTTCATAATAGACAATAGATTCAACAATTGAATACCAATCACTTTGCTGATTAGAAATGTCTGCCTTTTCTGAATTCAGTTTCAGATATCAGAATTCTTATCTGATTGATGCCTTTCTCCAAGTGACAACCTTCCTTATATAGCCATCAAGAGAGGATGAAAAGCCGTATCTCTTGCTAAGAACACCATCTTTCCAAATGAGGCATCACTTCTTAACTAACTGATGCCCCTTCATCAAATCGTGGCTCCTTGGGAATCTGCTGCTTATGATTTAACTATCCTTATGCTTAAACAGACCACTGATTATGTGAAGAGGTGCATTGTTCAATCATCCATTAAGAGGGAGATTACCGATTATGTGAAGAGGTTCTTTGTTTGATTATCCACTAAGAGGGAAATCTTCGAATATGTTCTATTTTTATTCAATTCTTTTATTTTTTTCTTACTTAAGGACGGATCATGAAAATGGTCTTATGGCGGTGGCATGACATATTTCCATGGACAGAACTAAACACCAAAAGGCATTATTACCGTATAAGTGCCCAACAATGAGATGCATAAGCAGCATGGTATTCCTAAAGTAATAGTCACTGATGTGAACCCAAATTCTCAAGAAACTTTTAGAGTGGAATTCAAAAAAAGTAGGAACTAAACTAGATATGAATTCTTCATTTCTCAAATAGAATGTCAGATAAAGTTTGCTAAAAATGATTAGAATGAAAATTGCATGGCTATTTGACAAATAGACAAGTAGAGATCTTCCATTAGCAAAATGGTAATAAATGCTTAGAACCGTACAGCTTTCAAGATAGCAAATTCTAAGAATTATATAAATATGAATATGCCCAACATCACAAGATGCCTTCCAAGTAATTCCAAGGCATGGGTAATTAAAATGCACTTGAGCTACTGATACATCCAAGAACCATAACACTTAGCTTATGCCTTACTTAAAGAAGGCAAGCTTCCCTAAAAAAATTTTAAAAAAGGAAAGCTACATTAAGAATTAGTACGCCCTATCAGGTTCTAGAAAATGTTGAAACACTAGCCTACACATTTGAGCTATCTAGCACATTCACGATCCATAATGCTTCACATGTATCTTGTTCAAAGAAGGCAAGAATTCCTCTAAATTAAGAGAAAAAAAAGTTACATTGATATTTTATATGCCCTGTCATTTGCTAAAAAATGCTGAAATTTGTCTTGAGCATTTGAGCTATCCACTATATCCCAGATCCTTAATGTTTCACATGTATCTTATTTGAATAGGTAAATTATGCAAAATATAGCATGCGAACCAGAGGCCAGAGAATCATAAAGGAGGACAAATACAATTCCAACCATATGCCTCTATCCATGCATGCACAAACTCCTCAAAATTTAGATAGATTGTGAACTAGTAGAGTGGAAGTTCCTACAGGTTGACAATGCTATTTGGAAGAACAAATGCTACCTCCAACAACATCCCAATATATCAAACTCCCAGAAAGAATCCAATAAGTAAGCAACAGATAATTATGATTAAGCGAAAGGAAAGAAAAACCAAGGAAGAACTGAACAGAAATGCACTATGTTTATTACTTTACGCACATTGCAGTTAGAGATTCACCTGTCTCAAACTGATCTAAGACAAATTTAACGGTTAACAAAAAATTCATCCAATTTCTAAAACAAAAAAAAAAATCAAACATATTTACATGTCTGCAATAATTAATAAAAAAATCATTATAATTTCTACAAATTATTTTTTTCTATGAAAAAACACCAAATAGTTGTATAAATAGGTAGATATTAAAACATTGAAATACATAGGTAGATTATAAAATTTTCCTAAATTACACTAAACTTAAGGAAGTAAAAAGTTTGCCAAAATTTCTTAACTTCTAAATTTGTAAAAGTTTCTTAAGATATAGCCTATGTTGGACCTCAGCAATAATCGATTCAATGTCTTCATTTTCATTTATCGTTGTTGGGCTTCCGCTGTATTTTTGCATTACTTTTCAATATAACTGGTCACTCAGCGCAATACTTCAATTACTGTTCAGTACTCACTAGAGATTACAACAGAATAACTTGCTTTCAAACACAAAGAAAGATTTGTATAATTAAAATTGGCACAAAATATATAATATACGATAACAATTTTCGATGAGAGAACCAAAAATTTTGCTCAACTGGATCAACAAATTGGCATCCAAATAGTTACAAATACTTTCAATAGTATAATAATAGCAAAAGGAAGAGGTTAATTTTCTACAGACAAATAACTAATTGTGGTTTGGCATAATGCTTAAAAATATTAGTCATTAAAGGCTAAAAGACCTATAAAATTAAACAGAGAACTACAGAAAATTATACTAGAATAATCTCTCAAACGAGTTTTAAACTTTTATATCATGTGTGTAATATTTACATCTTAGGATCCCCCTCAATTAAAGAAAACTGGCATATTTAAAGCACTACCAGAAGGGTCTACATTAGTTAAATCACAAACAAAGTTTAAAGCACTACCCAAGGGTTTTCCTCAACCAATCTAGAACACCAATTTTTAAGCATCACCCTTGCAAATAGATACTTTATAAAAGTTTTTAGTTTTAATATATGAAATTCAAAAAAGAATTGCATTTCCCACTTATTTGGGTTGTTTAATAGTAAAACCTAATATAAATGCTATAAACGTAATAAATTCAAATCATATTTGAATTCAATGATGTTTACCCAGTCATCCAAAGGGTCATGACATAATAGGAAAATAGCATATTTTAAGCAAGTAAAAGCATATCATACCTGAGAGGACAGGTCAAATAGGATATGAAGAATTGAAGTACGGACAAGTAAGGACGTGGGGCATGAAAATTTAGCAAATTGGCAAGGCACCAGATTCAAACCCATTTCATAGCAATGCAAACCGTACCCTTATCCCATACCACTAACCCTACCAAACCCTAAGAGAAAAAAAAAAACAGGTTGCTTCAACAGTAGTAACTGTGCGAATAATGGCATGTAAAAGTAGTATACGGGTATGGAACCGTGCTCAGAAATAAGTCTTGCCTCGACATGAATTTATACCGTTTCAACTGAGCAGGCTAGTTACCAAAATAGGATTTGTTACAATAACCAAACTTTCCAAACAAAAAAAAAAAAAAAACCCATTCAAACCAATGCAAGATGTATATGACGTGCTGTATATTCTTTGTTCAGATGGTTTATTTGCTGCCCTTGCCAGGATTGGAATTTTTGAGAAAGTCTTCAATAAAATATACGAATTAAACGGCAATCTGGCTACTTCAGCGATAGAAATCGTAAAATATAAAGGACTTAAAAGGAATAATAAATGGAAGGCACAAGGAAATTGCAGGCAAGGGTTGGAGTATTTACTTACAGAGGAAGTGCACCTCCAATGTTGATATTGATCGATATTATTAGCGTTGAACACAAGAGAGTAGAATCGAAGTAAATATTGAACGAAACTTAGTTTGAGTTCAGGAGGCCCGCTAAATTAACGAATTCCTCCGTTTTATAGTTTCTTTTTATTGTATGTATAACTAGTAATTGGATCTGTAAGGTTCGATCGTCACGCTGACGCTGATTTGAAAAATTATTACAGTAAAACGTTGTTCAAGATATCTAGATAATTTTTTCCATAATCGTATAAAATATATGTCCTTAATAATCAGTAGAAAAGGTAAAAGAATGTATATATTTAATAATCATTAAACAATAATTAGAATTAAAAAATCAATATCATAGTTGAAATTTAATTCATCAAATTTATTAACATTAATATAGATATCTTAAATATATCAATTTCAAGGTTTTTATATTTAAATTGATATGGAGAATACATAAGTAGCATCCACCCTACAACATGTAATTTATCATCTTTTTCTTGTGTTTGAATAAAGTATTAATATCTTTTATAAATACTGTTCTATTCATTCAAATGTATAATAGGAATTATATCTATCAAAATCTATTATTGAATCATTTTTTATTTTTTCAAATACATAATCAGCATATTAAAAGATTATGGATGAGACATTTCATCTTAAACCAAAAATATTAAAGGATTATATATAATAATGTATACATTACATAAAATTATTGTGTTGTTGAATATTTGAGTCTTTCTTCCTCAACCTTCCTTTTGGTGAGTTGCTTCCTTGTTTACATTTTTTCAAATTGATGGTATACAAATGGTGGTGAGATTCTAAGTTCATCCAATGATATAACTACATCTATTGGCGCAATACTTTTCATTATATATGGTCTATCTAAATATCCTTCAATGAAATGTTTTAGGTGATCAATATGATCAACATATAAAAGATAATGAATGAGACATTTCATCTTCAACCAAAAATATTAATGAAAGAATTATATCTAATAATGTATGCATTACATAAAATTATTGTGTTTCTAAATATTCAAGTCTTTCTTCCTCGACTTTTATTTTGGTGAGTTGCTTCTGTGTTTTAATTTTCTCATAGCAGTCAAATAAAAATAGTGATGAGATTCTCAGCCCATCCAAGGACTTAACACATGATATAGCTACATTTATCAATGTAACACTTTCCATTATATATGGTCTATCCAAATATCCTTCAATGAAATGTTTTAGGTGATCATCATTGTCATTTTCTTAATTTGTTGCCATTGGCTTGAACATCTCTCTTGAAACATTTAATGTGACAAATACTCTACTACATTTTACCAATGGAAACTTCAATAGTAGATGACATGTTTCTTGTGCTCCAATGTCTCTTTTAATGAGGGTTTTTTTAGAAGTCTCTTGTATGCCCTTGATATTACTTTGTTTGAGATTTCAATATTTTCAAGTCACTTTAACATTTGATTATATGTTTATAAACCCTTTTTAGCTTGTGTTGCATACTTTGCAATATAATTCATTACGACATGTTTTGAAAGTATCAGTTGTCATGTCCAAGGGGTTGAGCTTAGTTGGTTAAAGCATTGAGTTCTCAATGTGGAGACCCATGTTCAACTCCCATGAGGGACGCCTTTGTGTATAATTCTAAGTTGTGACTCTTGGTCTTCCATTGTTGGTTGAAGTGGATTTCTAAGTTGTGACCCTTGGTCTTCCAATTGTTGTTTCTAGTTTGGTGCTCGAAAGGAGCTGGTATTTGTAATGAGCTTTGTGATTCTATGATACTTAATACAAAAAGTATCAGTTTGTCAGTCTATATTTTCTCTCGATAACTAAAGTATGTTACAATTATGTGTATTTACTCCATCATCATTTCTTATAGGTTCGTATATTTTATCTCATGTGGTTGGATCTTCAAATAATTTCAATCCATCTAGATGCAGTGGCCATGGTGCATTGTACCAATAAACAAAAGGTAACTTGTTAGTTTATATTCACATTTTAATTATTTTTTAGTAAAAAACATTTGTATCTATGAATAACCTACCTACAAACCATTCTTCCTCTTCTTTTATGAAGGCAAGCCCCCTCCTTACACATTGTATGGTGCTCAAGAGAATTGAGTAACTCTTCATAGTCACATTCCTAGTCTATATGGCTTATTTGTTGTGCATTTTGAAGGCGTGGATGTTGTGTAAAACTTTGTAGAACCTATCATTGATGATATAACATATTTTATTAGTTAAAATACATTGTTTTAATATAATATATTTTAAAATAAATATATAATTGAGAATTAATATCATACCTACATGTTTCATGGATGTGGATCTCCATGTGGATTTCATGCATGAACAATAAAATCAAAATATTTTTGAGCATTTTTCTTTCATGATCATTTCCCCAATCAAGGTTCTATATATTTCCCAATCAAGGTTCTATATGTTCCCCAATCAAGGTTCTATGTGTTCCCCAATCAAGGTTGTACATATTCAGTGCTCCCTCTAATTGTATGAATCCATGTACATGAGGTGATCATTTATGTTGTCATTCATATCGTGACCAACAATATTTTACTTTCATTCCCTTTTGAAACATTGTATATTGTAGGTGCATGCAATATGCCACAGCATGTAGGTAGTTAATAATATTTTGTCATTGCAACTTTTTTGCTTCTTATGGATTAGTTGGTTGTATTTTTTATACTACTGCATGTGTAAATTTGGTCAATGCATATCCATTGCACTCAAAATTAAAAAAAAAAATTGGTGTTCCAATGTTATGCAAGAGTTCAGATAATTCAGCTTGACATTTTTCCTAATAAGACTTTGTACCCCTTATTGGTGTACCAAAACACATCAAACAATCAACTATCTATCAATATGAGTATAAGGGATATTTTTCATATTCCCTTGTCACTCAATGATTGTGATTCACATATCTTAAAATATATTTTTCATAAACACAAAAAGTAAGTTTTGTGCATGGTTTTGCACAATCATAATCATCATATGATATCTAACTCGTGGGTGTTGTCCAAAATGACGAGTTTTACATCGAAATAAATGCCTAACAAACTCATGTAGATGGACTCTCCTTATTCTTAGTTATATCCAATCACATTTTCCATCTATAAATAGTATTGGAAAATTCATATCAAGCAATCATCCAGTGACATACTCATTCACTAAAGATGCTCCAATTTATGGCCAGTCAATTACTAATCTAGGATCTTCATGAGGATTATTTATCCATGGGTGGATTAGTTTCATCTCTCTTTGTACATTTGGTGGTTTACATGGCATTGATATAGTTTGATCAATAATGTTTCCTTCATACATCTCTATTACTGGACCAACAAATACATATTCATTTGCATCAAAATCAAACTCCATATGAATGAAGTTCAATTGGTGAAAAAAAAATCATCTAAATTGCATGTAACTTCACTGAGAGAATTTTTTAATCAATTTGAAAATTGAGCTATAGAATTTATCATGTTCTATTTTGTATTCAAGTTCTTTATATACCCTCTCTATTGACTATAAAACAATAATTTGGTCCTATTTTCCTCCTAGGATGGGCGATAAAAGCCAGGAGTGGATTCCGCCAAATAAGGGATGGACCAAGATCAACTTCGACGGAGCATCAAGGGGGAATCCCGGGATCTCTGGGGTAGGGGTCATAGCTCATGATGATAATGGTAGTATTCTTGCTCTTGGAGCAAAGAGATTGGAGGATGGCTTGAACAACGAAGCGAAGTGTCAGGCGGCAATTGAAGCAATTCTTTTGGCGAAGAAGTTGGAGGTGAAAAAACTCCATCTTGAAGGGGACTCCTAGATAGTGGTGAATGGTATTGCTAGGGGATGGATGGAGGCTTGGCACCTGGATAAACATATCAGAAGGATGAATAACCTTCTGAGTGGGTTTGAGGATTTTAAGGTATCGCATGTTCTCAAGGAAGAGAATGTTGAGGTTGATAGGCTTTCGAACGTAGGTGCAAATGGTTCCTTGGCTAATCATTTTGATTTCTTTGAAGACCTAAGGGATTTAAGTCCCTTAGATTTGGGATGAAGATGCTTAGTGAGTGAAAGGGGAACCCGAGATGTGGTGGAGAGACTTGCGTGATCCATTTAAGATATGCATGATGGAGGGGTGGGGATGGCTCACGTGGTTCGTATTCATCGAACTAGGAGCAAGTTATAATGGCGGCGTAGGTGCAAGGATGTCAGCGATTGGATTTTTGTTCTGTTGATGATGCAAGGTATGAGGTGGTGTGTACAAAGAAATTAATTTTTGGAGTGGCTACGGAGTGTTATTTTAGGCCCTCGTTTCCTTTGTTTTGGCATTGTGCAGAGGACTGTTTTGGCTATTGTGAGTGTCATTTTTGGTTGAGTGTGGGGAAGGATGGAAGCCAACTTTTTGCTATCAACAAAGGGTCAAATGCCTGCATTTCGAGGCACAATCTCAAGCAACCGCCTGTTGAATGTTTTTAGGGTGGATGAGGAAGTTTTGTGGAGGGTTATGCGCCTGATGTTTGGGGAATAATTCTTGGACACTAATTGTTTCCCGCGAACAAACTTGGATGTTTCGTCCCTGTTCGTGGCTCTGGCTCTGGTGGTGGGAGGTTCGAAGGAGGAGGTGTTGCGGGTGACATCCCTAGTTCTGAGACCAAAATGGTCGGGTGGGCTGGCGGAGGTGGTGGCTCGAGTGGAGCTTGGCATGGGTTTGAGAATGGAGCAAGGGTCGTGGCGGCGTTTAGGTGAGGGTATGGATGCAGTGCAGTCGTTGGTGGTGTGGTCGGCTTCTCGTTCGGTGGAATCACAGATGGAGGATGCAAGGAATGGGTGGAGGGAAATTGTGGAATTTGTGTGGGAGTTGGGACCGGTGGAGAGAGAAAAAATGTGTGGCAAGAAGACCCTAGTGAAGTCGCTGGCTCCAATAGGCGAAGATGGGTGGCCGCTGATGCGTCACCAAATTCCGCAAAAGAATGCGAGGGTGGTGGATCGTAGTATGCTTCAAGGCAGGCGACCGGGAACCACGATAGGTATCAAGATGGAGCTTCCTGAGGCAGGCCCCAGTCAGGGCATTCCCAACTTCTCCAGGGAGGATGCCCTTGGCTAGTTTCGGTAGGATGGTCTCTTATGGGTTGTCAGTTTTTTTGGGTGGGGAGGCTTAGTTGTAAGGATTACATCTGGTATGGTAGGATTTGTAGGTGTGGTGTCTGTCTTGGGTTCCTTTGGTTATTGTAGGGGCGAGACCCCATTTTGTGGATTGTTGCTGAACAGATTATGGCATGTATACTTTCTTTTCAAGCAATATAAATCTTATCCGGTTATTGATAAAAAAAATAATAATAATTTGGTCCATGTCAATCCTTCTTTCAAACAATACTAATTGGTAAAAAATTTGTTCAATGTGATCAAATTATAGTTATTTTTCTTACCTATTGTGGAAAAATTATGGTATGTCATTTATATTTATATTGACTTTCAATTGCATGTGTGACTTGGAGAATCGAGTTGACGTGTACTATCAATATGTTATCTATTTATGTTAATTTTGCAAGTTCCAATGATTATGGACCAAAATCCATGTTGTTTAATGCTAAAAAATGATGTTCATACTTCTCTTGTTGACATCATTCACAAATAGGGCCTTCAAGTACTTGTGCAATCCTTGTTGCAAGATAACTTTCTTGACAAATATAGCACATACTTAGTGTAGCAATTTTATCTATTCCATATTGAAATATCATTTGTAAAGTCTACAAATCAATCACAATGTTTCTATTATTATTAATTGTTCCCATGTCCCTTCTACTTTGTGTTATTTGCAATTGTATTCTTCTTCTTAGTTGAGATATTGTTTTGGATTAAGGCAAAAACAAGTTTTGAAGGGGCCCCGAAACCCTTTACAAAAAAAATTCTAAAAGACTTAGAATCAGAGCATTAGAAATATCCAAAATAAAACAGGCTGCAAAAGATAGGACAATACAAAGTGCAACCAAGAAACCAACAAAATGCCCAAACGGGCAGACAAAGGATTAGCAAAGAACCAACAAACAAAAAACACAAAACACACAGAAAGATAACACAATCACATGAGGCTCTTGAGGGCCTCAGTGACCTCAACCTCCAGTAGGCTCATCTTGTCGGTAGTCATCCTAATCTATTTATAATCCTCGCTCTGAATCACTTCTTTCTTCTTCACGTTGCCTCGGGTCCACTTGCAAGGGCCTTGATCATCCTACATTTTCTCACTGTCATTGCCAATATTAATCAAAATTTTCTCGTGTTGCCCTCTGCCAAGATTGTTCGTCGTAGCATTCATGGCATCCACCATCTATTTGACAATCTTGTGGCTATCGATCATAATTGTTATGAGGGTGGCTTGAATTTTATTTTAGCTTTCATCGACTTGGGTGAGCCTATCCTCAAATATTTTTTGCATTTGATCAATACCCTCCACTACTCTATTGATGTAGTCCACCACAGATTTCTTCTCATCTTCCGTCCAGTGCCCTTTATCTTTTTGATCATCCTAAATAGTAACAACAAGGATAGCATCCATCTTGCTACCCAAAGCCCTTTGATTGATTCTGACCTCCTTTAGCTCATGAAAGAGCCATTTGAACAAGCTGAAAGTGTCAATGGCATGGTCCCTAGTCATTCCCAGAATATTTTCATAATCATCCCTCTTATCACTCAGTTCCACACTCTTTGCATGGAGATCCTTGGTTGCATTATGTCGAGGCGACGAAGGGGGTGGCAAAAGGGGCTTGTCAATGTTTTGGCTATCAGTCTTAATGTCATCCATGGAACCACCCATAGAGACCTCAGAGTTAGCATTTTTGCCACTAGACACGGGGGAATCCTTCCCAGACGAGGTGGAAGAAGAAGACACAACCAATTGCTTCCGCACCTTCTTACCCTTACCCACAAAAGATTTGGCCTTCGGGGAGATAACAGATTTGTCTTTTTTATGAGGAGGGGGGGAGTCCGCCTCAGAGTCTGAATTGGACTCCTCACCACCTGATTCCCCGGCAAAAGTATCATCCTCGGAAGAAGTAGGGACATAATTAGATAGGGTAGGGATGGCACAAAAATGGGAATCAATAAGTACTAGAAGCCCTTCATGGAGGATAGGGAACTTAACAAAGTTCTTTTTTGGGTACCTAAAATTAGCCCTCATGGCAGACATAAGATAGAAAGGAAGGGACACCTTAACACCATAACGGAAATGATTCAAGAGCACAAAATGATGACCACAAACCCTAGTAAACCGACCATCAAGGGTGAAGTATTCCATAATTACCTTAAGAAGTTTCACCCAGAACTCCTTGATAACAAAGATATTGAAGTAGCTCGTCGTTTTCTTTATCATTTTGGCCCTCTCCTCTTCATTTTTGGGGAAGTTCAGCATCGCCTCCTCCGATTAGTTTTTGTCCCTGTAGAATTTCATCCCTTCAGCCGAAAGGCTAGTGACCTAAGCAATCAAATTCTCATCAATAAGCAACTTGCGCCCATGTAGAGTAATGGTGCCATCTTTCTAGTGCTTCTCAAAATAGGCAGTCACATACTTATTTCTCCCCTTTAACCTCTCAATGTATGGGGTAACACCTCTTTTCTCTAGGATCCTCCAAATTTTCTTATCCTTCTTAAGGTGCACACAACTTGGAGGTTAAATTATCTTCCTCGCCCCTCCCATTTGTGTCTTCACTCTATAACTGAGGAAACTCACAGCTTTAAAACTAGGAAAGAAAACCCCCAAAAAATTGATATCTACCCACAAAGCATACGAGTTAACTCTGTCATAATGATACCATCCATTATAAACACATACCTTATACGAAAAGGTATCGATCTTTCTAGAGACATATCTTGCAATAATGACAAGATTACTCATGAAATTAGCTACCTTGATTTATGTCATGAAGAGAAAGCATGTAAAGCTCAGTGTCCAATATATCCTCATTGGTCCAGCTCAATTGACTAATACTTCTCACTCCCTTATTAGCTAGGTAATCGACAACATAGTTGGATTCCCTAAAAACATGGGATATGATACATTGATCAAAAGTATTAATGATTTCTCTAGCTTTTTTAATCCAAACTTCAACATTTGAAGAGGGCTTTGAAGTACCTTTTGTTAGCAATATGAAGGAATTGATTATGTGTTGCATTGATATTTTTTCATTGATGTCAACACTCGTTGTTATGATTGGTTACTGGCAGACAAATTTTGGTTACTGGTAGAAGAACTAGTGTTACTGGTAGAAGGGACTATCAGTTGGATACTATCGACATGTTTGGATCAATGGAACATGTTCGGTTTGATGTTTCTGGAGTATGTTTTGGTCAGTTGGTATTGAATTGATGATTAGATGCTATCATACACTCTAGTAAGCCTATATCGGTAAGGGTTTAAGGTTTTACATGTAGAGCTTTTACTGAGAATATTTGACAGGATGCATAAGTGGTGTTGGTGCGACTTCTAGATGGAATTCGGGATGCAGAAGGTGATCCTTGATCGTGCCTCGACATATTGGAGACATTGCTTTGGCATGGAGAATCTAATTAGGTCTGGTACCTATCCAGGTTATGGACCAGTATCATGTTAGGTGTTCTCTACATGTTACCAGGATGATTTATAGATTGGTTAATGTTGTTTTGGTCTAAAGCCGACATGGAACATCATTGTAATATAGATGTATGTAATGATCTTATTGTAATATCTTTTAGGTGGCCGACCTAATTGGTTTAGGCCTTAGGGTTTGTATAAATTGATGTAAGATCTCATTGTAGATCATGGTCGTGGTCATGGAATGGAAAATCATATGTGAAGGAGATTTGGTTGATCATAGGTGATCGAATTGGGTTTATGTAAGAGGTCAAAGGCCTCCGGTATTGAGCTTAGTCGACACTATAATCAGGCATGGTAGATGTTATCACTAACAGGTCATTCTTCTGGATTGTTGTCCAATTATATTGAGGTGGTTATAACCTCTCTGGAGTCAGTGAGACTCCTTTGTAATGAGCAGTACGCTCTAGGCAATGTGCCTTCCTGCATGTGCAAGCCCCATATTGTAGCACATACTTTCTGCAGAAGTATTATCTGACTGTGGGTAGGCTTCCCACCGTGGTTTTTTCCTTTACCAGGTTTTCCACGTACAAATCATGGTGTTATGTGGTATGGTTGCATTGTGTTAATTCTTTGTTTCATTCTTAAGTTTTATTGCTTACCGGTATCTGTTTCTGCTATTTCGGTATTCAATGTTTATGTGCTCCAGTTAAAGGTTATAAAGTGGTTTGATTAATATAATTTGTTGACAACTGATTCACCCCCCCCCCCTCTTAGTTGTCCACCGGTTATTCTAACACCTTTAAGATAATTAATAATGTTTTTAGAATCACCTTTCACCCACACATTTTTGCAGTTGTTTTTCCCGGCTTAGTTGAGACATTGTTAACTTCTCTTGTGAGCTATTATTTTCTATAAATTATTTTGAATATCAATATTCATTGCATCTTGAACTCTAATATTTGGTGTTCGTAGCACATGATCTATTATAATAGAATTCACCCCTTCAAAACTACCATCAACATTCTTGTAAGATTGACAATATCTTTGAACTAGTCCACTATTGCACACTTGTATTTATTTTCTTTCTATCTCATTCAATTGGTCGAGATGCATATATTTGTGCATACTTCTTCTCAATACATGTTGCTCTTCTTGATATTTTCATCCATGATGTGTTATCATCTCATCTACATGTTGTCTCATTTCTACTTCAATCTCTTCCACTATCATATCTACCATAAGTTTAACACCTCTTTCTCTTTCATTTTGGTTTCAACATTTTTTTACTTAATGTCTTTGTGCATCAAACAGTTGTTCATGTCATTATCTCATATAATTTTGAGCATATTATCTTCATTTCCCTTCATTTTCAAGACTTCTTACTTCCTCTCTTTGTGCATCAATCATTTGTCCATGTCATTGCCTCATATAATTTCGAGCATATTCTCTTCGATGTACTTTTCATTGCTCTTCATTTTCAAAATTTAACCTTGGGTGAGACATCCTATAGATTAAATAAAATATAATTACTACATTATAAAAAAAAATCCAAGATAAGAAATGAATCTATTCATCTATTTTAAATTTTGAATAAATACTATATAATTTTATTTTTTTAAATAATGTATCCTTGAAGGACTTTCTCAAGGTAGTATGAATATTACTTAATTAAAAAATATTAAATAATATATATTTGTAAAATCAAATAGTATAATTCCCATCTAAAATAGATAGCTAATTTAAATGTTTTAATTAAACAATCATCTTTATACATTATTCTATTAGTATTATTTTCATGATTATATTGTAAACTAAACAAGTATAATAGTTATGAGTAATTTATTATAATATTATGTAGTTATTTAATCAATACTAATTTAAGGTTTTACATATATTAATTTTGTAAAATTCATATATAATAAAAATATATATAAATAAATTGGTAAATTTTATTTATTTACACTATAAAATATAATCCTTCTAATAAGAAAAATAAGTCTCTTTAATGAATTCCTCGATAAATTAAATATATGCAAACCATTCTCTAAAAAATAATATATAAATAGTAAAATAAAAAATAATTCTTTTATAAGTTATATTTTAGAGTTTTCTTCTTTTCACCTTGAGAATATTTTAAAAATGATTATTATTAAGTATTAAAAATTGCATGTTATAATTTTTTAACCTTAAATAATTTAAAAAGATATTAATTTGAAAGTATTAAAGTGCAACAAAAATTATTTAATACATCTTTTAATTAGTTTTATTCATTTTTTTGCTATACTGCTTGTTGTCATTGTAGGTTATGTCTCTCGACATAGTTAAATTATATCATAAGTGAAAATTTGAATTTGGTATCATAATTGATCTAAATACGAATGTGTCATGATTGGTGTGTTGGAATTGAAATACACTTCTTAATAAAATTTGAAAGTTTTGTTATAAAAAGGCAAGTGGTTGAATAATGGAAAATCATACTAACCACAAGTAGGTTATAAACTTGAATGTCAACCTATCCATTACTCTCATTAATGTATTTATAGTTATTTTTTAAAACAAAATAATTAAAATAAATTTTATGTAATAAATGGTTCAAATAACTCTTGTTTTTTACGATGTACATACACCCTAGGAATAAATTTACACTTCTATGTTGTTCACTAATTTGAGCTCCTCTAGTGAATGATAGTTCATTCAATATTTATGAAAGAAGTGGACTTTATTAATTACCACATTTTGGTAGGGATGAATTGTAAAATTGCTATTGACTATTTGATCATTGAAGAGGGTGATGTTTAAGAAGAGTGTAGAGAGTTCGAACACTTTATGCACAAAACCTTTTTACATAATCTATATTTTTGTATTATGATTGGTATAGTAAGATGAAATGGTAAAGTAAAAGAAATATCTTTTAAAAATAGTGTTTTAAACTTAAGGTTATAAATTGATAATAGAAATTAAAATAATCTCATTCAAAAAATTTAAAGAGTAAATTTGGGAATTAAATTACTACATCATCAAAGAATATTAAGGTAGAGAATGCAATCAATATAGCATCAATCATATCATGGACAAACATTTCAATAATCAAGTAATTGTTAGGTTGAACACAATATGATTTTTTTTTTTTAAATATCTCACTATGTTGGCATTGGACAATAGAAGAAATTGGTGTGGCTATCTTGTCTTTTGTGTGATCTTATCATACAAATAAGGTCAATATCACTACAAATATCTATTTGAGCACAATAATAAAATCCATCGTAAACATGATTGAAAATGGGATTATTCCACAAACTAAAAAAATCTCTATCAAACATCATTCCTATGATGTTGCACCTTGATTTACCTACACAAAATCATTTCACCAAAAGACTAAAAATCTCATTCTTGTAATGATGGTAAAGAAAGAGAAAAATATGAATATTCCATTAAAGTGAATAGGGTTTTTTTACCATCTATCTTATCTCGAGACATCGCCCTCTCATATCTAGTATAGATGGGGAAGTTACAAAAGAAGGTATACAACCATGCAATTAATAAAATAATAAAATTATTCAAAATAAAATATACAAATATGTGTATGCTCTACATTGTACTACGAGAAATGGTTTTCCTTAGGAGTTTATGAGAATGAAGTGGTTGAAAGTGAGGGAATGTGTGTCTACTTTAAAGAGGAGATCTCCTTTACAATCAAAGATGGTTAAAGCCCTCATTAAAATTTATAGAATTTGATAAATTGAATAAAAAAAAGATATCAACTACTATGAAATAAAATATAAAATTACATTAAAAAAAATTATAAAAATAAAATCATACAAGGCTTTCTCAAAAAAATATAAGACTTCATTAATGGTGTCACAGAAATTATTCTAAGAAAATATAATAACTAACATTTTATCTCCTTTTAATTTCTCGACCGTACAATGATCTCCTTTTAATTTCTCTATTTATAAAGATTAAATGAATAGACTATATGATTAAATATGATCTCTCTATCTCTGCATTTTAAAATTTAGTAAGAAAAACTATAAAAACATTATATAGACTTTACTAGAGTCAAAATTCGGTTCAATAATATGTAGATATTTCATTTTGGTACCTAACATACTCAAGAAAGCCTCATGATGAAACAAATTAAATGGCATCTGTCAAAACCCATCATCCCTTGCCCACTTTCATTCAAACATCATGATTCGTGTTTGAAATCATGTGGAAACTACAAGGAAATGTGTTGAAATTCATTCAAGAATCATGGAGGAACTTTTATTAGACCTTAAAATTATTGCTACATTAATGCACTTGGATGTGGAGTGAAATGATGCATGAAATCTTACAAATATACTATAAATGTTGTCGAGTGATGGCATGAGGAAAATAGATTGAGAAAACCCTAACTATCATATTACATACAATACGAGCTAATTATTATCTTTTGTTTTATTTAATTTACACTTTTTGATGAAATTTGAGTGTTATTTATTTTAATGTAGTGGTTGCAAAGATCCATCAAGTTGATTTGGTTGCTCTAGGTCATCTTTTCTTTTATCACTATAATCATCATGTAAAACCATGACATTTTAATTATTAATGGTTTTTAGGTTGGAGAAACCCTAATATAAAGTGCTATGGCATTGACCCTAGTTAAAAATTGGTCTTTGGGAAATATAGAAAGTTAAGTGAATTCAAACAGTAAAAATGCAAGGTTTTTGAATTACCAGGGGGAAGGGAAACTCAATACATATTTTTGGGTTAGGATGTTAGGAATTAGAGGTGATAGAGAACTCATACCATCAAGTTATGTGGGATGGGGGAAGCATGGATATGTATTCATGAAAAGGCTATGAAAGTGAGAGTCAAGTATACCCTAAAATAGGTAATCATGAAAAGGGAAGTTTGGCTTAGATCAAATTCAACATATTAATCTTGGTGTAAATAGTTGGGGAATCCTTAAAATAGTACTCAATGAGGGAAATGTTAAATGGGATGATAGGTATAAAGGAAATGTCAAACTTTAGACAAGGGTTGATAGGAGAGGGAAGTCTATAACAAAACAAAGGAAAATTTAACCTTCAAGGTTAGGGGGGAAAGCATGCAAAGAAGGGGAAGTCTTATATCCCAACAAGAGAAAATGGAAGTAGAGGTGAAAGGAAATGTAAGCTTTATAGAGAAACTTTGATAACTTCGGCAATTTGTATAGACTTAGAAATGTTAACCTACAACCTAAACACTTAGGCATCTTTAAGGATTTTAGAAACTACAATATATTAAAAGTATGCGGTGAATGAAAAAAGACAACAATTAGGAAATTTTAATTATTGCTCAAATTCATACTATTTTTTAGACAAGTTATTAATAGGGGGTCGAGTGAAGACATACAAAAGGTAAGGGACTCAAGAAATATTCAATATTGCAATATTGAGTCCTAAGATGGTTTATTGAGTAGTATCTCTATATAGAATCTTTGATGTGTGTTGATTTTATTGATTCAACATTGATTGTGTTTAACATTCTAGGATCCATTGTAGATGGGTTTTCAACATCAATAGTGATAATTTGTACCAAGAAAATCATGTTTGCATTGATAAGCTAAGTTTCTTCACAACAAAAATAAGGTAATCTAAACATTTTTTCCATGCAATTATTGCAATCATTTTATCAAGGGATTCATCGATCATGGATGATGGTAACTAGCAGCCAATTTTAAGACTTCCAAGAAACTCATCTTTATCATGGTTCTATCATTTTCTTCATGGTCATGTTTTTTGAGTTTTGGACAGAATGTTTAGATTTATTTGTATAAGTTTTAGCTTCTAACAAAAATCTTGGTGAAGTTTGTGAAGGTGCTAAGGTGATATATTTATATGTTTGAAATAAAAAGTGTCCAAATTGCAACTTCAAAGGAACAATAAGGTCATTTCTTCTTCAATGATAAGTATACAAACCAGGGCTCTAAAAGTATCAAATGACAAAGGTTAGAAATTAGGGAGTGACATGAATATTTTGGATTCATAAACCATTTATAAGTTTGTATTATTTGTTAAAATTGTCTTATATTTATCTATATAAGGGGCCCTAAAAAATATCAACAATCATTTTGTCTCAATTTTGAGGTATGATATATTCCTTGGTCAAAGCCAATAAATAAAGTAGAAGGGAAATAAAGAATAATTATAAGATATTGTTACACATATCCTTAAGGTATTATTTAAGGTTACTAATGTTCCTCATAGCATTTAAGTGCATGCACTAGGCTTTGTTCAAGTGAAAATAGATTAGGGTACTAACTAATTGCAAGATAAATTGATGAAGTGTCAATCAATTTATGAAATTCACCTTTTCAAAAATCCAAGAAGATCAAGAATTTATTATATTAAATAAGCTTATCTATATTGAATTTCTTTCAATGTGCTTATTTACATCAACTTATGCTTTAGGGTAACACAAGATAGTTATTATTATATCGGAGAGCAAGTGAGGTTTTACAATAGTGATTATTTATATCGTATTAGTTTTTTAACCTAAAAGAGCTTTCCTAGGTTTATTGGGCTTCTTTCCCAATACACTTAACTTGGTCTTTAATATATTTGATATGGAAAAAGAGTTATTCATAATAGATTTTCAAATTAATTTTATTATTTATTAGGTATGGTTTAAAATTTTTATGAAATCTTGAGATGGAGGGATGGGATAACCAAGGGCCTAGATTTGGGGTTAGAGACAAGATGGTGGTGGGTGGGGGTGGAGCCCCTAATGGGATTGAGGGGTAGCACCCCTAATTGGGTTGAGGGAAAGCACCTCTATTGTGTTCCCTATCACAATACAAGGTTAGGTCAAGGGATGGATACCCCATCACCAAACCCAAATTAAGGATTTGAAAACCACACAAACCTTAACAACACAAGACTATTTTCCCAATTTTAGTACTATGCTTTTTGCAAACCAATTCCTTACCATTTCTAAAGCAAATATTTATTCTTAAAACAATAAAATGAAGCTAAAGAATATAACTAGTTTAAATAATGAGGGCTACATAGTTTCTCAATGTTCTATAAATAATTAACACTCGATCTTCCCTTTTTTCTCTCTTTCACTCTTTCTAATTCTCACACTCAATTGATGAAAAATTGGCTAATTCTCTCGCTCTTATTATTTGTCTCAATTTTCCTACCCTAATACTCTCACCTTTTGTCATTTCTCAGGGTGTGTGTGGGACCCATAAATGATTAAGGTTAGGAATACTAACACAAACATTATCTAAAAAATGTACTTTTTGAGCTAAATAATGTGGGGGGTGCTTGAATATTTCTATCATGTTTTGGAGATGTCCTTGCATCTCCTTATAGTCACCAAACTAGTGAATGGCTTGGAAAAATCTCATTTTCAAGGGAGATGTCCTAGGGATGCCTATTGATAGGTAATGGTAGTGGTAGGATGGTGGAGGATGTTTCCTTGAGGTTCTCAAGTCTTGGGATCATCCCTATTCTAAAAATGACTATTTTTTTGGTGTGATGCTACCTTGAGAATACTTAATATAAGCTATTCCACAACCCTCATGTGGTTTCTCTATTTGTTTAGATAAAAAAATTGTTGGTATTTTGGATATGTTGATATGGTTTTGTCATTGATGTCAACACCCAACACTTGGAAATTTTGGTTATAGTCACCGGCAAGTTAGAGACTTATGCACAATCACCGGTATTTGGTTCATCGACAGATTATATTGTTCACCAACACTTGGAATGACTTGGAGACTACTTGGTTATGTCAAAGACATTATTCAAACACCTGGTTTTGGTGATTTGGTTAATTGTTTATTCGGGTTTGCATATTTGTTGTTACCGAAAAATTGGTCCAGGATATGCACCGACAGGTATATCTATTCTAGATCAGCACGACACGTTATGGAGATGATTTATTATTATTGTAAATACATTGAGCTGACATCATGCATCAGATATTGATCTATTTGTAATTGATTTTATTGTAATATCTTTTAGTGAGCCGACCTATTCAAATTGGTCTTAGGTTATGGTATAAATGTAAGATCTCATTTATGAGACAAAAGTGTAAATGCGAAAAGGATTGCAATAAGGTATATTCGAAAATAGGCAGAGCTATACATGCAGACATCATTTGAAGGTTGAAGGAAGGATTCTGTGAAGGCATTCAGAACTTAACCGGTACTGAATCCAACATATGAAGCTGTTATTTTGTATAGTATATTATCATTGGATTTAACCATCCAATTGTATTCAGTGTGACTCTCATTTTGTGATTGAGCAGTGAGCTCTAGGCAACTGGCCTTTCTGCATGTGTAGAATCCATATTGTAAACACATACTATCTGCAGTAGTATCATTTGATTGTGGGTAACGCTTCCCACCATGGTTTTTCCCCTTACAGGGTTTCCACGTACAAATATTTGTGTTATGTGTTGTGGATGTTATTGTCTTTTTGTTTCATGCATTAATCTTTACCGATACTGCAATTGACTATTAAAACTATCTACCGACATAAAGTTTGGTTTACCGGTATTAAGCATTAAGTTTTGGTTAAATTTATTGGAAAACTGATTCACCCCCGCCCCCCCACCCCCCCTCTCAGTTGTCTCTTGGACCTAACAATTGGTATCAGAGCCTAGTCCTCTTTTTGCAGAAGTTTAACAACTTGAGGAGATCCAATGTCTTCTAACTATTTTAGGAAGGACAGTCTGAAACTAGATGGAACTAACTATGGCATATGGAAGATCATGATGGAGACACATTTGAATTGCATTGGCAAGGACATATGGGATGTTACAAAGAATGACTATACTGCTCCTACTCAAGGCCAACCTAATCCACCTAACTTGGCTAAAGATGAGGAAAATGATTGCAAAGCAAGAGAAGCACTTTTGAGTGAATTATCATATCAGCAAGTCATGGGATTGTCAGATAGATCTACTGCTAAATCTATTTGGGATAAACTAAAAACAATGAATGAAGAAGATTCCACAGTCAAAATTGCAAAACTTGAATGCTTTTGGGTTAGGTATGAAAGTCTGAAAATGGAAGAAGAAAGAATTTCTGCTTTTATGGAAAGAGTAAATGAAATTGTTTTAGCTATACAATATTGTGGAGGAACCTTAAGTGAAGATGATATTGCTTCTAAAGTTTTAAGAGCTTTGCCACTGACATATACAATGAAAGTTACTACTATACATGAATTGAGAACAATGCCTAATGCATCAGTATCTAGAGACACTTTGGTTGGAAAACTTTCAACTTTTGAACTTGAGGAATTTGGTCTTGTTACTACTATCAAGACAGATCTAGCTTTCAAGGCATCATCATCAATTGCAACATCATCATCATCTGATAAATCTGATGGGAAAGCCTTCTATGAAAGAGAACTTGAGGAAAGCAGGAGAGAAAATGAAGAACTTGAAGCACTATTTGCAAGGAAAATGCCTAAAGGTCCAATTGGAAGTAAGTATGAAGGTAAAGCACCCTTTAAATGTTTTAACTGTAATAAGATTTGCCATATGGCTTCTAGATGTCCTGATAGACATGCAAGATTAAGAGAAGAAGATAAAAAAACATATAAGCCTAACCCTGACTATCAGAAATACAAATTCAAGAAGAATAGAGACAAATCTTGTTATTATTCTGATGAAGGAGTTACTGATGATTCTGATGAGGATTTGGCAGACAATGGATGGGCTTTTGTTGCTATAACAGAAGATCAACCGACACCTACTGTTCAATCGGTAGAGCAGGCCCTAGCAGCTAAAATTGAAGATAAGGATGAATGGATCATTGATTCAGGATGTTCACATCATATGACTGGTGATAAGAGTAAATTCTTAACCTTTCAGGATTACAATGGATGTCTAGTAAGATTTGGAGATGATAAAGCTTGTTTGATCAAAGGAAAAGGCACTATATCTTTTGATGGTAAGCACAATACTGATAATGTTTACTATGTTGAAGGTTTGAAGCATAATCTTTTGAGTGTTGGTCAATTAGTTGAGAAAGGATTTCAGTTACAATTCAAGAATGGTAAATGCAAAATCTTAAACAGAACTGGTTTGGAAATTGCAATCGGTAATCAGACTAGAGGTAATATCTTTCATTTGAACAATAATGAGAAAGCATGTTTGATTGCACATATTGATGAAAGTTGGTTATGGCATAAGAGACTTTGTCATGTAAACTTTGATTGCATTGTGAAAATCAGTACAACTAAGGCAGTTAGAGATTTACCTAAGATTGTTAAACCTCACAATTTGGTATGTAAGGAATATCAATTAGGAAAACAAGTTAGAGCAACTTTCAAAAGTATTCCGGAGAAGTCTAACAATGTTCTTGATTTAATTCATACTGATTTATGTGGTCCAGCAAGAACTAGAAGTATACAAGGAGATAGGTATTTTATGCTAATCATTGATGACTATTCAAGAATGTGTTGGGTTACTTTTCTCAGAGAAAAATCTGAAGCATTTGGGAAATTCAAACTATTCAAGGTGATGGTAGAAAATGAAACCGGCAAGAAAATTAAATGTTTGAGATCAGATCAAGGAGGTGAATTCACATCTAAGGAATTTAATACATTATGTGAAGTGAATGGGATCAGAAGACAGTTATCAGCACCCCGGACACCTCAGCAGAATGGAGTTGTGGAAAGGAAAAACAGAACTATCTTGGATGCAACCAGAAGTATGATATCAGAAGCAAATCTACCTCATATATACTGGAGAGAAGCAGTCAATACATCAGTTTATACATTCAACAGAGTTCACATCAGAGGTGAAACTGGTAAGACCCCACATGAACTATGGTTTGGTAATACTCCTACTCTTAAATATTTCAGAATATTTGCAAGTAAATGCTATATTAGAAGAGATGAGTATATTGTCAAATTTGATCCTAGAAGTGACGAAGGAATATTTCTTGGTTATTCATCTAAGAGCAAGGCATATAGATGTTTTAACAAAAGATTGCAGAAAATTGTTGAGAGTGCAAATGTGAAGATTGATTAACAGTTTAGAAGAAATTCAAGGTACATAGACTCTGAACCGGAAATAGAGATAATCACAAATGAACCTATTATGAATACACCGGTACATAATGGTGATCCAGTGACATCGGCATCATCTGGAGATTCAACAGTCACTGGAGAACAACGACAAGTAAAAACACCCTGGTATGTAAGACAGAATCATTCTGAAGATTAGATAATTGAAAACAAATTTCAAGGAGTTATGACTAGAGGAAGATTGGCAAATGAAGAGGTATGTCTTATTTCTCAAATTGAACCTACATCAATTAATGAGGCATGTGAAGATAAATATTGGATTAAAGCTATGGAAGATGAATTAGAACAAATTGAAAGGAATAACACTTGGTCATTAGTTCCCCGACCTAAAGGCAAAAATGTAATTGGAACTAGATGGGTTTTTCAGAAATAAACTTAATGAAGATGGTATGGTAATCAGAAACAAAGCAAGATTAGTGTCTAAGGGATATTCACAAAGACAAGGAATTGATTATAATGAAACCTTTGCACCGGTAGCTAGAATTGAGGCAGTCAGACTTTTATTGGCTTTGCAACACACAAGAACTATAAAGTATATCACATGGATGTTAAATGTGCATTTCTGAATGGAGATCTTGAAGAAGAAGTTTATATTGAACAACCTGATGGATTTTCTTTGATAGATAACAAAGACATGGTTTGCAGGTTAAGGAAAGCTTTATATGGATTGAAACAAGCTCCTAGAGCTTGGTATGCTAGATTGGACAAATATCTTTTGAAGCTTGGATACACCAAAGGTAATGCTGACAACAATCTATACTAAAAAGTGACTAATGATGATATTTTGGTTATTGAAGTTTTTGTTGATGATATAATTGATAACTCAATGATGAACGAATAGTACCAAACCGGTACTGAGAGGGAGGGGGTGAATCAGTATAGAAAAAAACACATTCCTAAAACCGGTTTGTTAGCAGACACTATGCTTTGGCAGACAAACAGTAACACCGGTCTTAAACAGAGTACAAACGACAAAACCCAGAATACCCGAGACAAGCATAAACCGGTTGACACTTATCTTTTCATACAATCTAATACTTCATTTCCATTTCACCCTAGTGCATGAATAGGTAATCTATCATCAAAAATATATAAACAGCTAGATCAGCATGATTTACCTTCAGACACAAATCACTTAAACCATCACATGAATAACACCACACATGACACACAGATTTTTCACGTGGAAACCCAAATGGGAAAAACCACGGTGGGGATGAATACCCACAAGCTGTTTTTGAACTCTTTAGAAGTCCGCTCTGTTAGGAGACTTGTCCGGTTAAAGACTGATACAATAGGTTCTGTTAGGAACCGATCCTGTTAGGGATCACCCGGTTAAAGGATGGCTAGAATACCCGATTAAGGGTTAAACCCTGTTAAAGGTTACCTTGTTAGAGGATTTCAATATCTCAATGGTTTTGAGTCACCCTGTCAAAGGATTTACAGTAAGTCGGTTAAAGCTACCCTGTTAAGGGATTTCCCAACTGTTGAAATGGTTAGAGATCAACAGGTATTACAATGATCTGGTAACAACACTCAATGCCAATGCAGATCCGCTTTAGCTCCTCTTCACCTTCTGCACTTACACTCTGCAAGTATCACTTCTCTCCTTTGGTCTGGCAAGAATCACATATCTCTTCACTTGGATACACACACAACTTTTGCCAACAACCTCAGAAAGAAACACAACATCGACCTTATAGGAAACAGATAGGTCGGTAGCATAACCATAAACGCTAAACTTGTTAGGTTAAGCAATTCAAACGGTTCAATCCTGACCGTTGAGCACATTGCATTAAATGCAACAGTCTTGAACCGATCTCAAGACATTCTCCATCGTTCGTTTTCCACCGCTTTCATGGCGGCTGATAACCCATCACGCGTTTTCACCGTTTACATACTTCATACATTCCTGAGGTAGATAGGAACAATCTCCTTCATGCAAGATCCTTCACGCGCACAAGGCTGACGTGGCAACATGATCTGTTCTTTGTTACAGTGCTAACTCATCACACAAAGTCACCAGTTAAGTCACACAGGCTTGAAGCACTTCAATCGAAAACCCTGAAGTTGAGACTACCAACCAGTAGTCATACAAAGCTTCCATGTACTGGTTCCCATATCAGCATGCCGGTTCACCTTGAACAAACACACCGCTTCACTTTGGCACATATACCGGTTCACAATGTTATACCGGTTCTCACATATATCGATTCTTGGTAACATACCGGATCTCTCTTCTTTAGCATATTGACATCAATGACAACATACAATGTCATCATGTCCTCATACCGGTTCACATAATGCCAACAATAATCTTTGGAGGAGAAGATGGATTGTGTAAAGACTTTTCTAACAAAATGTAGCAAGAATTTGAAATGTCTATGATTGGAGAGATAAAATTCTTTTTAGGATTGCAGATTTCACAGATTGATAAAGGTATTTTCCTATGTCAATATAAGTACTTACAAGAATTACTAAAGAAATTTGGCATGGAAAATTTTATACCGGTAAGCATACCTATGACTACAACTGATAAATTATCTTTGAAAGATGAATCGACACTTGTTAATCTGACTAGATACAAGTCTATAATAAGAGGTTTATTGTATTTGACACAAACAAGACCTGATATTATGAATGCAGTATGTATTGTTTCAAGATTTCAGAGTAATCCTAAAGAAAATCATGAATCAACAGTGAAAAGGATTTTCTGGTACCTACAAGGCACTACAAATCTTGGTTTATGGTATCCTAGAGATGAAAATTTTGACTTGTGTGCATACACAGATGCTAATTGGGTAGGAGATGTGGATGACAGGAAAAGCACCACTGATGAAGCATTTTTTCTTGGTAGCAGACTAATTTCATGGTTGAGCAAGAAACAGAGTTGTACAAGTCTGTTAACAACAAAATCAGAATATGTTGCAGCAACAACAAATTGTACACAGGTATTATGGATCAAGCAAATGTTGAAGGACATAAAGGTAAAATGCAAGGAACCTATAACTATCTACTGTGATAATGTGGTAGCAATTGACATATCAAAGAACCCAGTATTTCACTCTAAGACTAAACATGTTTCTATCAAATTCAATTTTCTAAAGGAGAATGTTGAGGCAAAAGAAGTGAAATTGGTTTATGTGAATACTAAAGAGCAAATTGCAGATATTTTTACAAAGGCTTTGCCTAAGGAAATATTTGAGTATCTCAGAGAGCAACTTGGAGTCCTACCCCCACCGGTAAAGACTTAGACAGTTGATGTTTGTCATCAAGCGACATAATTAATAGAGAAATCTTTTATTTCGGCTTTGATGAGGAGAGCTACTTCTCAAGGGGAGTAGTTGGTATTTGAGTCTGGTTTTGTATTGCTTTGGCATTTGATGTCAAAGGGGGGGAGATTGATATGGAAAAACACATTATCCCTTGGGGGAGAGATTATTCCTAGGAGGAGAGATATTATGTATTTTGATTTCCGGTTAATGATCTCTTTGGGAGATTGTTGGTTTTTGGTTTTTGGCATTTTTGTTTTGGCACTTTGATGGTTTTTCCATCTTGTGTTGCCATCAATGCCAAAGGGGGAGATTGTTGGTATTTTTGATATGTTGATATGGTTTTGTCATTGATGTCAACACTTGTCATCACTTGTCAACACTTATCAGCACTTGGAGATTTTGGTTATGTTCATCGGCAAGTTACAGACTTATGCACAATCACCGGTATTTGGTTCACCAACAGATTATATTGTTCACCGAAACTTGGAATGACTTGGAGACTACTTGGTTATGTCGAAGACATTGTTCGAACACCTGGTTTTGGTGATTTGGTTAATTGTTTATTCCGGTTTGCATATTTGTTGTTACCAACAAATTGGTCCAAGATATGCACCGACAGGTATATCTATTCCAGATCAACACGACACATTATGGAGATGATTTATTATTTTTGTAAATACATTGAACCGACATCATGCATCGGATATTGATCTATTTGTAATTGATTTTATTGTAATATCTTTTAGTGAGCTGACCTATTCAAATTGGTCTTGGGTTATGGTATAAATGTAAGATCTCATTTATGAGACAAAAGTATGAATGCAAAAAGGATTGCAATAAGGTATATGCGAAAATAAGCAGAGCTATACACGCAGACATCATTTGAAGATTGAAGGAAGGATTTTGTGAAGGCAATCAAAACTTAACCGGTACTGAATCCAGCATATGAAGATGCTATTTTGTATAGTACATTATCATTGGATTTAACCATCCAATTGTAGTCAGTGTGACTCTCATTTTGTGATTGAGCAGTGAGGTCTAGGTAGCTGGCCTTTCTACATGTGCAGAATCCATATTGTAAACACATACTATCTGCAGTAGTATCATTTGATTGTGGGTAAGGCTTCCCACCGTGGTTTTTCCCCTTACAGGGTTTCCACATACAAATATTTGTGTTATGTGTTGTGGATGTTATTGTCTTTCTATTTCATGCATTAATCTTTACCGGTACTGCAATTGATTGTTAAAACTATCTACCGACATAAAGTTTGGTTTACCAGTATTAAGTATTAAGTTTTGGTTAAGTTAATTTTGGTTGAATTTATTGGGCAACTGATTCACCCCCCCTATCAGTTGTCTCTGGGACCTAACAGAAATTTGAGAGAACCCATGTAAACAAATACGATAAAAACTATGTACTCCCCATCCAACACCTAATTTGTAATATTAACATATTTTTTATAAAAAAAGTGGAGCCTTTTTAAAAACGCCGACTTAAAATTAAATGAATAAAGAATACTCAAAATTGATATTTGTCAAAGTCATCAAAATAAGGATGACACATTGCCTTTATGGTTGGGATTCTCTTGAAAGGCTCATAAATACAAATTTCCTAAAAAAACCATCAGTCAATTTGCTTGAACATAAATGACTCCTTTTAAGTTTTCAATGTTTAGTTTTATATGGCAAAAATATTCTTGTAGCTCTACGTGACACATATTTTCTTCCAGTTTTTGGTACATTTTGACACAACACAAATCTTCTTATAATTTTTTTATTAGACTTATGAAAAGAAAAAATAAGAAAAATAAATAGGAATTTCTAAGATGGAAATGAAATAAAAATAAATGGAAAGACACTCAAGACAACAAATCTACACAATTCAAATCCAAGTTGGGAACAAGATGGCTCAAATATTGATGCTTCCATTGAGGATAGGAATGTTATTCTCTTAACTTAGTCACTCATGTTGATACATCTTGATTGGGAGTTCTAAGAGAACTATTGTAAACAACCCCATTAAATAAAATAATAATGCCTTTAAAAAGTAAACATCATGATCTTTTTCATTTCCATGAATTATAAATAACTTTTAGAACATATTTGAGAATGTTAAGAAGATGTAGTTTTGAATCTCATTGAAAGAGAGGATTTAATATGGACATTTTAGCTCTAAAATGAAGAATTCGATGATCTTAAAGAATTTTTAATGTAATGCAGACACAAAGTAATGAAAATAGAGTTCACTTAAATAAAAACTAAATAACTTACCAAATGTACAACTCACAAACCATATATGTCAACAAGTATGGAATAGTGAGTAACTCCCAAGATAACTATAAGGACTCTATATCAACATTCAATATACATCAAGAATCATAAATCAGAAGAACACATTCGTAAGCTTCAACAAACTTTATGCGAGGATAAAAATGGAAGCGAACTTGTAATTTGTAGAATATTGAGTAGCTCCTATAAGTAATTTAGCGGATCTATACCAAAGAGCCATAATACACATCAAGAATCATAATATTAAATTTAAGAAAACTTAACGTGAACATAAAATTGAAGGACTCTTTCACATGAATACTTCAGTAAGATTCAACAAATTTTACTAAAACAAAAAATGGAAGGATATTTTAATAAGCTCTTGCATATGAATACTTTATTAAGCTTCAACACAGACAATTTAGTAAAATTTGACAAACTTTATGTAAGCATAAAAAGAAAAAAGGTCTTCTAAATTGATTAGGATGTTTTCTATCGCGAATGGCTATTCAATTTCTAGAATACACCAAACATCTATTATAATGTATAAAGGATAATGATGTATTGGTGCATTTTAAGAACTAAATAGTCGTTTCTTTCCTTTTTATTATCCACACCGACACATAAATTTTAATATAAAAAATAAATTAAAAAAAAACTGGCAATCAAGTAAAAGAAGCGTGCCAAGAATGGGGAGCTTTCCGTGTGGTGAATCATGGAGTAGAACAGGAGCTTCTGCACACTGTGGATTCAGTTTCTCGAGATCTCTTCAATATTCCACCCCAAGTAAAAGAAAGAGCGATTCTGGTATTTCATTTGATGGGTATTCAAAGACTGGTGGTCATTCTGTTGGCAAAGCCATGAGTTTACCGACAGTACTAACTTCTGGTTCACTTCAACGATATGCACAAAAGCTATGGCCGCAAGGAAATCCTAAGTTTTGGTATGTCTCTGATTTGTTTTTATTATTACTTTATGGTCTAGTTCCACATTAGGTTGTATCATGTGGATTAACTCATGTGGTGCAACCTAGTGATCTTAGGTTGATGTAGATATTTTGAATCTTTTCATCTTTATTTCATGATGTGTTTTTGGTAACATATGACGTCTAGAGAATTTCAGTCAATTTCGATTGTTTAACACTTTTTAAGTCTAGAAGTCAAATTTTTAGTGTGTGATTTAAGATGTCTGATTTTTGAATGGGGTTATACAAGTAGAAGTACTTGGAGCTCTATTTAACACAAAACCAACAATCTTAAGCTTATTTTGGTTGTAGTCAAGCCTCTAGATATGAACTAGTTATTGTAGACATGTCATGCGTCAATGTGGATGTAGATCTAGTAGGCTAATAAAGAAATCAAATCCTTGAATCTAGAATTCAAATTTTGATGCTCTAGAATCAAATGTCTTAGGTATACTTCATACTTGTTTTTCAATATTTTCTCAGGATTGTAAAATTGGTTCAACTAGGAGTTTGATAACATGAGCCTCATTCAATAGATTTCTATAAAGTATTTGTTAACATTATCAATTCTTACAACATTTAAATGTCAAAAACTAAGGTGAACAAGTATTAAACTACAAAAATTAATGAGATCGAATTTACCTATTACAAGATTAGTTTTACACTCATATAGGTTACCTTAAACATTGCATAGATAAATTTACTTATCAACAAAATAGACGTCCTAAAAAATAAAACTAAGTACAAATGCATTTAATTTATTTCAATTCCTCGATTATTTGAACATCTAATTTCATAATTTTGAGTAATTAACTTAAATTTATTTAAATGAATTCATTTTCCTTACAAATATAAATTGGATTGAAAAATAATAGTCTATTAAAGTTAATTGTAGAGAAAATAATATTGTGATCTCCTACCTTCTGCATAAAAATTTCAAATAATGTGCCATGTATTATTGTAGATAATTTTATTTTTTGTATGTGTTTTGCAGTGAGAGCTTAACAACATGCAGTTCCAAGTTAGCGAATTTGACAAATTCCTTACTAAAATCGAGTCTTCAAGGTCTAGGCCTTAGCAAACATTTCCAAACTGATTTTGTAGATTGTGAGTTTGTTCTTCATCTCAATTATCTCTCAGAGTGTGAGAAAGCAAGTGATGGAAATGCTATTCATTTGAAGGAGCACAAGGATTTGGGTGTGATGACAATTTTGTACAATGACCAAGTAGGTGGTCTTGAAATGTGCTCCAAACAAGGCCAGTAGTTCTCTATAAAACCTTTGGCTACATCACTCACCATGATCATGAGAGATGCTCTAAAGGTAGAGAAATTCTAGAGTTTTTCTAAAGCTAGTTTAGTTTATTCCTTTTCTTTAGATGAATGGTGATATTCCTTTGGTTGCAGATATGGAGCAACGATAGAATTTTGGAGTGTAGAGCATCGTGTAGTGTATGAAGGGAGGGACCCTCAACTTTCTATTGTTCACTTCTGGAATTTTCCACAAGAAAAGGAGGTATGTGTGCCAGAGGAGCTCATAGGTGATCACCATCCACGTCATTACAAACCTTTTCTTTTCAAAGACTATAGAAATGCAAGAAGTCGAGGAACTCCTCTCAATAATTTTCTTTAGACTTAAAAACACATATAACTATTGATTTTATGTAGTTAAAGTTAATTGGCACACAACTCAATTTTATTATTAATTTTAATTTTTTAACCTATTTTATTAATGCACAAAATAACTAGCTCACATAAATAATACATATGGGCTATTAGCTACTCAATTATATAAATGAATAGTAAAATATATGATGAATTTTATTAATATTTTAAATTAATATTTATGTTTTTTTTTATCGATAACCGGATAAGATTTATATTGCTTGAAAGGAAAGTATACATGCTTTAAGCTGCTCAGCAGCATACCACAAAATGGGGTCTCGCCCCTACAAAACCATAAGAACCCAAGATAGGCACCACACCTACAAAGCCTACCAAACCATACATATTCCTTACAACTAAGCCTCCCCACCCAAAAGTTGACAACCCAAAAGAGACCATCCTATCGGAACCAGCCAAGGGCTTCCTCCCTAAAGAAGTTGGGAATGCCCTAACTGGGACCTACCTCGGGCATCTCCATCCCACTGCCTGTCGAGATTCCCGGCCTACCGCCTCGAAGCAAACTACGATCCACCACCTTCGCATTCTTCCGCAGGATTTGGTGACACACCAACGGCTGCCCATCTTCGTCTATTGGAGCCTGCGACTTCACCGAAGTCTGCTTTCCATGCATCTTCGCTCTTTCCACTAGTCCCAACTCCTGCACAAATTCCACAATTTCCCACCACCCATTCCTTGCATCCTCCATCTATGATTCCACCGAATGAGAAGCCAACCACACCACCAATGGCTGCATTGCATCCATTCCCTCACCTAGACGCCACCACGACCCTTGCTCCATTCTCAGACCCTTGCCGATCTCCGCATGAGCTACCACCTCTGCCAGTCTACCAGACCATTTTGGTCTCAGCACAAGGGACGTCACCCGCAACACCTCATCCTTTGAACCTCCCACCATTAGGGGCAGAGCCACGAATATGGACGAAACATCCAAGTTTGTTCGTGGACGACAGTTTGAGTCCAAGAATTCTTCCCCAAACATCAGGCCCACAACCCTCTAGAAAACATCCTCATCCACCCTGAAAACATTCAACAGGCGATTGCTTGATATTGTGCCTCGAAAAGCAGGCATTTGGCCCTCTATAAACAACGAGAAGTTGGCTTCCATCCTTTCCCACACTCATAGCCAAAACCAGCAATCACGTAAGCCAAAACAGTCCACTATGAAATGCCAAAACCAAAGGAGACGAGGGCCTAAAATAATCGTAGCCACTCCAAAAATTGATTTCTTCGCACGCACCACCTCAAACCATGCATAATCAGCAAATCAAACCTCTGATTGTTGACATCATTGCTCCTACGTCACCATTACAACTTGCTGCCAGTTCAACACGAACCACGTGAGTCATCCCCTCCCCACCATCATGCATATCTTAAATGAACCACTCAAATATCCCACCACATCTCGGGTTCCCCTTCCACTTCCAAAGCACCTTCATCCAAAATCTAAGGGACTCAAATCCCTTAGGTCTTCGAATAAATTAAAATGGTCAGCCAAAGAACCATTTGCACCTATGTTCGAAAGCTTATCAGCCTCAACATTCACTTCCCTAAGAACATGTGATACCTTAAAATCCTCAAACCCACTCAGAAGATTATTCATCCTTTTGGTATGTTTATCTAGATGCCAAGCCTTCATCCCCTAGTAATACCATTCACCACTATCTCGGAGTCCCCTTCTAGATGGAGTTTTTTCACCTCCAATTTCTTTGCCAAAAGAATTGCTTCAATTTCCGCCTGACACTCGGCATTATTGTTCATGCCATCCACCAGTCTCTTTGCTCCAAGTGCCATAATACTACCATTCTCATCATGAGCTACGACCCCTACCCTGGAGATCCCGAGATTCTCCCTTGAAGCCCTGTCAAAGTTGATCTTGGTCCAACCCTTATCTGGCAGAACCCACTGCTTGCTTTTATCGCCCTTCCTAGGAGGATAAACCCTCAAAAGCCCATTAGCAGGCCTTAATTTAATCAAAGGCCAACCCACTAGGATACCAACATCAAATTGAGTGAAAGGGGTCTTTGCAATGTTAACCTGGGAAGTAGCATTAGAGACTAATTCTTAAATTGCCCTCTCCAACCTGTTCAGAAAGCGTTCCATTGGTTCTGATTTATCCTCAACGAGTCTTTGATTTTGTTTTGTCTAGACTTCACACATTACTGTTGAAGGCATGACCTTCCAAATTGTAGCAAAAGTTGAAGAATTGTGGAAAGCTAACCACGATTCCAACCAGTCACGTAAATTCCCTGCCAATGGCCCCTTCCAACTCAGCCTCTGTAACCCAAAACACCAAGCTTCCTGGGCAAAGTCACATCTCAGCAGAAGATGATCCACATCTTCCTCCTTTGTCTTACAAAGCACACAATGGAAGGGACTTGCAAACCCCATTCTTTTGAGTCTATCTCCAGTCAGAATCCGGCTGTTGCTTGCCAACCAAGAGAAAGCACCTACTTTCGGTAGACAAGCATTGTTCCAACAAATCTTTGCTTCCCAATCCACCTTCTTGCCTCCTGCCTCCAACAAGGCGTAACCCAGCTTAACAGAATAAATACCACTCTTCGTACCACACCAAATTATTTCATCTTCCTCCCTAGAACTCATCACCTCTCTGCTAGCTAGGATATTCCTCATCAACCTTTGATCAGCCTCCTCCAAGTTCAGATTCCTGGGATCCTTCCAAGTCATTTGTTGTCCCAGTTCAAAAGAGTCTTGGATCAGAAAATCACTCACTTTGTCTCCCCAATATTGGATGGACTTTTGAATAATCTGTTGGGAGGCCCCGACATCCAGAGGTGGGCATTTGTCCCAAGAATCCTGCCAAAAACTAGCCTTATGACCATCTCCAATTCGCCAAGTCAGATGATTAGTAATAAGGCTTCTACAATTCACCAGAAAATTCCAAAGGGTAGATCCTCTCGAGGGATTTTCAACCGTGAGAATCCTCTCCCTATCTCCATTATCCAACTACTTAGCTTGAAGAATATGAACCCATCTTTGCTCTGACTTACTATACATCTTCCACACCAACTTCGCCCCCATAGCTTCATTTATTAACTTCCAGTCATGGAGCCCCGCACCTCCTCCCTCTTTCAATTTACACACTCTTTCCCAAGCCATTAAAGGAATATTGTCCTGATCATGTTTACCAGGTCCATAGAAATTTCCTCATTTTCTATTGAATATTCTTAATGATCGTGCTTGGGAGTTTAAAACAAGCCATGGAGAAGATTGACATTGCCGAAATAACTTATTTCAACATTAAAATGCGACCAACCAACATGAGCCATTTACTTTTCCAACCCTCCAATTTTTCTTTACAACCATCAAGAAGTCCTTTCCAAGTCTCCGTCTTACCCGCTCCAGCAAAGAGTGACATACCAAGAAATTTCCCAGGGAGTTGTCCAATTCTGATACCAAAGAGTTTGGCAACGGCCCTCTGAGTACCAACTTTTGTGTGAAAGAAGAAAATCTCTAACTTTTGCCAATTTATCTCCTGTCCAATGGCCCAGCTAAATCTATCAATCACTTGTTTCATCATTGTTGCTTCTTGCATGGAAGCCATACCAAAAAATCAAGTATCATCGGCAAACTGAGAATGTGTAGTCGTTTCCACCCCTCAAGCGATCTCAATACCTCTCCACAACCCCTGAGATTGCTTATGTGCTATCGATCGGCCTAAGGCTTCCGCCAATAAAATGAAAAGAAAGGGGGAGATGGGATCCCCTTGACGAATACCCCACAAGGTAGGAAAAAAACCTTGGGGGCTATCATTAACTAAAACTGAAGCATTGAACTGCATAACCATACTAGAAATCCACTTAATCCAACACTTATTGAAGCCGAACTTGGCAAGCACAGCCAAAATAAAAGGCATGTCAACTCTGCCGTAGGCTTTCCGAATGTCAAGATTATGCATCATTCTTCTCTGTCTGCTCTTCATGGCCATATGAATCACCTCATGAGCCACGATAATCCCATCAACAATGTTCCTCCTCGGGGTGAAACCACTCTGTTCACAAGAAAACGGTTTTTCCAAAACCAATTTGAGTCTGTTAGCAACAACTTTTGAAATGATTTTATAAATAGTATTACATAGCAAGATCGAGCGGAATTCCTCAAAACCCACTGGTTTATCTTTCTTTGGGATAAGCACCACCAGAGTACAATTAAATTCTTTCAAGATGAAACCCCTAGTCCTTGACTCTTCAACCACCGCCAACAGCTCGCCACCTAACAAATCCCCAAAAACTGGTAGAAGAAAGCCTGAAAGCTGTCCGAAGCTGGCGCTTTTTCCCTTCCCAAACCAAAACCAGCTGCTTTCAATTCCTTCAGAGAGACAGGCTCCTCAAGCATCTGATTGTCCTCCCTAGAAACTAAATGAGGAATCACCGCCAAAAACTCTACTTTCAATCTGTCCTGATCTAACCCACTCTTATTCCATAAATTTCCAAAAAAAGGTATCGCCTCCTGGTTAATCCAGGTGGAATCCTTCGTTAAATTCCCATCCATGAGTCATAGAGATAGAATTCTATTAAGACTTCTCTTTACCTTCATAGAGCTATGAATTTTTTTGTGTTTCTGTCTCCAGCTCTAAGCCAATTCTCACGCGATTTTTGCCTCCAGAAAATCTCTTCCCTCTGCAAAACTTCCCCATATCTACTGAGTAGGTCTTTCTCCGTGAGGTAGCACACCTCGTCCATACCCTCTGCAATGACTTTCGAGTTCAATGCCCCTAACTCACCTTCAATCTTTCATTTTTCTTCAAAGATATTTCTAAAAACATCCCTGTTCCAGCTTTTCAATTTCTGTTTAACAAAGCTTAGCTTTTTAAAGAACTGATAGGCCAAGAAGCCTTTGACCACAGGGGCCTCCTTCCACCATCAAACTACATGATCTCTGAAGCCCTGCTCCCTTAGCCACATCTTTTCCATGTTAAAGGGACATCTAAGCGGAACTCCATCCTTCTGCACAACAAGTGAGACAGGGAAGTGATCCGAACCTGAAATAGCCAAAATTTCCACCTCAAAAATAAGGGGAGCAAGGTTCCAATCCCCTGCTAAAAAGAACCTATCGAGTTTCTCAGTTATGTTGGAGAAGCCCAAATGCCTGTTGGTCCACGTAAAGTTCCCCCCTTTAGCAGCCACCTCAAACAAAGCGTTAGAATCCACAAAGGTTTAAAAATCAGATTGATTCCTGCACATCCTTCTCACCCCTCCGCGTTTGTCTGAATGGGAAAGGGTGGCATTGAAATCCCTCACAACTATCGTTAAGGCCAGCCTTATATCTTCTAAAATCTTGGAAATTTCCTCCCATAGCTGGCACTTATCTGATGTTTTAGTAGGGCCATAAACATTGATTAAGAAACTAGAAAAGTTGATAGTCCTTGAGCTTACCTTTGCCATCTGCCAATATATAGAACTTGAGACTGCTTCCACTTTCACTAATTAGGGATTCCATAAAATACCCAAAAAACCTGAAGCCCCTTCCGAATCCACAAAAAACCCTGACCACCTCTGTCTAACACCAAGAACTCTAGCCGCCTCTTCACTAACTAACTTAGTTTCCTGAATGCAAATAACTTCCGGCTTCGCCTGATCAAATCCTCTTTTGATCAAGCATTGCTTGTCAAGGGCATTGCAGCCCCTGACATTCCAAGTAAGGAACTTCATTTCTGCCCAGGAGAGAATAGATCTCTCTCGGATCTAAGAAGTCTGGTTTGCCCCTTCATGTTGCCTACTTCCTCTAGTAACTTCTATATGTTTTTCCTTCCCCTCATACTCCCTTTAGTCGCCTTAACAGGATTTGCTTTAGTTTGTTTGATGGTCCTTGAATCCGTCTCCCTTACCTCTGCCAACAACCCCAAAGAATCATCACTCAGGCCATCTTCATCTTCAAACTCCAGCTCCGTTGCATTCACATAATCCTCCTTGATCGAGGAAACATGAATATCTTTCAACCTTCCAGCCTTACCTCTTCAATCTCTACACCAACGTCATAACTCAGGTTCACCGGTAGATTCCCTGTGATACCTACAACAGGTACCTCCATTTCGGGCCCTAAGGGGGGAGACGGCGGGGGAGGAAAGGGTATCCCCACACCACCTACTCCAGCTCGAGGTATAAGCACTAGTTCTAACTCTGAAACAGTTGGAATGAGGTCTCCCCAAAGCACTTCTGCATTTGCTGAAACCACATGGGTCTCCCCATCCCATCCCACCAGGAGCGAAACCTAATTCAATGTAGTCTCCTTGACAAAACCTATTCGATTTGCATCAACCAAACCGTCAGCAAGAACAAAGGTCGTGGCTTGATCTACCAGCTTAGACACCATTGCATTTTTAGAAACCATGGACACTTCAGGCCCACCCCTTTCTGAGACGCTTTGAAGGAATGTTGCACCCGGACTAACTGTCGAGTCGAAGATAGGAACCGAATCTGTGAGTATGGCATCCAACACCACCTTTACACCTTCCGATGATGCTAACAACTGATCCTCCAGTGCTCTGTCTGCCTTGCCTTTGCCTTTCTATCCTGCCATGCAATCAGACTCCTCATGCCCCCATTCTTTACAGGACTTGCACTTCACCATGATCTCTTAAACTTCTATCTCTTACCTCCAAAAACCCTCAGGGGAGCGGATTTCAATGGCCTTGGGGAGCCAAGGGTGCAGTTTCCACATGATACAAATTCGAGCATACATACATGAGTCCAGTTTGTCAATGGCTTCATCAGATTTAATGAAACTCCCTAACTTATCGCCGATCACCTTGAAGACTTCCTCCTTCCAATATTCATGCAGTAGGTTGTACAACCTAATCCAAACAGGGATCTCCTTAATGGAGGCTTGCCGAGGATCAAAGTTGGGGATACAATCTTTAATGTAGAACCCTATTCCCATCATCATGAAAGGCCCATTATTCATAATTATGGTTTTTTCCACTTCTAACCCAGCAATGATTAAGAAGAAACCATTAGTTAGGGTTTTAATCTTAAAGTGGCTCCCCCATTCTTCATCAACCCATTTCCTAATCTTGGAAAAAGCGGGCTAATCTCCTCCCCACTTCATGAAGAAAGCTCTATCACGCAAGACTTGAACTGATTCCTTCCAAGCCATTGAATCTATACAGATGCTAATGGTTCTCTTATCTGTCATCGTCGATACCTCCATTGTAATGGGATTCTTAGTAGCTGTTGGTTTTTTCTTCTACAACCTCTCCTCAGTTTGCTTTTTAATCCACTTAGGGAAATTCAGAATCCAGGAATGACCCCATTTATTTTTGTCTGACTCGAAAGAGAGTCTGGCCTCACCAAAACTACCCCCATCTCTCCTCCTACGGTCTGAGGCTTGCCGCTGAAAATGGTTTGCACGCGGTGGAAACCAAGGTCGTTGGTTATCCAAGTGCCTAGAGCCATCCTCCCAGGCTCTCGAACGAAAACCGCCGCCGCCTGTAAACCCTAGTCTCCTCCTGCGCTCCATCATGTTGGTTTGCTGAGAGTTTTTTAATTAATATTTATGTTTTTATTGTAGATTGTAGATGATATTTTTATTGCTGAGATTTTTAAGATTTAATCTTTTAAATGATTTTTTAATGATAGTTTTTTATTGAAATGATATTTTATTTGAAAATAAAAACATAATGAGTTTGGTATGTCTAAAATAATTTTTAAGAATGTTCGATTTCCCCTTTTATTTGAAACAAACAAAAATATTCATAATTATATCATGTAACCATAAAATTTAAATCTTAATTGAGATTATTTATTTTGAATCTTTTAAAATAATTTATATGCAAGAACTATTATTTTTTATTTTTTTATTATTTGCCTTTGTTTGAAAATGTCATCTTGTATGAATAAATAAAATGTTCCCCTTTTTAAATTAAATGCATGTTTATAATTAAATAAGAGTGTCTTAGAATTCAACATTATTTTATAAACAATTTTTTTTTCTTATCAAATAAAATAACTAGTATACTTATATTTTAAAACAACCATGCACATCAAATGGATGAGGGTATTACTGATAGAGTTGTTTGTTCAATTGAGAATGATTTGGGGGGTATAAACTCAACCCTTCCAATTTTTGCATATGCTAATCCTTTTGCGGTTTTGGCTACAACAGAGTTGGGTTTTGAAGATAATCCATTTATCCTGGCTTCTCCAAAGTCATGCAAGAGTTTACCAATTGTCCAAACAACTCTGGTTTTTTCACCATCGATGGTTTCTCCTAGGAGAGGTAGGCCTCCAAATAATCTTAAGACTCAAATGGAAATTGATGCTGGAATTCAAAAGACTTTGTCCCTTTCTCCTGTTGGTGGGCAAGGGAGGCATTCGGTCTCTCTTGGTAGGCCCAAGAAAACATGCCTAAATCCTGTAAGTGTAAAAAGAAAGAGGAGTAAAAGATTTGTGACTAGTCCTCCTGTGACAAAATCAAGGGCTGTGAAACGTAGTTTGCAAGGTTGCTTTGGGGAAAGCAAAAATTCTCCAATTAATGGGAAGAAGGGAGCTTCGGCCTCCCCTCGAGGACAATGAGAATTATTTCTTGGAATGTTAGGGGCTTAAATGCCCCTAACAAGAGATGCTTAATTAAGTCCCAGATGGACTTAATTAAGTGTGATATTTTTATGTTGCAAGAAACAAATTTGTCAAAGGAGTCTGCTGATTTGGTTTTTTCATCTTGGAGAAGGTGTAATTTTCTTTCTTCTCCGGCTTGTGGTGCTTCAGGGGGTTTGGCACTGATTTGGAATAATTATAATATCGAGGTACAGTTAGTGGCATCTGCTACAAATTGGATGTTGGCTTTAGTTATAAGCAAGATTTTGAAGGTTAAATTCTGGATTTTTAACATTTATGCTCCGTCAAGAATTCAAGGGAAGAGTAAGTTATGGGGTGAATTAAAGAGGATTTCTTCTCCCTTAAAACATGGTTCCTTTATTTTCTTCGAGGGTGATTTTAATGCTATCACTGATTTAGATGAGAAAAGAGGAGGTGTTTTCCCTAATAAAAGGATTATGGATGACTTTGGGGATTTCATTTCTGATATGAGCCTTTTTGATTGTAAGTCTCAGAATTGGGTTTTCACATGGACAAACACGAGAAGGGATTTTTCTCAGATTGCTAAGAGATTAGATTGATTTTTGTTATCTAAGAATTGGATTGATTCAGATTTTGAATTCTTTTCCTCTATTCTACAGGTCTCGGGTTCTGATCATTTTCCAATTTCCCTTTCAGTTATTAAGGATAGGGTTTCTTTTAAGTCTCCATTTAAATTTGAGCCCATGTAGTTTAGGGATTCTTCCTTTTTGCCTCTGCTTGTGAAATGGTGGAATTCTGCTCCTTTTTGTTCTAGGTCCCGTATGTTTCAGATTGCTAAGAAGTTAAGTTATTTGAAATTGAATATTAGGGAATGGAATATCTCACATTTTAAGAACATTTTTCAGGAGAAACAAAGGATTCAAGATACGATTGAGTGTTTTAATACTCACATGCTTCAACATGGTATGGTGCCACAAGTTTTTGATGAATTGAAGTAACTAAAATTACAGCTTGAGGAGGTGTTAGCTAGAGAGGAAATCTATTGGAGACATAAATCTAGAGAGTTATGGCTTTCAGATGGTGACAGGAACACAAAATTTTTTCATTCTTCAACTAAGATTAAAAGATGTAAGAATAGGATATCTTGTATTCAGTGTCAGAATGGGAATTTATTGACAGAGCCAGAGGACATTGCTTCAGAGGTAGTTAGGGTTTTTAAGTCATTATTATCTTCGAAAAATGGAAATCTCAGCAATGATATTATATCTAATATTCCTTCTTTAGTATCTTTGGAAGACAATAAGATTTTGATGTCTCCCTTTTCCTTAGAAGAAGTTAAAAGTGTTGTCTTTGCCATGAATCCAAATAAAGCCCCGGGACCAGATGTTTTTACTCCTTTATTTTTTCAGAAATGTTGGGATTTTGTGGGAAATGATGTTTTATTGGCTCTCGAGGAAGCTAGGAGAAATAGGTCTATTTTAAAAGAACTTAATACTATAATGATTGCAATTATTCCTAAAAAAGAGGATACTAAGACTTTTGCTGACTTCCGCCCCATTGCTTTATGTAACACTTTGTATAAGATATTTACGAAGGCAATTTCCCTTAGGTTGGCAAAAATTCTACCTAGGATCATTTCATTGGAGTGAGGTGGTTTTGTTCCTGGAAGGGAGACGACAGAGGGTGCAATTGTAGCACATGAGGTGTTGCATTCTATTTCCACCCAAAGAACCCTGACCATGATACTTAAACTAGACATAATGAAGGCTTATGATAGAGTAGAGTGGGGGGCTTTATGTGTTGTTCTTGAGAAGTTAGGTTTTTCCAAGGCCTAGGTCAAATGGATTCGTGCATGTATTTCTTCTGCAAGATTCTCGATTTTAATTAATGGTTCTCCTTGTGGTTTTTTCACTTCCTCTAGGGGTTTGAGATAGGGAGATCCCCTTTCTCCCTTTTTGTTTATTCTCCTAGTTGAAACCTTTAGTTGGGCTATTAGGGCCGCTAAAGTGGGGGTGGGGGGCTTTGGAAAGGTATAAGGATTCAGAATATTCCCCAAAGTATTTCTCATTGTCTCTTTGTAAATGATACTCTGTTATTTGGACATGCTTTGTTAGTTGAGGCAAAAGTGATTAAAGGAATAATACAAAATTATGCATCATTTTCTGGTCAGAAAGTGAATGGTGATAAATCAAAGATTTTTTTCCTTAATACATCACAACTGGTTTAGCATAGGTTGCAATCCTTTTGGGGATTTGAGACTAGAAATCTTCCATATACTTACCTTGGGATTCCTTTCTTTGTTAAACAAGATAAGATTGGTTTTTGGGATAAGATTATTTCGATCATTTCTAAAAGAATTCTCTCATGGAATCATAGATGGTTAGCTTTGGCGGGTAAAATTGTTCTCATCAAGTCTGTTTTGAATGTTGTTCCCATATATCTCATGTCTGTTTTGAAGTCTCCAAAAGCAGCTATTTTTAGTTTACAGGATACTCTTAGATATTTTCTTTGGAACAATAATAAAGATGGCAAGAAGAAACTCCCTTTAAATGCATGGGATAAGGTATGTTTGCCTAAGGAACTTGGGGGAACAGGAATTCAGAGTTTGGAGAATTAGAATTTAGCCTTAGGTGCTAAGTTGCTTTGGAAATTATATGACAAGCCTAGCTCCTTATGGGCACAGATTATGTTTGCCAAATATTTAAATAATGGATCGAGAGAGTACATTTTTAAAGTCTCAAATTTGCCTTCGAGTTCTGCTATTTGGAATTTCCTTTGTAAATGTAGATCAGTTATTTTGCCTCATCTCTCATGGATTGTTCATAATGGTAGAAAGGTCAAATTTTGGGATGAAGTATGGAATGGACACACACCTTTGGTGAATATTAGGGATTGGTCTCCTCTGAGCACTGTTCTTTCCTCCCTTTGGGTTATTTTTGAAGCAAATTATTTTGAAATTGTGACTAGTGGACCCCTTAAGCTAGCTAGATGGAAGTCGATTGATTTCTTAGATGTTGATCAAAGCATGAAATTAGATTTTGAGAAGATTTTGGGGATAGAATTGTATTTCTTTCTGATTCTGAGGATGAACTTATTTGGACAAAGAATATTTCTGATAAGTACACTGTTAAAGATGGTTACAACTCTCTTATGGTTGCTAAAGATTTATCTTCTTGTCTATATAAATTGTTTTGGCATTCGTCTTGTCTTCCTAAAGCTGGAGCCTTTGCTTGGTTGGCAGTTCAGGATAGAGTCCTTATAGGTATGAGACTAGACAGGTTTGGTATTACTGTTGTTTTCCCTTGTGTCCTTTGTAACAAAAAATTGGAATCTTCTTCACACCTTTTCCTACATTGTGATTATGCTTATGAATGTTGGCAATGGTTGTTTGAGAAGTTAAATATATCCTTTGTTATTGGTAAGGATCTCATTTCCCATTTTAGATCTTGGCCCTTTATGTTTGCCTCATCTTTTTATGCATGTCTTTGGATCATATCTCCATCTATTGTGATTTGGAATGTTTGGCTAGAGAGAAACAACAAGATATTTAAAAAAACAAGGTCTCCGATGTCTGAGGTTCTATTAAAAATTGAGTCTTCAATCTCTGAGGTTGCTTTGTCATTTATTTATAAGAATTTGGAAAATCTTTCTTCTTTTTCACATTGGGATAGTAGAGTTACTAGAGTTTGGAAGCTGCTGTCAGTTTTACCCTCTCATGGTTCAATTTTAAAAAAGAATGATGCAATAGGTAAGAGATGCTCTGCTAGATGGAAACCTCCTCCGCAGGGGCACTTTAAACTAAATTTTGATGGGGCCTCTCGTGGTAACCCTGGGCTAGCTGGGGTAGGCATGGTAATTTATGATCACAATGCAAATTTTATTCGAGCTAAGTGTCATGCTATTGGTTTTAAAACTAACAATTATGCGGAATTTCATGCTTTGTCTTTTGGATTGGATATGGCAATCTCTTTGGGAATTAAGGACTTAATGATTGAAGGTGATTCTATGGTGATTATTCAATGTGATATGAAAAAGAAATCAAATTGTTGGAATTTGTAGTATATACTTGATCCCATTTTATAAAAATTAGAATTGTTTGAATCTTTCTTGGTATCCCATTTTTACAGAGAAGTTAATAAGATTGCAGATTATTTGGAAAATTTAGCCATTGATAGCAATGCTAATCAGCCGAGGTGGGTTTTGAGGAAATTCCTTCTAGGGTATGGGAAGGTTTGTAGCAATAGTCATATGATTTTCTTGAGTAAAGTTGATGTAAAATTTTATGATGATAATTATTCACGCTTTCCCCTTTCATTTCAAGTATTCATGTTCATTGTCTAGAGGAGAGTTCGAGCTCATGGTATTTCGTACAATAGTGCTTTTCCAAAGGTTTTTTGATACTTTCTTTTTTGGTGGGAAGGTTTTTGGCTCATGGGATTTGGCACAGGGCTTTGGAAAATTTTGTCTTCTTCCATTGATAGTAGGTGTGGAGTCTACATTTGAAAATTATCCGATGGTTTTTTTTGGCAAATTGTCATATGGGCTCTATGCAAACTTGATATTATATGTGTTGTGACCACATTTTGTATGTGGTTTTGGGTGGGCTGTATAAACTAATCTGTTAGATACTATACGTTTATTTTATGAGTTGTGACCAAAGGTTTTCTTCTCAGGGTTCTTTCCTCTGGTATGCTCTTTGAATCCTTGTAAAAATAAAAATATTAATAAAAAAGTTTAGTAGAATAATCCACTTTTATTGAAAATATATATATATATATATATATAAAATATGCTGAGAGATATCTTATAATAGAAGAGAATCATTATAAAATAAATCTTCTTCTAAAATATTAAACACCAATAATATAAATCCATTAAAGTCCTGCAAACAAAAAGTTGTGAATCTAGTTGGGGTCAAGTGGTGAGGGTTCTATTTTATTTGGAGGAATAAAATAACACCTCCACAAAAGTTGAAACATGACACATTTCTTGCATTTACCCATCATTTGCATATCAAATTGTTTCAAAAATGAATTTTTGTTTATGGACATTTTGATGTCATTGTAGATGCCTCTCGGCATAAATATATCTTTAAAAAATTTATTTGAAAAACGTTGAAGCAAAACTAAAACTAAAAAGAGTTGTAACTAAAGTTGCTTTTTTTGTTACATCATTTAGAAAGGAAAAGATGACATTTAAGAGTTGGTTTGATACATTATAACCAAGAAAAAATACTTAAAACACAAATTAATAATTTTGAATAGTTGACAATGCTCTAGCCAATTGAAATTTGTCAAATTAATTGGAAGGCAAGTGCTAATGAAGCAATATAAAAAAATGAATGTTGTTGTTAATGCGAACATAAAAATATAAACATAGGATTAATACCTCTATAGAGAAAGATGAATGAGACAATCAAATGATGTGTAAATAAATTTATGCAAAAAAATGAAGAAAAGTAGTCTATACCATTCTAAACTCTAAGTATGAGGGTGTCAAGGGAACCATCTAAACGGGGATAATTTTTTTTGCTTTCTCATTATGTTAGGCCTTTTCTTCATCCCTCGCTTCTCCAAAATTTTTAATCCCTTCCCTTATGTGATTTTCAAAAATTCTCTTACCTTGATACCACGTCCATTAGTTTCCCATTCCCCAAACCCCTAATTTATCTTAACCATTGACATTTTAGACTTTCACATGGAAGCATCCATTTAATTTCATTTATCTCAAGTTAGTGATTCCCACATATTGGGTATTTTGAATTTTCTCTACTAAAATTCCATGCCCCTATCTCTTGTAGCCTCATTCCCTCACATCCCATATTTTTTTAGATTTTTGTTTCCATCTATTCATTTCATTTAAAGGAACTAGTCACCTTGAGCCTTGATCCTTGAGAAAGTAGATATCCTTAAGTCCTAAACTCTATTATATCACAAACCCTCACATTTTTTCTTACCAACATTCCTTAAAGGTATCTATTGTCTTAGAACCTTGTATCTAGGTACCCAATTTTCTTCCAAGATTACATACAAAGTTTTAGAGTTCCCCTTTTCCTTTTCTTTGTATATAATAATTTGATAACCTTGAATCTCAACTTCTACTATATCATGTAGGTTATCAAACTTTTTTCTTGTTTGCATACCTAAAATCTATGAGCATCTTAAAATAGTGAACCCTAATCCCCACTCCGTCATTACTCTTGAATATATAGACTTCCAGGTTTCCTTCTCCTACATCACATTTGTATAATATATGTTGTATCCTCAATCCTTGACCCCTACCAATTTGGATATATTAAAACTATGATTCTCTCTCCCTCTAGCATTAGGTATCTTGTAATCCTAATTTCTACTCTTTTCCTAGTTAGGTTTCCTTTAAGCATGAGCCCCACTCCTTGGACTGCATTAGATATATCCAAAGATCTATCCCCTTTCCCTCTAGTATTGGGTATCTTTAAAGTCCAATACCTAGTGTCCTACCACTATACCTTCTTAGGTCCATAGGAATATGTATCCCCTTACATCTTGCTTATTAGAGTGTAGGGTTTACCTAACCCACACATAGGCTTAAGTCACACTTAGTGGCTAGGTCTAACTTAACCTTGATATTAAAGGTTAAGTTCAATTTATAGGTTAGACACTTTTTTGTCTCATCACATGTGCACACATCAGGTTAGTCACTTCGACATCTCACCTCATTAAAGGTAGGAGATTTTCTCTCCTCACCTTATGGGAGGTTAAAGACATTTGCTCGTCACCCTCCACATGTGCACACATGTACATGTGTTATTCATATTTGAGGGTAAGTCATAGTTGGTTTGCACCCACCTCACACTCATCTTGTATATATACACGTGTTTCATTATATACTATAATCTAGTTTATGTTAATTAATGTGTTGATCATTATTTGAATCATTTTTAGTTTATAATCCATGAGTGATTAATTGGACATGACTCTTGGATCTTAGCTTCTCCAATATGGTATCAGAGCCATGGGAGAATTCCTCACTTTTGTTAATTTGTGTTTCCAAATTATTCAACCCTTTCAAGGAAGCGAATTTTATGGTAATATTCATTTTTTTTTCAATTTTGTGCACGAGTTGTATGTAAAAGTTGAATTTTTTTTTTTTTTTTAGTAGAGGGCCATATTTCCCTTTGCCCATCTACCTATTTTTGGTAGATAATTTTCATTTTACAAATATTTTGGCCTATTTGGTCTATTTGTGAAAAATATTATGACCTATTTGACCCATTGGTAGGGTAAACACTTTTTTGTTGAGAACATTTTGTGGAAAATTTTCTCTAGTTTGTGGCAATTTTTATTCACTACTTTGCATAGCTCAACCTTTACATCAAGGGCCCTTTCCCACCTGTTGATGCTTCAAATAGTGAGGTTGTTTATTTGTTTGGAGTGCCTAGTTGTTATTTGTTGATTCACTGTTAAAGTCTTCCAACAAATAACCTCATATTTGTTGTTGGCATAGTCTTTGAACAACATTAATTAACACCTCCAACATCTCCATTAGCCTGTACATAAGGCAAGATCTTAGATTCTTTTGTGTTAAAGTTTTATTTCATCTATTGCTTTTTTAGACCACCCCATATAGGTCTTCCATTTACCCTATCAACCTCACCACACCATCATTTGGTTCACTATTTTGTATTTTTGGTAGCTTGCATAAACTTGGAGACATAGATTTTCTATTTTCTATACTTTTTTTAGTAGATATTATTGTTTGCATAAGCTAATTTACCAACAACTTTGCCATGGCTCCCACACCCAAAATAAAATACCCAACCACCAAGGTAATACCATGAAACTTAAGATTAATGAAAAAATAAGCAAGACATGACACTTAATCAAATTACACGTTGGGTGTCCAACAAAAGGATCGACACCTCCATATTACAACAACAACGCCTTCTTCTCAAAGCACACGTGCCTCCCCTAGCAAGTATGTAAACCTTTGTGTTGTATGGGTTCTCAGTCACCTTCCACATGACTAACAAACCTTTGAGTATCATTTTTGCAAAAATATTTTATAATTTACCATGCATTGAGTCTATTTTCATTGTAAAATACACTAATTAATAAAGTGCCAATTTTTTATTTTATTTTTTTAATTTTATTTTTTGGGAGGAAGTCTCTAATCATAGGGAAATTTTTTTATATATTTTTTTTAACTTTTTGAGGTTTTTTGCCCATGTGATAATTTCTCTCACATTCAATCCCTTCCATTTGAGTATGCATATTAATCCTCCTAATAAATGGAAACAAAAATATGGACATTGTAGGAAGAAAAGGCATACACATGATAATTGCATCTATTGTAAAATGATCAAGATGGAGAAAATTCTTGTTTCTCATAGTATTATGTTACCTAAGTTTCTAGTTCCTGTTGGTATTTTGGATATGTTGATATGGTTTTATCATTGATGTCAACACTTGTCATCACTTGTCAACACTTATCAGTACTTGGAGATTTTGGTTATCTTCACTGGCAAGTCAGAGACTTATGCAAAGTCACTGGTATTTGGCTCATCGACAGATTATATTATTCACCGGCACTTGGAATGACTTGGAAACTACTTGGTTATGTCGAAGACATTATTCGATCACTTGGTTTTGGTGATTTGGTTAATTGTTTATTCGGGTTTGCATATTTTCTGTTATTGGCAAATAGGTCCAGAATAAGCATCGACAGACATATCTATTCCAGATCAGCACGACACGTTATGGAGATGATTTATTATTATTGTAAATGCATTGAGACGACATCATGCATCAGATATTAATTTACTTGTAATTGATTTTATTGTAATATCTTTTAGTGAGCGGACCTATTCAATTGGTCTTAGGTTATGGTATAAATGTAAGATCTCATTTGTGAGATTAACATGGGAATGCGAAAAGGATTGCAATAAGATATATGCAAAAATAAGCAGAGCTATACACACAAACATCATTTGAAGGTTGAAGGAAGGATCTTGTGGAGGCAATCAGAACTAAATCGGTACTGAATTCAGCATATGAAGATGCTATTTTATGCAGTACATTATCATTCGATTTAACCATCCAATTATAGTCAGTGTGACTCTCATTTTGTGATTGAGCAGTGAGCTCTAGGTAGCTGGCCTTTTTGCATGTGCAGAATCCATATTGTAAACACATACTATCTGCAGTAGTATCATTTGATTATGGGTAAGGCTTCCCACCATGGTTTTTACCCTTACAGGGTTTCCACGTACAAACATTTGTGTTATGTGTTGTGGATGTTATTGCCTTTCAGTTTCATGCATTAATCTTTACCGGTATTGCAATTAACTGTTAAGATTGTTTACCAGCATAAAGTTTGGTTTACTGGTATTAAGCATTAAATTTTATTTAATTTGATTTTGGTTGAATTTATTGGACAACTGATTCACCCCCCCTCTCATTTGTCTCCCAGACCTAACAATTGGTATCAGAGCCTAGTACTCTTTTTGCAGAAGTTTAACAGCTTGAGGAGATCCAATGTCTTCTAACTATTTCAGGAAGGATAGTCGGAAACTTGATGGAACTAACTATGGCATATGGAAGATCAAGATGGAGACACATTTTAATTGCATTGGAAAGGACATATGGGATGTTACAAAGAATGGCTATACTGCTCCTACTCAAGGTCAACCTATTCCACCTAACTTGGCTAAAGATGAGGAAAATGATTGCAAAGCAAGAGAAGCACTTTTGAGCGCGTTATCAGATCAGCAAGTCATGGGATTGTCAGATAGATCTACTGCTAAAGCTATTTGGGACAAATTGGAAACATTGAATGAAGGAGATTCCACAGTCAAAATTGCAAAACTGGAATGCTTCCGGGTCAGGTATGAAAGTCTGAAAATGGAAGAAGACAAAAGAATTTTTGCTTTTATGGAAAGAGTAAATGAAATTGTTTTGGGTATACAATGTTGTGGAGGAATCTTAAGTGAAGATGAGATTGTTTCTAAAGTTTTAAGAGCTTTGCCACCGACATATAAAATGAAAGTTACTGCTATAAATGAATTAAGAACAATGCCTAATGCATCAGTATCTAGAGACACTTTGGTTGGAAAACTTTCAACTTTTGAGCTTGAAAAATTTGGTCTTGTTACTACTATCAAGACAGATCTAGCTTTTAAGGCATCATCATCAACTACAAAATCATCATCATCACATGAAAAATCTGATTGGAAATCCTTCTATGCAAGAGAACTTGAAGAAAGCAGGAGAGAAAATGAAGAACTTGAAGAACTTGAAGCACTATTTGCAAGGAAAATGCCTAAAGGTCCAATTGGAAGTAAGTATGAAGGTAAAGCACCCTTTAAATGTTTTAACTGTAATAAGATTGGTCATATGGCTTCTAGATGTCCTGATAGACATGCAAGATTAAGAGAAGAAGCTAAAAGAACATATAAGCCTAACCCTGACTATCAGAAATATAAGTTTAAGAAGAATAGAGACAAATCTTGCTATTATGTTGATGAAGGAGTTACTAATGATTCTGATGAGGATCCAACAGACAATGGATGGGCTTTTGTTGCTATAACAGAAGATCAACTGACACCTATTGTTCAACCAGTAGAGCAGGCCTTGGCAGCTCAAGTTGAAGATAAGGATGAATGGATTATTGATTCAGGATGCTCACATTATATTATTGGAGATAAGAGTAAATTCTTAACCTTTCAGGATTACAATGGAGGTCTAGTAAGATTTGGAGATGATAAAGCTTGTTTGATCAAAGGAAAAGGCACTACATCTTTTGATGGTAAGCACAATATTGATAATGTTTACTATGTTGAAGGTTTGAAGCATAATCTATTGAGTGTTGGTCAATTAGTTGAGAAAGGATTTTAGTTAAAATTCAAGAATGGTAAATGCAAAATCTTAAACAGAATTGGTTTGGAAATTGCAACCGGTAATCAGACTAGAGGTAATATCTTTCATTTGAATAATAATGAGAAAGCATGTTTGATTGCACATATTGATGAAAGTTGGTTATGGCATAAGAGACTTTGTCATGTAAATTTTGATTGCATTGTGAAAATCAGTGCTACTAAGGCAGTTAGAGATTTACCTAAGATTGTTAAACCTCACAATCCGGTATGTAAGGAATGTCAACTTGGAAAGCAAGTTAGAGCAACTTTCAAGAGTATTCTGGAGAAGTCTAACAATGTTCTTGATTTAATTCATATTGATTTATGTGGTCCAACAAGAACTAGAAGTATACAAGGTGATAGATATTTTATGCTAATCATTGATGACTATTCTAGAATGTGTTGGGTTACTTTTCTTAGCAAAAAATCTGAAGCATTTGGGAAATTCAAACTATTCAAGGTGATGGTAGAAAATGAAACCGGCAAGAAAATCAAATGTTTGAGATCAGATCAAGGAGGTGAGTTCACATCTAAGGAAGTTAATACATTCTGCGAAGTGAATGGGACCAGAAGATAGTTATCAACACCCCAGACACCCCAGCAGAATGGAGTTGTGGAAAGGAAAAACAAAACTATCTTGGATGCAGCCAGAAGTATGATATCAGAAGAAAATCTACCTCATATATACTGGAGAGGAGCGGTCAATACAACTGTTTATACATTCAACAGAGTTCACATCAGAGGAGAAACCGGTAAGACCCCACATGAACTATGGTTTGGTAATACTCCTACTCTTAAATATTTCAAAATATTTGCAAGTAAATGCTATATTAGAAGAGATTATTATATTGACAAATTTGATCCTAGAAGTGATGAAGGAATATTTCTTGGTTATTAATCTAAGAGCAAGGCATATAAATGTTTTAACAAGAGATTGCAGAAAATTGTTGAGAGTGCAAATGTGAAGATTGATGAACTGTTTAGAGGAAATTCAAGGTACATAGACTCTGAACTGGCAATAGAGATAATCACAAATGAACCTATTATGAATACACTGGTACAAAATGGTGATCCAGTTACACCGGCATCATCTGGAGATTCAACAGTCACTGAAGAACAACAAGAAGTAAAAATACCCCAGTATGTAAGATTGAATCATTCTGAAGATCAAATTATTGGAAACAAATTTCAAGGAGTTATGACTGGAGGAAGATTGGCAAATGAGGAGGTATGTGTAGACACCTAAAATTGTCCAGTCTAAATAAATAAATATTTTATTTATTTAATTATCTAAGCTTAATTCTTCTATTAAATAAATCTGTATTTATTTAATTAATTCATTTATCCTCTTTTAGCCTTATTTCTCATTTAAATAAATACATTTATTTATTTAAATTATCCTTTTCCTAAATTAAATAAATATCTTATTTATTTAATTATCCCACTTCTTCTATTAATTAAATAAATCTTTATTTATTTAATTAATTCATTAGCCTTTTCTACCCATGACACATGTCATTCATCTCTTAATTCATACACTACCTACCCCTTTCATTATTTTATTATTTCTTTTACCTACCCTCTAATCATAGCCGACCTCCTTTTACACCTCTCAATCTTATCCCTCCATTTCATATAGTGTCTTCTATATAAGGAGATGCTTCCTTCATTATCAAACCCTAATCGACAAATTGGAGGACTCGACTACACTACGATCCTACTTGCAACCACATTCCGTTCTTTGTTGAGCTCTTGTGCACATAAAATCTGAGAGCAAATATATATCAAGCAAGATCAATGGAGATAGGAAGAATGGAGATCAAAACCCTATTGGACATGTGATGGTATAATCTTTGTGATTTCATGTGATTTGCATTGTCTTAGGTAATCTTCATATGTTATGGTGGATCTTTGTTGATTGTTAGGCTAGGGTTTTGTGGTTGGATTCATTTAGCCTTTCAATATTGTTATTATTGTTATCCATTTTCACCATATACATTTTGGCACGCCCGGTGGGACTCTTGTCCCTTTTGCATTTAACATCTTGTTGCAGATTTTGTGTTTGAAGTTGCAGATCTGGCATTTCTGACAACATTTTCGACATTTTTTGCGTCTACATACTTTCGGGTCACGTTTTTTATTTTCTGCCGCGTCTGCGACTTCGACATTATTTCACTTTTTTTTTGCAGATTGCGGGATCGCGTTTGTGTTCCCGAATCGCGTCTGTGAACCTCTAAACCGCGTTTGTGTTTCTGGCAATTTTTTCATTTTCCAGATTGCAGGTTTTCATTATAGGCGCGTCTGTGGGCACTTTAATTGCGTTTGAGAGATCTAATCACGTTTGTGATCATTTAAATCGCGTCTGTGATCTGCAAGATTTTCTATTTTGCATTTTTTTTTTGCAGAAATGCGTTTGTGTTGTGGAATCGCGTTTGTGGGCAATTTAATCGCGTCTGTGAGATCTACTCGCTTCTGTGATCATTTTAATCGCATCTGTGCTCTGCAGGATTTTCTGTTTTGCATTTTTTTGCAGAAACGCGTCTGTGAGGTGTTAAAATGCGTCTATGTTGTGGAATCGCGTCTGTGTAGGGCGGAATCGTGTCTATGTAGGGCGGAATCGCGTCTAAGTAAAAAAAAAATTAAAAAATTAGGTTTTCATTTTTCGCCATTTTGTCTTGCATTTAATGTTTCAGATCCAGTTTATTTTTGGACTAACATTTTCAGATCTAGCTAACAAAATTGGTGCAGCTTGTCTTGGAAGCAAAATCGTTTGGTTGAAGGCCCCTATTTTCACAAAGTCTTTTGGGTTTTAAAATTTACCTAACTTGTGTGCATGCAGGAAGGGGTGGTTATTTAAAACAAATCCAAACTACTAACAACTCTTTGTTGCAGATCCTTGGCGAGGGTTTTGGATTTTTATTGTGTGCCTTGTTTTCATAGACTAGCAAACACTTCCATTGGTGCACTAAAATTGAATCATTGTCTTTTGTGTCTTGAGCAATAGGCTCTTTTTGTTTAATCTTTAGAGGGCCTGTCTTCCCGTGTGGTCATTAGGACTACTAGTGAGAAGAGAACGACCAAAGTGGTAGCGAGGAAAACCCACCTCATCCGAACCACTATAATCAAATGTATTCATGGTGAAAACTATGGATAACGTGTGCTGATTAGTTCATACCGACACTATGTCTCCCCATAAACCCGTTTGATCAAATTTATTTGATCAGTTATAGGGCGTAACCCCTACCGGCTGGGAGCCTTCTGTATTTACAAAGCTGAAAGTGCCGCATGTATGGCCACACAAGCGGATGCCCTTACTAGCACCTTTTGTTTTAGAGGCCCAAATCCTTCTAGTTGTTGGGGCAGGAGGTCGGACCTCTGGTAGCGGCCCACACACATACGGTTCTTAGTAGAGATACAAAATTCGCCATGGGGAGTTTTCATGGGGACTGATGCTTGGTTGACCCGAGAAGTGAGTGCCGAGGGTGGAGCCAGTGAGGTCAAGCATCTAAGTATCTGCTCTGAATAGCATAGCCTCGGGGGTAAAACCCCATGTGGGATCAACAACTATTGTCTTGGCCAGCCATAAGAATTGTGCTTGACTTATTATAAACATTCAAAACATTCAAGACCAAACAACAAAACATTGTGTCTTTTGTGTTTTCAAGTGTATGCAAAACATTTTAACATCAAACAATACACTTTCTTGGAGTCATTTTGGAGTCTAAACACTTGCAAACATTGAGTCCTCAACAACATTGTGTCCTCTTGTCACGAAAAACAGTCAAACATTCAGATTTAGTCACAACCAACAACTTCACAGATTGGAAAAATTGCATAAAATTTGCAGAAAAGCGTCTGTGTTGAGCATAATAGCGTCTGTGTTGTCTAGCCGCATCTATGCAGGACAGAATCGTGTCTGTGAATCAACAACAAACATTACATTTGATAGAAAATTGCAGAGGCGCGTCTGTGTTAAACAGAGTAGCGTCTGTGTCGGGAAGAAGCGTCTGTGAAGTATACAGGCGTGTCTGTGTCTAGAATTGAAAAACTGTTACAGTCCAGCAAGCAAACACAGTCAGTTTCGAAAATCTTGAGCTTCCTAGGTCATCTCTCTAGGGTTTCATTTAGCATTCAACTTGTCTTTGGGTCTCACAAAGTCCATCATTGCTTTACATCTCACATTACATTCACAATTGTCTAAACTTGAGTCAAAAGGTCACTTGCTTGTCCTCATCATACTTTGTCAACACACTACATACAACAACACTTTGCTAAGTGGTCCCTCATCAAGGTTTCTTACCTTTGGGTCTCATTTGGTCTTACTTAGAGTCAAGGTCAACTTACCTCATCAAGAGAAACTATCCTCTCTTTGGAAGTCACACCTACTCTACTACATACATACTTGGTCTTACACTTTGGACATTGCAAGTACACCTCAGATTCATTTACATTCCATTCAACTCTTGGTCTTCCATACTCTTTCCATTTTTCATCTAGTCTCACACATCTTGGTCAATACCTAGTTCATGGTTGAAACCTGTCTTCAAAAATCTAGGAGAGAAACTAAAGAGGCTCAAGAGTCCGCAAATATGAGTTCTTATGAGTATGACAATGATATCTTTTTCAATTCTGATCATACTACCTTACCTGACATGGATGTCTATAGAAACATGCCAAATGTTGAGAACATGGACACTATAAACAACAATGCTACACAAAATGACAATGTGGACAACTTTTCAGTACATTCAGCAGATGTGGAAGAATCCATTATGAACCCCCATTTCAATCGATTGGTTGAGGAAATAATGAGGAGGGATAGACAATACTTCTTACAAATGATGGCACAAAGTGGAGCCAAGATACCTCATGATTTTGACATGTCTCAAATAATGGAACATAGACCTTTGCAACAACCTCACTCCAATATGGATCAAAGGAGACCTAATAGTGGAGGAAATAGAGGACCACATATGGTACCTGAATCACCATCAGCTTTGCTTCAAAAACCAGAGGTCCCACATACACATGGTCAAACATATGATACTCACTTTCGTAGACCATTATGGAAGTCTTATGCAGACAGATATGCTCAATCACATACTAATGCTAAGGATCAACCACCAAAACAATTGGATGCTCAAAGGCATGCTCAAAATTTGGACACAAGGAAACCTCATATCAAATTTGGGGGCAACACAATGGAACATGACATGCCTGTAGAATATGGTATACATGCGCAAAATAGATATGGGGTTCCTCAACATGAATCTATACCAAGTGGTCCATATACACAACATCATTATAGACCTCCTCCATATGAACATGTGTATGATCAATATTATCCATATATGCAACATGCTCCTCCTCCAATTGGTGCCTCAAGCATGGAGTATGGTCCAAGAAGTCGATCTCCACCTAAGAGCAATTTGGAACAACAAATCAGGGACTTACAAAAGAAAATGGAGGACATAAACACACCGAAGCCAACATACACAATGAGGGACATATGTCCTTATCCATTTGACAAGAGCATTCCAATGCCTCCATTTCCTACACATTTTGTGACGCCTAAATTTGATAAGTATAGAGGAAAAAGGGATCCTAAGGCACACATAAGACAATTTTTCACAGCTTGCATTGAGGTAGTAGCAGAAGAGACATACTTGATGAGATTATTCCCACAAAGCTTAGGCGATCAAGCTATGGAATGGTTCTCCCAACTTCCACCTGGAATTAAGTCATGGGGTGACTTAGCAGAGGCATTTATTCAATATTTCTCCTACAACATAGAGACAGACATATCAGTCACTACTTTGTGCAACACCAAGCAAAAGGAGGGAGAGTCTTTTGCATCATTTTTACAAAGATGGAGAAATCTAGCCAGCAGATGCTCTTGTGAAATTCCACAAAAACAAATGGTAGAAATGTTCACCCAAAATGTTAACAAAGACATTGGCTATGATCTAAGGAAAGCTTGTTTGTCCACCTTCAAGGATGTCATTGAAAAAGGCTTAGTGACAGAAAAGGTCCTAATTGAACAAGGAGTCATCAAAATATTCAAGGAAAACAAAGATAACTTTAAAGGAAAAGACAAGCCAATATTTTGGAATAAAAACAAGAACACAGTCAATGATGGTGTTGTTGATGCCAACATAGTACGACCCAAAGTCATCTTTTCGGGATCAAGTTCTACAAACAATCAAGTGAATACTCAAACAACTTCTAGATCACGAAGGAAGTACACTCCATTGGGAGAACCACTTGAGTCAGTCTTCAAGAAGCTAGTGGCAAACAAGGTGATCACAGTTCCAGATTTTCCTCCATATGAACTAAAGGTCAAACCAAATTGGTGGAATGATGATGAGTATTGTGAATTTCATAAGAGCAAGGGTCATAAGACAAGAAATTGTCATCGACTGAAGAACATCATACAAGATCTCATTGATAGAGGTGACATTGAGATTGAGGGACATTCCTCCAATCAAGAACATGAGATGTTTAAGGAACCATTCCCAAAACATGACAAGGGAAAAGCTAAAGCCACAGAGGATCAAACCAACTATACCAGAGCTTCCTACAATTATGACTCAACCATCAATCACATCTCGATGGACAATTACGTCTCTACTATTATCATCAAGGACAAAGCATCTGAGAATTCTACCCAGAGACCCAAGATTGTCCTAAAAGGTGTTGGATCTTCTTCTGAACCTACCTCTGAATGTCATGTTACAACCCGCCGAGGTAAAATAACTTTGCAAGGTGCTCCAACTAAAAACACAGCTTCTTCGTCAACCAAGCCTAAGTATGACCTTGTAGAACAATTAGGGAAGACACCCGCGCTCATTTCAATCCTTGAACTATTACGCATATCTCCCGCACATAAAGCCATTCTTGATAAAATTTTGAGAGATACTGCTGTTCCTACTGATCTAAATGTGGACCAGTTTCAAGCCATGGTGGGATACCTTTCCATTCCACATTCACTTACTTTCACGGAAGCCGATGACGCCTCCGTAAGTCAGCCACATAATGCGCCATTACACATTGAAGCCTTCATACACAAACATCGAATAAAATGAGTCCTGATAGATGGAGGAGCAGGTCTAAACATTTGCACATTAAGCACTATCACACAATTGGGATATTCTGATAAAGCTGTAAATTCTACAAACAAGATCACCATTAAGGCATATGATGATGAAGAGCGTTCATCCAAGGGCACAGTCACCTTACCTCTCAGAGTTGGGCCAGTTACAAAGGATGTGGTTTGTCAAGTACTTGATCTGGATCTCACATACAACATATTGCTAGGACGTCCTTGGATTCATGAAATGAGGGCAGTCCCATCTACATATCATCGATGTATCAAGTTTCCACACAATGGAGTTGAAGTGACTATCAAAGCTAACCCTAATCCATTCATATATTGCAACAATTTGTGACCTAGATCAGAAATAACAATTCCCGCTAATCGAGAAGCTGTTCCATCTTCAGCATATGTGGATCCAGAATCCTTAAAAGCTTCTACATCAAAGCAAACAGAGCTAAAAGAAAAGTTAAAGATTAAAGACATGGGATGTGGTGAGTATATCTTTCATGTTGATCAACTCCCACTATCTCCTAAGGTATTCAGTCGACAGGAACAACCTACAAACAATTTGCAATGCCAAGGAATTGGGTGTGAACCACCTAGTGTTGTGGCTACTAAGTCCGAATGCAAATCTCCTCTAGCAGTGCAAGCAACTCTTGATATCAATAGTCCTAAGAGTGGTTCCAACAAAGAATCTATTGAGTCTATCACCAACCCTCTTGACAACTCACATAGCCTTACCATATCATCTGCTCATTCCATTTCCACTCCTCTCCCAGACTTGGATCAACAAGAATCACAAAAGCCCTTACTAATTGGGGATCAAAAATCAAGCGTTGAAAAGAAAAATCTAAAAGTCAAAAATAAAGAAAAGTCCTTTAGTCCAAATCAAAATCAAAAGCTATTGGACTCTGCAAAAATCAAAGTCAAGGATAAAAATCCTATGAAGCAAAAAGAGCAAGAGTTGATCTCCCCTAATATCAAAATAACTGGGGGAAAAAGTTCTACAATTGCAAGTCAAAAAGATTACTTGTTGATCCTAAGTCTCCATCATGCTATCCTACTTTCACTTCTTTTCACAGTCATAAGCCTTCATAACTCATCCACTTGTTCCTCACATCCTTTCCCTTCTGGCGATACATCATGGACCTTTAATGGAGCTTCCTCGAAGGACTTTGTTGTCAAGGATGCCCAAACTTCTTTAGGTGACATGCATACAGGCCTATGTATTCCACACACTAGTAATTCTATCTTAGTTCCTTTATCAAGGAAGACAATCACTCAAGCTACACATCATTCAGTCAAGGAACAATGCAGTTACAATCACAAGGTCAAGCCTCGCACATTTGAGGTGGGTGACTTGGTTCTCAGAGAAAATCCTAAAAATCAAAAAGACAGAGAGAAGAAGGGCAAGTTCGAACCAAACTGGCTTGGTCCTTACATTATTACAGCAGCATATGGATCTGGTGCATATCAGCTCTCAACTACAGAGGGTGAACCTTTGGAGGATCCTATCAATAGCATGCACCTTCGCAGGTTCTACACATAAGCTCTTCAGAGTATCCTAATTCGGAAAATACAAAAAAAATAAAAAATTTCAAAAATACAAAAAAATTATAAAAATAAAAAATCGTTACTTGGTGAAAACCTGGCAAACAGGTGCCTTGTGATACAAAAAACATTGAAAAAATCAAAAAAAGTAAAGAGAAATAATTTCATCCAACGGTGAAAACCACTTCGGTGGCACCCTGGGTAAGTACCATGGTGAAAATTGGATCACCAGCGCCATGTGTAGAGACATTGCTCCTCCCTCCTTCAAGATTCTCTTTCATCCTTTCACTTTGCACACACTCACAACCTATTCATTCATAATAAACTTACCCATTCCCATCATGGCTTGTTATTGATCTACCCAAGATTGGTTAGCCATTCATAATAAATCTCCCTTTTCACCTCCTTTTCCATCCATAATAAATCAGATCCTATCTGTGGCTAAGGCAAAATCCTACGTCTAGTGATGGGTGTGGAACTAAGAACATCACATGTTTCGAGGAGTACAGTTTCTTCCAGCTTCCTTCAGTTTATCCGCACACAATCCACAATAAAGCAACATTTGCATCACAGATCCGCAATAAAGTATCGGTTTCATGGATTCAGTCAGTTTCAGATGAGACACAGCAGCAACAATGGGCTTCAACAAATCAAATCTTTCAACAGACTCAGACAACATATGGTTCAGTACTATCTATCCTTTCTGTGAAAGTAAACATTGTGACCACAATCAAATAAGACTTATACAAGTGACAAGAAACACTAAACTTGAGGACTACAGTGGATGTTGGTGTCGAGCCTTGGTTTTCTTTTGATTTTATCTTTGGTGACATGTCTTTTAGCTTTTCCGAGATGTCTTTGACTAGAGATTCTATCTCCAGGATGTCTTTGACTAGAAAGGTGAGGATGGGGTATCGTCACCTATTTGTATTTGTTGTCTGTGGATTGTCTCTTAGTAATGCTATGACTTGTCCAAGGATATGAGGACACTGTGAGTCTAGTGTGAATTGGGGCATTCCTTGTTTGTGACTGTCTTATCTCCATGCAAACAGGTACAATGACTTTCTGGGTTGAACATATGCCTCGATTGTCATAACCTATTTTGCCATAATAAAACTCAATGATGATAACGCACAAGAAGCTCTTTCACTTTCATATCTTCTGTCTTCCATCCCCCTTTCTTGATTGACCTCCATAGTCCTTCTCGAGTGTGCGTAGCCTGCTATCACATGACTGAGTATAATGACACACCAAAAACATTTGCATTTCATGTAGTTGCACCTGCATTACCACATATAAGCATTTCATACATATATATAGATACCACAACTGCATCACATCCTGCACACAACACCTGTTAGCACAATCTACATCTGCATTATCATATTCATTTGCATTACATACATTCACATTTGCATCATGCATACACATATAAAAAAAAAATAAAAAAATATTGCATTGCATCATATACATATTTGCATCCATCACATAGAAACATAAACATACATCATAAGAACATCTCATCACATAGGTACACATGCATATAGCTGCCGCAAAGCTGAATCATCTCATATATATAATCAAAAGTATCATGATACAATGATGTCAAAATCATATGGCTACAAAAGCACCCGCAGGTGTCTACAATACAAAAATGGTACAATACTGATACAAAGGGAGCCCTCTAAGGCTATGATGAACTCCCTCCCTCGGAGCCGCCTGGCCTCGACGGAATCTGAGCCCCTGAAGGACCCGCCCAAGGATCACCCTGCCTATCTCCTCTATCTGGTGGTGGTGGAGGACCCATGACCCCACCACTCGATGCCTGTCTCCTCCGGCTCCCCCCGTAGCTGTCGCTGTACGCGATGGTCTATGGAAGCTCCTCGCTCGCTGATCTGCTGGCACTGCACCATAGTAGAGGTCCCTCCAGTAGCCTACCTCCTCTCTTGCCCGCATGACATATGCATATCCTGCCCCTATGTCCTCCGCCGCCTGTCTCCCTGCCCTCGGTGCTGTCTCAGCCTCTGTATAGCGCTGGATCGCCTGATCTCTCTCCCGCTCAGTATCTCTGAGCCTTGTCCTAAGCCGATCCCTCTCCCTCTCTAGCTCTTGAATCTCATCTGCCTGTCCCTGGCAGATCTCCCTTAGATCCAGTAGCTCAGCCTCCACTGGGTCAACCCCCTCTGCCTCTGCCTCTGCCTGTGGCTCCCCCTGTACCTGTACCTATACTGGTCCCTATCTCTGTCCCTGTCCCCTCCCCTGTACCTATCTGGGACCCTGTGCTGTTGGTACCTGTAGGGGTAATCCACCGTGACCCCTCACCACCTGAGCCGGTCTCTCCTCATCACCCTCCCTCCGAGGTGCAACCCTCCTCTCTCCAACTACTCCCCTCCTCCTTCATCGGCCTCAACCCCCATCACCTCCACCGTCATCATCATCTCCCCCACCATCTCCCTCCAGTGCCTCTCCTGGATCTGCCAACCGTGGGAACTGATGCTCTGCCCAATAAGCTGTATACTCGGCATCCATGCCGACATCCTCGATCTCTGGCCACATGTCCCAGGGTAGAGGTATCATCTCCACCAGCTGTATCACTGCCCGATCATACGACAGCAACGGCCCAAACTGTGCCTGATCTCTCACGGTACGGGCATACATGCCTGAACCCCGTGGCATCCTCTGAATCCGGCCAAACTGTCGGCCAATCCTATCTACCAGCTGCCTCTCTAGCACATAGGGCCTCCGCCCAATCAAGTACCTTCTCCAAAAAGTGTATGGTAGCTCAATTGCGTCATCCTCCCACTGCTTGCAGCCCAGATAAGGTCGCCATATGACCTCATCAATGTCATCAATCACTCACCGCCAGTACTCTAGCCTGCCAATCCGTGGCTGCGAGGTGATCATATCATACAGATGCACAAAACTGCGTCCATGACCCCTACCTCTGAAGTGTATCGGCCTCATCACTGGTAGATGCTCGTAAGCCCACACCTGCAACAATGTAACTCCGCAGCCCAATCCCACTGATCCATGATAAACAAACTGATGCAGCTTGTAATACAAGTGTGCCAGCACACACGGTCCCCAAGCATATTTGGTATGCTGTGTCATCAGCGTCTCCAGTGCTCCCCCCCAGCCCACAGCCAACCCCCGTGTCGCCCTGTCTGGACACAGGAACCCACTGATAGCTCCTCCGATCACTGCTGGCAATACTAACCCTGTGGCTGTCATGGTATCCCATGCCACGTGTCTTGCCCTCATCTCTAATCCAGGGTCCTAGAATACTCGTCTCAGGGCCTCTCTGTCGCCATCTCGATCGTATGGGATCAGCTCCCCATTAATCGGTATCTGCATAATCCTGTATACATCCTCCAAGGTGACTGTCATCTCACCCATCGACAAATGGAATGTGCACGTCTCAGAGTGCCATCTCTCAGCTAGTGCAGTTAGCAAACCCATGTTTGCCCGAAACTCAGGCACATACAATACATGTCTCAAACCCATCTCCTCGATGGCAGCTCTATCCTGAAACGACAACTCAGGTCGCAACCTCTGTGTCGACGGGAATCTCTCCCGTGACTCTAGCATAGGCAAATACTCCTGCAGTCAAACAAATCAATCATGTCAGTCATAGTGGCATTCACTGTTTATCACAAAATGCTACTTTTTATCTAAATGCATATGGCTATCTACCCTAGTGACACTCACTGTTCATCACAAAGTGTTGCTATTTATCCTAGTGGTACTCCCTATTCATCACAAAGTACTACGTGTGTGACACTCACTATTCATCACAAAGTGCCTTGATCTATCCTAGTCTTCCTAGAGGACCTGCTTGAGTGTATCCTCTCAGCAACTTATCCAATCGACAGCATATGTTCATCACAGAACTGCCGATTTGACCTAGAAGACCAAAACTTGCATTTTTCAACGCAAACACGCTTACATGACACAAACGCTTTTAAAGACTGCACAGACGCGCCTTCCGGACACAGACGTGCCTATGCTCTGCATAGATGCGCCTAGTTGACACAGACGTGCCTTCTTGGCACAAACGCGCCTGAACAACACAGACGCGGCTGCATTTGACACAGACGCGGGTCCAGACATAGACGCGCTTGGCACAAACACAGACACGCCTAGCCGACATAGACGGGCCTGGCACCAACGCAGACGCGCCTGGACGTTTTTTGACACTTTTTGGACCCTAGTCTAAGCGCATTTATTGCCCTATTCGACATGCATTAATGGCAAAAATTAAATGCGTCAAAGTACGAGGAGGTTTGTCGGTACTTACTAGCTCTCCTGCCTCTGCTGGCCTCTGAAATTGGCGAACGCGGTCGAATTTGTGAGCGAAAGCCATCGCTGCTGACTGCTCCTGCTAAATTTTCGCTCTACAATATGCTCTTGTGGATGCGTGGATGACAATGAGGATGTATTTTCCCCCGTGGTCTATCTTATAACCTACCCTAGCCCTCGCCTTCATTTTCCGAGTCAGTCTTCATTATCCCGTGACTCTGTCACTTTATCTGGTCAATCCATTCTAACCTTTCTTTCTTATCGAGAGATTGTCTGCAATCTTTTCAGACATTTTTCATCCAATCTCTCGAGGGGGCATATCATTCCTATTCTGGGGCAACTCTGTATCAGTTCATCTTATCTTCTTTGAAACAACGCGACAAGACGCATTGTCTCAAAGAGGGGCAAAATGTAGACACCTAAAATTGTCCAGTCTAATTAAATAAATATTTTATTTATTTAATTATCTAAGCTTAATTCTTCTATTAAATAAATCTGTATTTATTTAATTAATTCATTTATCCTCTTTTAGCCTTATTTCTCATTTAAATAAATACATTTATTTATTTAAATTATCCTTTTCCTAAATTAAATAAATATCTTATTTATTTAATTATCCCACTTCTTCTATTAATTAAATAAATCTTTATTTATTTAATTAATTCATTAGCCTTTTCTACCCATGACACCTGTCATTCATCTCTTAATTCATACACTACCTACCCCTTTCATTATTTTATTATTTCTTTTACCTACCCTCTAATCATAGCCGACCTCCTTTTACACCTCTCAATCTTATCCCTCCATTTCATATAGTGTCTTCTATATAAGGAGATGCTTCCTTCATTATCAAACCCTAATCGACAAATTGGAGGACTCGACTACACTACGATCCTACTTGCAAAGACATTCCGTTCTTTGTTGAGCTCTTGTGCACATAAAATTTGAGAGCAAATATATATCAAGCAAGATCAATGGAGATAGGAAGAATGGAGATCAAAACCCTATTGGACATGTGATGGTATAATCTTTGTGATTTCATGTGATTTGCATTGTCTTAGGTAATCTTCATATGTTATGGTGGATCTTTGTTGATTGTTAGGCTAGGGTTTTGTGGTTGGATTCAATTAGCCTTTCAATATTGTTATTATTGTTATCCATTTTCACCATATACAGTATGTCTTATTTCTCAATTTGAACCTACATCAATTAATGAGGCATGTGAAGATAAATATTGGATTAAAGCTATGGAAGATGAATTAGAACAAATTGAAAGGAATAACACTTGGTCATTAGTTCCTCGACCTAAAGACAAAAATGTAATTGGAACTAAATGGGTTTTTAGAAATAAACTTAATGAAGATGGCATGGTAATCAGAAACAAAGCAAGATTAGTGTGTAAGGTATATTCTCAGAAAGAAGGAATTGATTATAATGAAACCTTTGCACCGGTAGCTAGAATTGAGGCAGTCAGACTTTTATTGGCTTTTGCAGCACACAAGAACTATAAAGTATATCAAATGGATGTTAAATGTGCATTTTTGAATGGAGATCTTGAAGAAGAAGTTTAAATTGAGCAACCCGATGGATTTTCTTTGACATATAACAAAGACATGGTTTGCAGTTTAAGATTGGACAAATATCTTTTGAAGCTTGGTTACACTAAAGGTAATGCTGACAACAATCTATACTAAAAAGTGACTAATGATGACATCTTGGTTATTGAAGTTTTTGTTGATGATATAATCTTTGGAGGAGAAGATGGTTTGTGTAAAGACTTTTCTAACAAAATGCAACAAGAATTTGAAATGTCTATGATTGGAGAGATAAAATTCTTTTTAGGATTGCAGATTTCATAGACTGATAAAGGTATATTCCTATGTCAATGTAAGTACTTAAAGGAATTACTAAAGAAATTTGGCATGAAAAATTGTAAACTGGTAAGCACACCTATGACTACAAATGATAAATTATCTTTAAAGGATGAATCAACACCTATTAATCCGACTAGATACAAGTCTATGATAGGAGGTTTACTGTATATGACACAAACAAGACCTGATATAATGAATGTAGTATGTATTGTTTAAATATTTCAGAGTAATCCTAAAGAAAATCATGAATAAGCAGTGAAAAGGATTTTCTGGTACCTACAAAGCACTACAAATCTTGGTTTATGGTATCCAAGAGATGAAAATTTTGACTTATGTGCATACATAGATGCTAATTGGGTAGGAGATGTGGATGACAGAAAAAACACCACCAACAGAGCATTTTTTCTTGGCAGCAGACTAATTTCATGGTTGAGCAAGAAACAGAGCTGTACAAGTCTATCAACAACAGAATCACAATATGTTGCAGCAACAACTAATTGTACATAGGTATTATGGATCAAGCAAATGTCGAAGGATATAAAGGTAAATTGCAAGGAACCTATAACCATTTACTGTGATAATACAACAATAATTGATATATCTAAGAACCTGGTACTTCAGTCTAAAACTAAACATGTTTCTATCAAATTGAATTTTCTAAAGGAGAATGTTGAAGCAAAAGAAGTGAAATTGGTTTATGTGAATACTAAAGAGCAGATTGCAGATATTTTTACAAAGCCCTTACCTAAGGAAACATTTGAATATCTCAGAGAGCAACTTGGAGTCCTACCCCCACCGGTAGAGACTTAGACAATTGATGTTTGTCATCAACCGACAGAATTAACAGAGAAATCTATTATTCTGGCTTTGATGAGGAGAGCTACTTCTCAGGGGGAGTAGTTGGTATTTTGTATTTGGTTTTGTATTGCTTTGGCATTTGATGTCAAAGGGGGAGAGATTGATATGGAAAAAGACATTATCTTTTTATTTGGGGGAGAGATTATTCCTAAGGGGAGAGATATTATGTATTTTTGATTTCTGGTTAATGATCTCGTTGGGAGATTGTTGGTTTTTGGTTTTTGACATTTCTGTTTTGGCACTCTGATGGTTTTTCCATCTTGTGTTGCCATCAATGCTAAAGGGGGAGATTGTTGGCATTTTGGATATGTTGATATGGTTTTGTCATTGATGTCAATACCTGTCATCACTTGTCAACACTTATCAGCACTTGGAGATTTTGGTTATGTTCACCAGCAAGTCAGAGACTTATGCAAAGTCACTAGTATTTGGCTCACTAACAGATTATATTGTTCATCGATACTTGGAATGACTTGTAAACTACTTAGTTATGTCGAAGACATTATTCGATGATTTGGTTTTCACGATTTGGTTAATTGTTTATTCGGGTTTTCATATTTGTTGTTACCGACAAATAGGTCCAGGATAAGCACCGACAGACATATCTATTCCAGATCAGCACTGCACGTTATGGAGATGGTTTATTATTATTATAAATTCATTGAGACGACATCATGCATCGGATATTAATTTACTTGTAATTGATTTTATTGTAATATCTTTTAGTGAGCCGACCTATTGAATTGGTCTTAGGTTATGATATAAATGTAAGATCTCATTTGTGAGATTAACATGGGAATGCAAAAAAGATTGCAATAAGGTATATGCAAAAATAAGCAGAGCTATACACACAAACATCATTTGAAGGTTGAAGGAAGGATCTTGTGGAGGCAATCAGGAATAAACTAGTACTGAATCCAACATATGAAGATGCTATTTTATGCAGTACATTATCATTGGATTTAACCATCCAATTGTAGTCAATGTGACTCTCATTTTGTGATTGAGCAGTGAGCTCCAGGCAGCTGGCCTTTCTGCATGTGTAGAATCCATATTGTAAACACATACTATCTGTAGTAGTATCATTTGATTGTGGGTAAGGCTTCCCACCGTGGTTTTTCCCCTTATAGGGTTTCCAAGTACAAACATTTGTGTTATGTGTTGTGGATGTTATTGCTTTTCAGTTTCATGCATTAATCTTTACCAGTATTACAATTAACTGTTAAGACTGTCTACCGACATAAAGTTTGGTTTACCTGTATTAAGCATTAAGTTTTGGTTAAGTTGATTTTGGTTGAATTTATTGGACAACTGATGCACCCCCAGCTCTCAGTTGTCTCTAGGACCTAACAGTTACAACACCTACATAACCATCATATGGTCTCACTATAACATCTTATGAGACATCATCATTTGGGCATGCTCAATGTAGTCACAAAACTTGCATTGATGACTTATCTAACATATCACTTGTTGCTACATCTGAATCCTATGTTTACTCCCACATGAGTCTTAGAGATTCTTTACATTAGAACATTGATTTTTTCATTCCATATCCACCTCATTGGGATACATACCTACTTGAATTTTTTTGGCTTTTCATAAAATCCAATCTTATTGATTTAGATGACACCATTGAGGATATTCATCTTCTTTTTGATGTTAGATTTGATGAAGTTGGATCGGCATTGCCATATTTGGATCTTCTCTTGCCTCACTTATATTAGCTTCTATCATAACAAATTATGTACATATTAATGATCATTTATCACCTCATAGTAGTGGTTTGGAGATCATTGAGCATCCATTATGGGCATCATTTTAGTCATTGGACCATGTGCAGAAATCAGAGGCATCCATGGTACTTCATACATCTTATTATTAGGAATGAGAGGTCATATTGCACACATTCATAGTGTTGTTTCTTCCCAAGAGGAAAAATGTTATTCAATGATCATGAATCATCTTCAACATCTAGTGTCCAGAATCTACTAGCACTATAGGCATTATTTTGAGGGGAGGTTGCATGGGTTCTATTCTCATATTAGTTTTGGGAGGAAGTATTTCCTCACATGACCTTATCTTCTTTCTCTCCTATGGGGAGAACATTATTGTACTTGTTCTAGAAGTAGTCCTTGGGGGGTCATCACAAGCCCTTCTATCACTTCTCTTCTTTCACTTGTAATTTCATTACATTTGTATCATCTCTATTGGAGAGGAGGTTTGTTCCCATTGGTTTTTCTCCCTTTTTCTCCATATTATGATATATTTGTAAATGTGTTCCTTATTAGGGGTTAGAGTGTAGGGTTTACCTAACCTACATTTATGTTTAAGTTACACTTAGTGGCTAGGTCTAACTTAACCTTGTCATTAAAGGTTAAGTTCACTCTATAAGTTAGACACTTTTTTGTTTCACCACATGTGCACACATGAGGTTAGTCACATATAAATCTCACCTTATTAGAGGTTGGAGATATGAACTCTCTTCACCTTATGGGAGGTTAGAGGCATTTGTCCATCACCCTCCACATGTGCACACATGTGTCATTCGCATTTGAGGGTTAGTCATAGTTGGTTTGCACCATCCCGTGCCTCATACCCAACTTGCATATATATGAGTGTTGCATTATATACTTTAATCTAGTTTATGTTAATTGATGTGCTAATCGTTATTTGGCTCATTACTAGTTTATACCATATGAGTGATTATTTGGATGCAACTCTTGGATCTTGGCTTCTCTAACAAATTGGCATCATTTCATTTCGTTCCCTAAATCATCAATTATGGACCCTTAAAAAACTTAATTCCTATGTAACAATTGAGAACCAATCTAATGACATAAATTGATTCTCATTTCCCTAACTGCCACTTGTAAATGCACCTTGGGGCATATTAATACTTGAACCCATGCATCATTACATCCTTCAAGCACATCAATCCTTAATCTTCTAGCATCAAACCTTTGGATTATTCTCTACTTTTCTTTCAAGTATTTGTAGCATCCTAAAATTGCGACACTTGCAATTTCGACTGCATTTGGGTCTTCACGATGGTGGCGCAACGTTGAACCTGAATGGAGACCCCAAAACCTGTTTACAACACCAAAAACTGCATTTTCTGCACCTTGGCCTGATCCTTCCTTGCACCCTGCTGTCCCGGGAGGTGGAACCATGGCACCCAGCGCCCTGGTCCCTGGCCCTATTTTGGGCCCGGTCTCTTTTGGGCATCGGGTCTTTAAGTTTGCAATTCAGGAAATAATGTTTCCTGGTCGGCCTAAGGTCGAGAAAATCAGTCTATCAACCCTAATTGACAAGTATATAAACTACTTTTCCTCTCCTAAAAGAGAGAGGAAGAGAAGGAGCAAGAACAAGACGCGGAAGCGATATTCAAACATTCAAACATTCAAGCATTCAAGCATTCCTTCAAGCAATTGAGCATTCTAAGTCTCCATTCAAGGCTAGGTGTTGCATTCAAGACAAGGATTCAACCATTGAAGAGGAGATCACATACAACATACAACATACTACATACATTACACCTTCGCATGTAAGAATACAAACATTCTTACAACAAGGTATCAGTACTTGTTTACATTACAAACATTTACATTTACAACATTCTCATTTCTTGGTTAATTCCAAAACTGGGGTTTGACCTAAAGGCAAACCCCTCATCCCTAACCCCCCAATCGTCCTCTCTTTTTTGTGTGTAGGTTGCAGGTACGCGACTGTAATTGAAGATCTGGAATCCTTGTGTAGAGACGAACAGATCCCCCTTCATTTCGCGGATTTTTCGGAGGACCGTGTGCACGCCGGGCGCCATCGTCCCGTCAACTTTCGCTCAAATTTGCAGAACAACACCGTCTCAACATTTTACTGCTAATTCCAGGTCCGCGGCTTCATCCCATATCCCTATCTCTGTTTATAAGCGAATCTTTCCTACTTTACATGCATTCCTAGTTCAATCTTTCTATCTACATTCTTTACAAAAGAGGGTATCCTTGATGTCACAACCCTTGAAACTCATTTAGAATCCAATCTTGCATTGCGTGGGATTGGATCTTGTGGGTTTCAACCCCTCTTTTGAATGTAAAGTCTCTTCTAAGTGAAAACCATCAACCCTAGTGACTCTCCCTTCTCTCTCCTTGGAGTTGGGGAGGGGAGAATGACTAGGGTTTGATTTTTCCACTTTACATTTTGGTGAACGCGACGTGAACATCCTCATTTTGATTATTCATGGTTAGATCTGAAAAATTTGCTTCCTTAATTACATTTCCATGTTTGATCTTTTGCAAATTTTAGAGGTTGATTGCATAAAAACCCTAAAATTTTCTTTTTAGTAATTGAGCTTGTGAAATGTTTAATTGTTAATGCTTGTTTCAGATCTACCCTTCTATAGCAAATTGTCAATTCATATTTGTGCTTTAATTCTGAAAATTAAGTGGTTAAATGTCAAAACCCTAATTTTTAAGACCTTCTTGATTCAACTTTTGACTGATAATTTCACTAATCAAAACACCTCCAAATCGGCTGTAACTTTGGATTCCGCAATAAAATCACAATATCTTTCATCCCTGAAAATTTGGAAAAAAGTTGCGAGGACCGAGTGCACCCCAAGCACCATCGTCCCCGACATTTTTTCCGAAATTTCGGGAGCTAGATCTTACTGTATTTTTCTGCTAAAATCCAGAATTTTGGCTGATTTTATCAATTTTAACACTTTCAAAATTAAAGTCAAAGTTGGTCTAGCGATTGCTTGGATTGAGGCTTCTAATCATTCAAAAATTGTTGAAATTGAAATTTGTGTTAAAATTGTGTTTCTTACAGTCCTAAATCTGAAAAGTGTGTTGGCATTCATTCGGAATTTCAGTGTTTTATTCAAATTTTTGTAGTTTGTGACTTTTGAAATTAAGTGTTTAATTGCAACAACTTTGATTTCCACTTTCAAATTCGAATTTTGCATGAAATCGAGTCAACTTTTAAATTTCAAAGCCTGCATTGCTTTCAGTATTCCTCCTAAAATCATAAAATTCAAAATTTCAGTTTCCCTCTCTTTTTCAAAATTCAAATTTTGCATTTTTCAACAATCTTGGTAGGGTTCAGTTTTGAGATTGCAACTTTAATTTGGCCTATCTACAGATCGTAAAATCACTCAATTTTTTCAGATTAGCTTTAAAATCATCATAACTTTCATCCCTGAAAATTTTGAAAAAAGTTGCGAGGACCGTGTGCACTCCGTTCGCCACGGTCCCTGACATTTTTTCCAAAATTTCGGGAGATTGTCCTGATTGTATTTAACAGCTTAAATCTAGGAGATTGGCTGACTTTATTGAAATTTGCTACCTCTAAGATTCAAAATCTTCTCTCTCTCCCTAGTGCATGAGTTTTACAACAATAAGCCCTACTTACGCTATTCCCATTAGACGAAGCCTTAGAATTAAGTCTTTCCAAGGTTTAATTACCGAGGAGATGGAACCTAATTTGAATGGCCTATTTAACGAGGACACGGGTAATTCCTCTAATCCTCCTAACGATGAAGAAGCTCTCCATGAGGTTTCTGTAGAACAACTTTCGAAATTGGATAACCAATTTGATGATTTTCGACAATGGATGTCTCAAGAATACCCCGATAGTCAAGCTCTTCCCTTAATTGAGGGTCTAAAACGTATGGTTCAAAATGATAAGAATTTGATATTTTGCGTAGTGTTGCACACATTGTGGATTCAAATGTGATGCCTATGAAGAGTTGTGCTGAAACTTTGGGTTATACACAACCTCCTACTCAAGTCAATCATTCTATCCCTTTGACGACTTCTATTGCTAGTATACCTACTTTTACATCAAACATAATGACTACTTCAATACAAGACATTCCACCTATGATCACCAATCATGGGGGCAATCCCTCTTCTTCAATCAACCCTCTTCCTTCATTCAATCCGACTTCTTTATTCATTCCTTCAATAATTGTTCCTATTATATCTCCGCAAATGAACATGACACAAGGGGGCAATTCATTTAACCCTTCCATTCCTCCTTGTAGTGTTCCTCCTTTCCAATCATCTCCTATGACTAACTATCATAGTGTCCCACCACCTTACTCTCTACCTTCTTTCAATAACATAATACCTCCATCACAATCTAACATGTCTAATATGAACTCTTCGACTGAAGCGACCATTAACAATCTTGCACAAACTGTCTCTTCTTTACAGCAACAAATTGCCTCTATGAATCAATCTAAGTTTAGTGTGCCCACATTTGATGTTGCGAGCCCACTTTCTCTTGACATTGTTCGAGCTATTCCCCCTAAACATGTTGAAATTCCGCATTTGGAGCTTTATAATGGTAAGGGTGATCCTCTAACACATGTTAAGACCTTTCAAACAATATGTACTGATTTTGCTTATGACCAAAGGTTGCTTGCAAAACTGTTTACTAGAACATTAAGAGATAAAGCCCTACAATGGTATTGCTCATTGCCTTCTTATTCTATTACTTCTTTCAAACAACTTGCAAATGCTTTCATTCAACAATTTCAAAACAATATAAGTCCTAAAGTTACTTTGATTGATTTAATGCATTGTAAACAAGGTGTTAAAGAAAAAGTGACTGATTTCATCGGTAGATATAAGCATTTGTATGCTCAGATTTCTTTTCCAGTACCTGACAATGATATTCAAAGAATCTTTATTTCTAATTTACAAAAAAATATTAGAGAAAAACTTCTGTTTTCTGAGTTTACTTCTTTCCAACAGTTGTGCGCAACTCTTCACAATTATCAACTAACTGTGAGTCAAATAGAACAAGCAAATCCTATGGCTCCGAGTGATAAGGGTGATAGTAGTCAACAACCATTTGGGAAGTTTAAACTGAATAGAGAGTCCATTAAATTCAATGAAAACATCATCAACAACAATGTGAATGCAGCATCAGGTGTGCCTCCTATTTCTAAGTTTTTCAAGAAAGAAAGAAAGTTTACTCCTTTGAATGAATCATTGCATAGTATTATGAATAAGTTATTGGAACAAAATGTGCTTACTCTTCCTCCTATAAAGCAGATAGATCCTACAAAGATTAATTCACCCTATTTTGATAACAAATCTTTTTGTCAATTTCATCGTCATCCTGGGCATGATACTGAAAAATGTTTTGCTTTAAAGGGTAAAATTCAAGATTTGATTGATAATAATACTATCTCTGTTTCTGGTGTGAATGATAAAGGCAACACATCTGTAGCTCCTCCTAACCAAAATCTTCAGATTTTTACTGATCCATTACCTTCTCATACCTCTAATGCGATTGATACTAATGATTCCTCTGTCTCACCCGATGATCTTGTGTCTATGACTCCGAATGTGATTAACTTTTTAGAGCAGCAGAAAATTCCTAAAGAACCTTCCATCACCTTTGATTCTAGTGAAACTATCAAGGCACCTGATGGTCCTTTATATATAGTTGCAAAAGTCAAGAATACACCTTGCCGTGGAGTGCTTATTGATCCTTCTTGTATGGTTAATATCATTACTGAAGAATTTCTTTTTACTTTGCAATTGAATCAAGTGATCTATGATGAAACAAATGTGGTTGTGAAACTATTTGATGCATTTTCTTCTCCTGCAATTGGTTCTATTATATTACCTATTGAGGTCCATAACAAATCCCTTGATGTGGACTTTGCTATTATTCCATCGTCTGAACAATTTCGTGTGAAGCTAGGCTATCCTTGGCTATCTTCCATGAAAGCTATTGCTTCTCCTATTCACAAGTGTTTGAAATTTCCCCATAATGGTGAAGTTGTTACTGTCAATCATAGTCTCTTTAAACCAGCTGAAAGAACTTCTAGCGTTCCTATTGATTATTTTTGGCCTAAACAATTCCAATCTCTTCCTCCGCAAAGTGATCATCTTTTCAAATCTTATCAAAAGTGGAAAAAAGATATGATCCTATCTCTAAGTGAACCTAGAACACCCAAACTTGACATTCCTATCGTTCTTGAGAAGGAAGTTCTTCCTTTGAAAGATAAAACTAATGTCTTTCCTCAAGAAGATTCCCAACCCATCCCTATGAATGTGACTATGCCTATATCTAATAAACTTCCTAAAAGTAGACCTATACCTCCTCGTCATGATGGACTTGGTCTCCTTCCTAAACCAAATATTCCTCCCTTATAAGGAGCAGTTCCTCCTCCTTCCTCTTATGGAGAGAAGAGACCTTCCTCTTCTCCTATTGTTCAACCTAAGAGACCACAACCTAAACACCCAAGTGATAAGGATGAGAATATTCCTCCTCCTCAATCTTCTCAACTTCCTACTAAGACTAGACGGAATCGTTCTGCACGTGAACGCCGACGAAAGCGTCGTCTTAGAGCTCAGGCAACTGCTTCTCAAACTTTGCAATCCCTAAAAACACCTTCAGCCAGTATTATTCCATTTTCTCCTCAGCCGACGATTGAGCCGAAATCTCCTAAACATAAGATGCATGATGGTCTTGATCCTGTGTGAGTTAAAGATCCTATTTTTATAAATCTTGATGATGATATAGATGAAAATGTTATTCATGATGAAAATGTTACTCCTATTCATTCTGATAGTGAATATGAATATGTTGATGTTGATAACCATTTATCTAACGAATTTTCTAAAGCACTTATCCTAGCTCCTAGACAAGAACAACGTGGCTTGGAACATGAACATAGCCCTTGTTTGGATCTTGTGATAGCTCCATCTGCTGTGTTGGATGTTCCTCCTCTAGTGTGTTTCCTGCCTTCCCGAAATATTGATCAGCAAGATCGGGGGGTAGATGATGTGCTAGACTAGTTCATTAGCATAGCAGACTCTCTCCTCCTCTCTTGATCTCTTTTGTTACTTCTTCTATGTGTTATTCTCATTCTTCTATTTGTTGTCCTTAGTGTTGTCTACTTGAGGACGATGCAAAACATTGAGATCTCTTTTGGTCTCTCTCATGTTGACTCAAAAGACACATGTGTTCCCTTCTTCTAGGTGACCTTCCTTGATTGGGGAATGAAGAACAATTATGCATACATACATATGATATACATGAATTATCATACAACATACTGACCCCGAGGAAAGCGAAGTCACCTTGTGCTTTATGTTTTGTGTCTATTATCCTTGGGCTTATCTCACACTTGGGGGCTAAATCCTTGTGATAACGTGCTCCTTTCTCATTTCTTATATGTATCACTACCTTAAAGCAATCACCCCCGGTGAGGCGTGTGCGATCGCTTTAACGTAGGGGGGCATACATCCCGTTCATATCTTTTCAAGATACTTGAAAATTTCTTGACAAATTTAGCTTTGCCTTGAAAATTTTTGATATCTTTCTTGCATGACTCATAGTGAGGGAACCTTACTACTGATAGTCATGGTTCTCCCTCGTGATCTTCCCTTTTACTTTGTCAATCGAAGTCGTAAGATCCTTAGTCCACTGGGGGCTTGGTGTATCTTGCCTCCTTGACGTGGTGAAAGTCTTTCAATGTTGTTTCCTTGTACTTTACCGGAAGTATGAGCGTACGCTTATACTCCCGCTAAAGTGGGGGCTAAATGTAGCGTCCTAAAATTGCGACACTTGCAATTTTGACTGCATTTGGGTCTTCACGATGGCGGCGCAATGTTGAACCTGAATGGAGACCCCGAAACCTGTTTACAACACCAAAAACTGCATTTTCTGCACCTTGGCCTGATCCTTCCTTGCACCTTGCTATCCCAGGAGGTGGGACCATGGCACCCAGTGCCCTGGTCCCCCAGGACCATGGCGCCCAACGCCCTGGTCCCTGGCCCTATTTTGGGCCTAGTCTCTTTTGGGCATCGGGTCTTTGAGTTTGCAATTCGGGAAATAATGTTTCCTGGTCAGCCTAAGGTTGGGAAAATCAGTCTATCAACCCTAATTGACAAGTATATAAACTACTTTTCCTCTCCTAAAAGAGGGAGGAAGAGAAGGAGCAAGAACAAGACGCGGAAGCGATATTCATTTTGAAACCCTAGAATATGAATATTGAAAATCTAATTTCTATTCTTGCAACTGAAACCCTAAAATTTACTTGCAATTTTAAAACCCTAGAATATAAATATTGAAACTCTAATTTTCATTCTTATAATTGAAACTTTAAAAATTACTAGTATTTTGAAGCCCCAGAATATGAATATTAAAACTTTAGTTTTTGTTCTTTTAATTGAAACCCCGATTTATGTGTATTTTGAAACCCTAATTTTTATTCTTGTAATTGAAACCCTAGTTCATGCGTATTTTGAAATCCTAGAATATGAATATTAAAACCCTAATTTTTTTTCTTATGATTGAAACCTTAAAATTTACATGTATTTTGAAACCTAGGAAATTAAAATATTATTATGTCTACTCTTTATCTATTTGTACAAGATATCCTAACAAGACATATCTTTCTAATAAAATAGACATACACTATGATATCAAAATGAATCTCTCCAAAAAAAGAGATCTAGAAAGCTCTTTAGGAGATGTTACTGTATGTTAAACTTTGTAGAGAACAACTATCAATTGTGACAAGTGAATATTGACTATTTCATCGAGTTCCTTTATTAATTCAATAATATTTAATCTTTATTCATTAATTTTTAAAATGAAACAGGATTGAATATTATTTAAGTATTATCTCTAGGAGCCATTTAGCCTAATTATTGTGCAATGCCTCATAATCCTTAAGAATCTAATCCCTCATCTACATTCTTGCTACTCCTCCCAATTTCATATTTCTAAAAGAATTCTCTTTATTACTCCATCTGCTATCTTCAATGCATATTTGGTAGATTCAATTAGTATTCTCTCATAACCCAATGTTTCATACACCTTCTTTAGCATTTGGATGAAATCCTTCAATTTATAGTTTCTTTTTCAACTTATCATCCGACAAGTTAGGTACATCAATTTGTATACTCTTTATAAATTGTTCTTTGTCCTTAGTATTCCATCTTTAACCTAACCCAATTTTTCTAGCGACAATTTCAAATGAGTCCAAATACTTACTCTCTTTCTTGTTTATTGGAAGGAATATCGATTGTAAATGTCTCTTCCCTTCTTACAACTATTTCTTTCTTCATTGAACTATGAATCATATTTATTTTTAATTAAATCGTCTTTTATAAATATTGTGTTCATGATGTGCATTTAAATTATTCCTCGTGACTAGGAAATGAATTGGACTAAATATCTCAAACACTTGAAGAATATTTATATGGACAATGATTCTTATTCTCTTCATGCAATGAATGTGTCATAAAAAACATGCAACGAGTAGCATATTTCACACATTTTAAATAGACCTAGTAAATACAACTTTCTTAAAAACTATTTTTCAAGTAGTGAAATTGATAATAAGAATCTCACAAGAGATTGTATCTAGATGGAAAAATGGTAAAATATCTAACTAATTGGAAACAAGTTTAATACAAGAAAGCATAACAGAAATCCACACAAAGGCTAATACTGAGCTCAAAAGGACACTTGAAGACCTACAGGTTCAACTTAATAATTTCGAGGAAAAGTTTAAAATTCAAGGCATCTAGATAGGTAATAGGAGGGCTCAAACTGGAGAGACTGGAGATCATTGTACTGTGTTGTAATTGGCTACTTTGCTTTTTGTGTTGGACCTTTTGCTCCATATGTTATGACCTACCTTCTAGTCATGCTCACTGTTTTGGAGAAGAGTAATCAATGGATTTATGTTGATAGTTTGAACTCCATACAAGGTCTGAAATACTTGATTTGTTTTATTGTTGTTGAGAAGCATTTGATATTGCTTGTTTCTTTAGATTCTTGTTGTTGGGTAGCATTCTGAATAATTTTGCATGAATGCTCTCTCGTTTCTTTTGTACAACACTTTGATTTGTAATTAAATTTCTTTTTCCAATTAAAAAAAAGAAAGCATAGGAGCTAGAGGTGAAAGAACCCAAAGGAAAGATGTCCCCAAGTGAGGATAAAATAATAAAGCATAATATAAAAGTGAAATGATAAGAGGAGATATATAAAAACCATGACATAAATAAAAGGCCAAATTTTAAGGACTCGTGAGAAGAAAAGATAAAATGGTAACTATGACCATGGAAGGATATCCATATAAGAATATGGAGCTAAAAATAAGTAACTAAATAAGTAAACTACAAGAATGCTTAAATCTTAATTAGTATTGTTGTTTTTATCATTCTTTATCTAGTGTTCTTCCTCCTTTGGAGGTAGTTGGACATAAATCTTTTGAATTTTATTGATCATAAAATATTTTTTAGGTAACCATGAAATAGAAACAACATTTAGGATGAAATGTATGTTATTTTCATAAATTATTCCATTCTTCTTCCATAATTACTTTCTTTGTATGAGAGTAATTTCTTTGTCATAAGGATGATGAACATATAAGGCACTGAGAAGGAAGTGGGGGGGGGGGGGTGAATAAGTGCAAGTAAAAACAATATAAATTTGATCACCAACTTTAACAACTTAAAAATTATCAAGCATATGAGAAATATCACCACATAAGCAAATTCCCAATAAAACAAATTCGACATAACATAAGAGATTATATGTGGAAAACCCAAAAGGGAAAAACCACGGTGGGAGTTGGTACTCACAAGATTCACTATCTACAAAACATAAATCTTAACCGGTTAAGGTCTTACAACTATGCCCTGTTAGGACCAGACCCAGTTAAGGGATTTGAATGATAAGTCTTGTTAAGAGAAATGACCTGTTAGGATCAACCTCACAAGAGGATTTGAGACTCTGATTCAGAGCTACCATGTTAGGGGATTTATAGATTAAGGCATGTTAGGACCTATCCATTTAGGGGATTTTACTCTTGCAAATTGTTAGGAAAACAACAGTGATAAGATCTTCAAGTAACACCTTTTGTGTCTGATAAGATCCACTTCCAATCCTTAAAGCATCAACAACACTTCATTACAAAACTTCCCTAATCACCACATGAACACATTCACAATATTCGCTCACAAATTCTCTCTTTACACACATACCAACTTTATACCTCATCACTCTTTTTATAAACATTTTACATTAAATCAGCTACAATCTTGGAATAATTTCCTAGGTTCAATGAATCTAGACAAACTTACATCGCACACTTTACATATGTCAGCCTCCGACATAAAAAAGTAAAACTTGTGTCGTGTTACCGATTTAAGTGACTATATCACTAACCATTTTTCTGTTCTGTAAATCAAATCTCGCTCATCCAGTTGAAACAGCCAATGTGGTTGTGAACATAGCTCCAAATACCTGTCACCATAATTGTTGTGAAACCACATCATCCAACTCTTCATGAATTTCCTATACCGGTTGTCAGAATGCTACTCTGTCTTAGTTTATTGGTTGAGATCCTAATTGTCGGTTCTCTGTAAAACCATCTTTTGTACCGGTTATACCTTACCGGTTGGCTTCTAAGAATTAGATGACTACAAAAACATTGTTGCCATCAATGACAACACAAAACTTAGTCATCAAACAAGAATATCAATCTCTTCATCACACTCACTAACTAATCATATACCGGTTGCATAACAACAACAATATTTACCGGTTCAATCAAATGCCAACAATCTCCCCCTTTGGCATTGATGGAAACACTTAAGAAATTTCAAAAATTGACTATATGACATACACTCCCTCTTAGCAAATGCATGCTATAACAAAATATATACAATTACATACAAAATTTTGACCCAACTCTTACTCCCCCTTTGACAACAATGCCTAATGAAATAAAAAATACATGTGATATCAAAATTTGCATCAGAGAATATGTATAGATATAAGAGTCATAAAGTCTTTACATAGTAATTCTAGAAAAAACATCACTAAAATGAGACTTCAAATTTTTTTAGTCATTATGCCATGTCTCTAAAATTATGCTTGTAATCTCCACATGAGTCTTGATTTGTGCAACTAGCTCCTCCATTGCATCAACAATACTCATTTCCAGTGTAGCAAGAATGGCTTCACATTCCTTGTATGCTCTCTGCAAAACTTCGACCTTCGGTATAAGTTGTGTTTGAAGTTCTTGCAGGGATCTGACTCTCTTCACGTGTTCCTCCTCATATACTTTCATCTTGTGTTGAAGTTCTACAACTGATCTTCCAAAATGAATAGCAGTCATTAAGGGGTTTAAATGACTCACTTACAACCTCAAGTTCATGCTCAACTTCTTCTCTTTTCTTCTTCAAATTAGCACAAAATAAGGAAAATATTGAAACAGTAGAGAGGATTTTACCTCCGATTTCTAGTGCTTCCTTCAAATAATCCTTATTAACAGTAAGAGCCACTTTACCTTTATCAATTTTAGACATCAAGAGCTCGGTTCTTTTCTTCTTGTAGTTTTTCTCCACATTGACATAAGCCACATCCTCTAATGAATTCATCTACTCTTCGGCATCAGAAACAAGTTGTCCAAGCTTGTCAATAGGCGTAGCAAAATTTCCTGTATCAGTCTCCAGTAGGAGACTAGACAAATATCTACAACATTCCTTATGGTCTCTACCTCCTTCTGTTGTTCTTTCATCCTCTTCTTTTTAGCTCGGGATTGCATGGCAGTTGCAATCTCCATCAACTTAGTAGAACTCATTTTATCCATGTCAAGAGGTCCTTGGATGCTTAATTCATCATCATCATCATCTTCTTCATCAACACCTTTCTTTTTGGAATCAAGTGACAAAGGTGTCACTATGGGTTCAGTATTTTCTGCCTTATTCTCCTTTGTCCCCTCTTTGTTGTTAGTTTTCTCTTCTTACTTTTCCTTTTTAGTTTCTTCATTCTTCTCTTTTTTCTTATCTTCATTAATGTCCGTTACTGGTGGCAGTTGAGTATCTATAGTCTGATTATCTACCGGTGGCTCCTCATCCTTCTTTTCTTCTTCATCTTTCTTTCTTTCTTGTGTTGGCATTTGGCATTATAACAGACAATGGGAGATTGTTGGCATTTCAATAAGGATATTGAGAAAGTTGTTGATGATTATGGATAACTAATTAAGGATGTTTACTGTCTTGATATGATTATTTTGTCATTGATGTCAAGAAATTGATTTTCTAATTCAGTATGATGTTGCCATATCTTGAGAAGTATGATTTGAAGAGTATAAAGATGTCAGTAAAAGACACAAAAAGAATATGATGAATAAGGGGATGAATAAGGTATTCAATGGGAAACTATTACCGAGTCAGACAATGATGAGATCATGATGTTTAGATTGTTTTAACATCATACATATGTTGTAAATTGTAAGGTTAATACTATACTATGTTACCGAGCAAAGAACCTAGTCGGTAAACCCTAAGGAACCTAGTCGATAAACCCTAAGGTTATCGCTATCGATTAATGAAGGTAGAATGTCTACCGAGTTGTAACCGAGCTATAACAAAATACATTAAATGGTTACATGCGTTATTTAATGAAGGAAGCTGATGAGCTGGAACTGATTAAATGATTGGTATGCCATTCATGAAGTTTGTTAATGAATCTATGGCAAAGGAAAATCGACATGAAGATCTACAGCTCAGATTGAACCGCAATACCCTAGTACAAGTTCCAAGAAATGTATGCAAGTTCCAAGGCAGGGTAAAACATTTTCAGATCGAAGGATACATTGAACCTAGTCAAAGTTTGAAGATCTAATGGCTATGATTGATCATGGGAAATGTGATCAAGGAGATTAAGTGGTTGGCGAATTGTTTATAAATAGGGAACTATTGATAAACAATGCATGCAGGAAAATGTATGCACAAGGATGCTACATAGTGATTACCGAGCACAAAAGCTTGAAGACCTGTTTGAATAACAGAGTATAGAAGCCCAACAGATGGACAAGATTAGTTCTATGTCTAAATTGTATTGAACAAATAAGAATATTCTTTAGCATTTTAGATGTGAAGTTGCAGATAGATTTTTATTACTATTATTTTGTGAAAGTGACAGAAAATCTCTTAACCGAGTGGACTTAACAGTCTTATTTGTAAAACTCTCTAGCAAGGTGACATTCTGATTGAGTGTTTGAAATCCTTTAACAAGGTTACTTCTAACAAGGTGAAGATCCTAACAGATTTGAGGGAAATCCCTTAACCGGGTCACATCTAGCAATGTGTTTGTAATCTTTAACAGGATTTGCTTTTAACCGAGCATACTCTAGAAGAGTATATTTCTTAGTGGGTCCGAAATCCCACAGTGGTTTTTCCCTATTTGGGTTTCCACGTTAAATCTGGTGTTATGAGGTTTATGATGTTTATATGCTTTTGAGTTTGCATGTTTAGCAATTTTGGTTATATTACTGAAGTATATGTTACCGAGGTTGAATCTGATGTTTTTTATGGAAGATTAAGTTTGTATGGTTCACCCCCCCTCTCATCTTGTTGGCTATTGGATCTGTACTTACATTAAGTATCAGAACTATCAATTGGTATCAGAGCTTTGGACTCCGGAAGAAAAGTTTAAAGGTACTTGAGGCAAAGATCCAAAGATGTATAAGAGGGATGCACTGAAGCTGAACAAGTCAAGTTTCTCTACATGACAGAAAAGGATGAAGTTGCACCTATCAAGAGTTGGAGAATATGTTGTATACTATCTGGAGAATGATTTCATCACACCAAGAACCTATCCATTGACAATGGAAGAGATAAAGGCAAAGCAAGAACATATCCAAGCAATGATTGAAATAACATCTGCATTGACCGATTCAGAGTTTAATGATCTAGAAGGCTACAATGATGCAAAGACAATGTGGGATAAGCTCATATTAGTATATGGAGGAGATGAACATGTTCAAAGAGAAAAAGTAGATAGTCTAAGAGGACAACTTAAATCTATGAGGATGAATGAAGGTGAGAACATAACTCAGTACAGTACAAGACTAAAGGAGATTGTCAATCAAATCAAAGGAGCAGGTGGAACTATTGAAGAAAAGGATATAACAAGTAAGTTGTTAAGAATCCTTCTACAAGCTTATGCAATCCGAGTCTCTGCAATCAATGAATTGAGGTCTGTACCTAATATGCCAGCTTCTTTAGATGCTACTATTGGTAAGCTACATGCATTTGAGTTAAGTAACTTTGATAACAGTGGATCTTCGGTAAATAAAGTTGAATCTGCATTTAGTTCTTTTCATCTTGATGAATCTAATGATTACAATGAAAGAAAGTATAAGTACTTTGAAGGAGATCACAGTGGAGCAAGTGAAAGATTTCGTAAGAACATGGAAGAAGTACACAAACTATATGAGGAAATCAGAAAGCAGGAAGAGTTTGAAGCACTATTAGCCAGAAGGTTACCAAGAGGCAAAGGTAAGTATAAAGGAAAACTACCTTTGAAATGTTTCAATTGTGATAAAATAGGACATATGGCTTCTAACTATCCTGACAAAGATTCTACTGAAAAGAGAGATTACCGAGATGACAGACAGAAAGACAATCATTACAGAGGACACCGAGACTTTAGAAGAAGAGATAGAAAGACATGCTTAATAGCCGATGAGGAATCCAACGATGATAAATCAGATGAAACTGATACAGAGGAAGTAGTTTATGTGGCTATCAAAGATGGATCAGATGAAGAAAGGTATGAAGAAAAATCCCTAATATCTCACATAAATACTAATGATTCTTGGATCATAGATAGTGGATGCTCACATCATATGACAGAAGATAAACACAAGTTTGTTATGTTAGAAGATTATGATAGAGGCTATGTAAGATTTGGTAATGATGCACCATGTCTGGTGAAAGGTAAAGGATCTACAACACTTCTTGATAATGCAAGATGCAATGATGTTTATTGGGTTGAAGGTTTGAAATACAATTTGTTGATTGTAGCACAACTAAACAATACAAGTTCCGAATAGAATTTTAGAAGGGAATTGTCAAAGTTCATGACAAGAATGGAAAGTTAGCTGCTACTGGGACACAAACAAGAGGTAACACATTTCACCTTGACTCAACTCAGAACAAGTGTTTGTATGCAAAGATAGATGATACCTGGTTATGGCATAATAGGTTTTGTCATGTAAATTTTGATAATCTGATCAAAATAAGTAAGAAGCACTGAGTAAGAGGTCTATCGAGTCTTGAAAAACCTGAGAATGCTATGTGTTGAGGATGCCAGATGGGTAAGATGACAAGATCAAGCTTTACAAGTAAGTCTTACACTTCTAAGGGAATTTTAGATCTTGTGCACACTGATCTTTATGGTCCTATGAAAGTTCAAAGTTATTATGGTGATAAATATTTCATATTATCTATGGATGACTATTCAAGGATGATGTCAGTAATGTTTTTAAAAGAAAAATCAGAAGCTTTTCAAATGTTTAAATGGTACAAGGCAAGAGTTGAAAATGAAACAGGAAGACAACTGAAATGTCTTAGATCAGATAGAGGAGGAGAGTTCACATCTTATGAGTTTAACTTATTCTGCAATGATCATGGTATTAAAAGACAAGTCTCTGCACCGAGAACTCCACAGTAAAATGGAATAGCTGAGAGAAGAAACATATCTATTTTGGATTGTGCTAGAACACTGATGATTGAAAAGAAAGTGCCACAAACATTTTGGAGAGAAGCAATAAGCACTGCAGTTTACACCCTGAACCGAGTACAACTGAAGAAAGGTACTTTGAAGACACCATATGAAATTTGGTATGACAAGAAACCTAATGTAAGTTATTTTAAAATCTTTGGAAGTAGATGCTATGTACACAAAGATGATAGAAATGGCAAGTTTGATAAGAAAAGTGAAGAAGGAACAAACTTGGTTATTCTTCTAGAAGCAAAGCATTTAAATGTATGATCAAATCATCTAACAAAATAGTAGAAAGTGCAAATGTGAAAATTGATGAATTTGCAGAAACAAATGATGAAGGAATTCCAAGGAACCAGAAGATTATGATGAATTTGTCTATGTTCAACTGACAAGTCCTACCGAGAAAACTGTTGAAGAAAATGAAGAAAATATCGAGTTATCGAGTGATGAAGAAGATCATACAAAGCCTACCGAGCCTATATTAGCCAAGTATGTCAGAAGACATCATGCACCAAGTCAGATTATAGGAGATAAGGATGATCCAGTGATGACAAGGAACAAACTGAGACAGAACACGTCTGATATCTGAATTTGAACCAAGAATAGTGAAAGAGGCATTTAACAGTGAAGATTGGATAAAAGCTATGACAGAAGAGATTGATCAAATCAAGAAGAATGACACATGGACACTAATCCCAAGACCGAAGGACAAAAATGTAATCGGTACAAAGTGGATTTTCAGAAACAAGCTAAATGAAAAAGGAGAGGTCATTCAAAATAAAGCAAGACTAGTTTGCAAAGCTTATGCTCAAAAAGAAGGAATTGATTATGGTGAAACTTTTGCACCTGTGGCTAGACTTGAAGGAGTAAGAACATTGTTGGCATATGCTGCTTTCAAAAACTTCAAGGTATATCAAATGGATGTCAAATCTGCATTTTTGAATGGAATATTAGAAGAAGAAGTTTTTATTGAACAACCTGAAGGATTTGTTGAAGACAATAATAAAGATCAGGTATGTAAATTGAACAAAGCATTATATGGTCTGAAACAAGCACCTAGAGCATGGTATGAAAGATTGCACTCTTATTTGATTAATATTGGTTTTATAAGGACAAGTGAGAACAACAATATGTACATGAAAAATGATTAAAATGGAATACTGATCTCAGCCATATTTGTTGATGATATTATATTTTGTGGAAATGACTCTTTATGCAAGAACTTTGGAAATGAAATGAGCAAAGAATTTGAGATGTCATTAATCGGTGAGATAAAGTATTTTATAGGTTTACAAATACTACAAATGAAAAATGAGATTTTCATTACTCAATCCAAGTACATAAAGGAAATCTTGAAGAAATTTGGAATGGAGGATTCAAAACCAGTAAGTACTCCTATGACTACCAACTGTAAATTATCAAAGAATGATGAATCTGCATCTGTTGATGAGACACTTTATCGATCCATGATTGGAAAGTTGCAATATGTTGTTCACAGCAGACCAGAGATAGCACATGCAGTAGGTATAGTTGCAAGATTCTCTATAGATCCTAAGGAAACACACATGACATCAATCAAAAGAATCTTTAGATACTTGAAAGGCATAGAGGATTATGGCTTAGTATATTAGAAAGGAAATGATTTTGATTTAAAAGTTTATACTGATGTTGATTGGGCATGCAACATTGATGACAGGAAAAGCACAAGTGGAGGAGCTTTCTTTTTAGGAGAAAGACTAGTGAGTTGGCTTAGCAAGAAACAAGGATGTGTTTCACAGTCAACAGTAGAAGCTGAATACATTGCTGCAGCATTGAATTGTACCAACATTGCATGGATCAAACAACTGTTGGAAGGTATAAATGAGAAAGTTACCGAGCCAGTAACTATATTCTATGACAATACTAGTGCCATCAACATTTCAAAGAATCCTATTATGCACTCTAAGACAAAGCACATCTCTATCAAATATCATTATCTTAGAGAAGAAGCTCAATAGAAGAAAGTGGTGTTGGAGTATGTTAGCACAAAGGAACAAATAGCAGATATCTTCACCAAGCCACTACCAAGGGACACTTTTGAATATCTCAGAATTAAGTTAGGGGTCCTACCCCTATCTTCTACTCATTGACCGAGTTTGGTGAAAACATCAATTCGATGACTCTATCGAATATCTTTCAAGAGTTGATGCTGCTTTACACACTTTAGGATGTTTTCTAAAGGTGTACAGGAAATAATGCAGGATACAATACAGGGAACATGAATTGAAGACAAATACTCTGACCGAGACTAAGTTGACACATTACAGTAGGATTTCACTACATACAGGAAGAAATTATATTTTAGTTCTTTACTTTTTGGCATTGTTGTCAAAGGGGGAGAAGACTGGAGAAGACTGAAGAAGATTGAAGGAAAAGAGGGAGAAGACTGGAGAAAAGAGAAGAAGTCTAATGTATGGGGGAGAATTCTGATGACAACAAGAGATCATTTCAGCATTTCAGAATCACAACAATCTGAATCTTTTTAAGGTCAAATTAGTTGGTTTTGCCATCAATGCCAAAGGGGGAGATTATTGGCATTTCAATAAGGATATTGAGAAGGTTGTTGATGATTATGGATATAACTGATTAAGGATATTTACTATCTTGATATTATTATTTTGTCATTGATGTCAAGAAATTGATTTTCTAATTCAGTATGATGTTGCCATATCTTGAGAAGTATGATTTGAAGAGTATAAAGATGTTGGTAAAAGACACATAAAGAATATGATGAATAAGGGGATGAATAAGGTATTCAATGGGCAACTATTACCAAGTCAGAAAATGATGAGATCATGATGTTTAGATTGTTTTTACATCATACATATGTTGTAAATTGTAAGGTTAATACTATACTATGTTACCGAGCAAAGAACCTAGTCGGTAAACCCTAAGGTTATCGCTATCGGTTAATGAAGGCAGAATGTCTACCGAGTGAAGTTTAGTATTTACTGAGTTGTTACCGAGTTGTAACCGAGCTATAACAAAATACATTAAATGGTTTCATGCGTTATTTAATGAAGGAAGCTGATGAGCTGGAACTGATTAAATGATTGGTATGTCGTGCATGAAGTTTGTTAATGAATCTATGGCAAAGGAAATTTGGCATGAAGATCTACAGCTCAGATTGAACGGCAATACCCTAGCTCCAAGAAATGTATGCAAGTTCCAAGGCGGGGTAAAACATTTTCAGATCGAAGGATACATTGAACCTGGTCAAAGTTTGAAGATCTGATGGCTATGATTGATCATGGGAAATGTAATCAAGGAGATTAAGCGGTTGACAAATTGTTTATAAATAGGGAACTATTGATAAACATTGCATGCGGGCAAATGTATGCACATGGATGCTACATAGTGATTATCGAGCACAGAAGCTTGAAGACCTGTTTGAATAACAGAGTATAAAAGCCTAGCAAATAGACAAGATTAGTTCTATATCTAGATTGTATTGAATAAATAAGAATCTACTTTAGCATTTTAGATGTGAAGTTGCAGTTAGATTTTTATTACTGTTATTTTGTGAAAGTGACAAAAAATCTCTTAATTGAGTGGACTTAACAGTCTTATTTGTAAAACCTTCTAGCAAGGTGACATTCTGATTGAGTGTTTGAAATCCTTTAACAAGGTCACTTCCAACAAGGTGAAGATCCTAACAGATCTGAGGGAAATCCCTTAACCGGGTCACATCTAGCAATGTGTTTGTAATCTTTAACAGGATTTGCTTTTAACCGAGCATACTCTAGAAGAGTATATTTCTTAGTGAGTCCGAAATCCCACAATGGTTTTTCCCTATTTGGGTTTCCACGTTAAATCTGGTGTTATGAGGTTTATGATGTTTATATGCTTTTGAGTTTGCATGTTTAGCAGTTTTGGTTATATTACTGAAGTATATGTTACCGAGGTTGAATCTGGTGTTTTTTTATGGAAGATTAAGTTTGTATGATTCACCCCCCCTCTCATCTTGTTGGCTATTGGATCTGTACTTACATTAAGTATTAGAACTATCATCCTGTTCATGATTCTGCTCATGTTGTTCAGAAATCTGAACATATACATCATACACATCTATATTTTCATCAATATTATCAACATTATCAACATTATCACCATTATCATCATTATCACCATTATCATCATCAAGAATAAACCCTAGTTCTATTTGTGCGTTCATCGGTTGGTCATCCCATGCAATGTCATCGGGCTTAAAATTAGTAGGTTTAATACCTTCTGGAAAATCTTCACCCTTAAGCTTTAGAGGTTCATCATCCTTATCATATTCCTCTTCGAGAGGAATTAGACCCAAAGATTTCTTTAACAAAATTTTAGTCTCTTGCTGGACTGATTGAGTCTCGCCGATTAACATCCTTGTCAATCTTTTCTTAGATCTGAAGGAAGATTTTGCATTCAACAAAATACCATCTAATTCTTCCTTTGTGGCTTCCGGTTGAAGACTTTTGAGTGTATACTCAATAAATTCTCAGTCCTGCTTCATTCCATCCTGCCACCTTGCATCAATTTTGTTGTATAATGAATTTGAAATTTGCCCTTGCAACTTAGTAAGGGCTTTGCTATATTTATTCATCATATACACTACTGCATCTTCTATTAATCTTTGTTCATTCTCACTAAGATTATCATATAGTTTATTCAATCCCTTAAGAACACCATATTCTATAATATTTTTTAACAATTTATCAAGAACAATAGGTTTATTTACCGGTTTCTCCATAGATTTGACAGTGGAGGTTCCAACAACCTTAGATTTCTTGAGACTAGTCCTTAGGACTTTCTTCTCTTTCTTAGATTAACTATCTTCATCATCTACATCTATCGGTGCTAGTTTCTGAGCTTGTTGCTTCTTTCTTTTACCAGTTTTTATCAGTTCAGTTGGAGGATCAACAACCTTTCCTCTTCTCTAGAACTGAATCTTTGAAGATTTTGCTGCTGGTTTCTCTTTCTTTATAGTTGTTGGTTTCTCTTTTTCTACAGTTTTCCCTTTTCCATCTCTAGTTTGCATACCGATGGAGGTGTCGGTTGGAGTACTAGATGTTCCAACCTATTGAGCAACATGCTTTGCTCTAGCTTCAAGGCTTCCTTTGTGAATCCAAATTACTCAGCAAAGGCTACAACTTCCTTAATAATTTTCTTAGCTACCACCAGTTGGTTAAGTTTTGAGTGCACTTGTAGGGATTTCTCCTTGAAGTACCAAATCTCTCTGTTGTGGTATCAACAGATTGTCCAAGTAGATGGTTAGAATATGCAATTAATATATCTTTATCAACTTCATACCCCATGGGCATAACCCAAGTAGTTCGGGGTTCTACAACTTCCATCATACAAGTATATGTGTCCACCATAAAAAAAATTATTTTCTCATACCGATTAACTACCTCTGCTGGTATCCTTTCTCTTACATGCATTTTCTTTTAAAAATCCTTGAAGTATCCCCATGTAATCTTATCAAAATCATTACCTATCATCCTAATGGTATTCTTCATTTTCATCAAAGCAGGAGTGCCTCCAATCCATTGAATATTACCAATACCAGGAAAATAATTTTGAAAATAAAAGAATAGACCAAGAATGAGTTGACCAAATTTGAACCTCAATCTTTTGTCCTTCTTAATAGCCTCCAAGTTTAGCATCAATTGTCTTCTCAATGCTTTAGATAGATCATAATAAATATCTTCTTTGATCATCTGGTAAGCAGTATGAATAGTAGCTACTGGTACACTCTTCATTCTGCTTGAGTAGTATACTCTGTAACCAATCACCATTGAAGCATATTTCACTGCCGGATCACTGATATTGTTCACTATCATAGCTCTACCATCCCATTTGGATCATGTTATCTTTTCTACATCATTCTTTGGATCAGATCTCAATAAAGGTACCTCACCAGTTGCACAAAGTTCGGTGACTACGTGAATAGATTCCTTAGAGATTTTATGAGGTCGGTCAAGCCACATAAATTGATCATGTATCCTGCTAAGAACATATCTAACATGTTCATCAACAAAGTCATCAATGAAATTGAGTGCATGATGAAACCCATTGTCGGTAACCTTCTTGTATTATTCCTTCAAAATACCATTTTCATCATACAGTGCTCTATATTGATCAAAAATAGCAACCATACCCAAATCGTCCACTTTGCAATGGTAAAATGATCTAACATCTTCAACATGTAATACATCGTAGGGTACTCCGGATAGGGCTCTGACAGGATCAATTTCTTCGGATTTAAATGAATGTCTTTTGAATTCAAGTCATGGCCTATCGGTAACATCAACTAGATGTGGTGTATCCATTTCCAACAAATCAATCTTCAGAAACAGATAACAAGATTCTCGAAAAATACCTTTTCCGGCTTCTGCACTAGGGTTTCAGACACAAACAAAGTTCTCTAAACTGATTGTTGATCACAAATCACACTAGATCACTTCGAATCTTTGTCAAACAGTTTAGATACTGCAAACACAAATTTTGTTGTTCTCTATTCACTCTCCAAGTGCTTGTTCAACCCAACAATAAGAATAATAACTCTAGTTGAAGTCTCAACCCGAAGTTTGGACATTCATTTAGTAAAGTCACTATTTTCATAGCTAGTGTTCATTTGATTGTCAACCCAGGGACGTAATACTTGAAATTGGTCTGCACTATATATGCACTAAGTTCTTGCGACAGCTATTCTGCATTACTGCAACAACTAACATTATGTGGAAAAGATAATAAAAAATTGCGACTATAGAAAGGCTTCAGGAAAACTTCTGCATAAACTCATAAAAGCAATACTGGATAAATTCAATGCTGATAAACAAAAATTACTTTGTTTTGGCTTGACTGCAGGAATAGTCAATAGATTTATTTCCAGTGGCTGCAGGAACAGTCAGTGCAAGAACGTCTACTGCAGCTAAGGAAAGAAAACTAATCTTAAAAAATATGCAGGAACACTCACCAAGTGGGCCCCCTTGGATAAGTGATACCAGGCTTCCCGAAAACAACTCTAAAAGATCAGAATAACATAATTTTATTCATCGTTCTTTGAAAGTCATTACATGATTCAATATGAAAAGAAACTCAAAAATGCTTATGAAAAATCCTTTGCTCAATTCTTCTCCCTTTCTCTCTAACCTCTGAGAAGAAGAAGAGCTTATTATTAAAAAGAAAACATCTACAATAGACAACACAAATCATGCCGAAAAGAGGAGGCAGATGATTGACCAAGAAAGGAGATAGCTAGAGTTATGCTGTAGGAAACATGGATCTAAACTGAACCACAATCATAACATACTGTGGTGGTATTTATAACTTTAATGTCCACTTAAGTTAGACATTGGTAGTATCACTTGATTGTTCCTCTTATCCATCCTTTACGCTTGCTCAGCTTTTCTACAATTTGATCTTCAGTCATCTCTTGAGTATTCTTCCCTTCAATAGGCGCGATAGGCAAACATCCATCACAACATTATTTATTTCCTGTACTACAAAAGAAATAACATACAAGAACATACATACGCATTTTATTTAATCAAAACATCTAATAATTTCACATATGATATTGCCCTAAATAATCCGCTTGGCAACAGGAATAAATCACATGGCTGCTGGAATAAATTGGCAAAGATAAAACATGATTTAATAGGTTCAGGCTTAACATATGGAATACATATAGCAAACTTCCAATACATCACTACTATTATGCAAACCAAAATATGACAAAAACTCAAGAGTTTTGAGGATAGAAATATGACAATGTCTCAACTCATCATGCACCCCAACTTTAAGAGCTTGTTGATCCTACAACAAAAGGAAAATTTCTGACTCTTGCACTAATTCTCAGATCACCAATGGTTCCTTGACCTGTTCCTCCTGAAGCTAAATTCCAGTAAAATCCTTTCATCTTTTCCAGCCTGGAGCATCTAGCTGATTCTTTAGTAATTGCATCATAGGGTTGATCCGTAGGGTTACATCCCAATAGTGGCCACATAAGAATAGGAGGTTAAAAAATCAATGGTAACCAGTTATTGGCCTTCTCTCTACCTGGTTGTATATATTTGGGGGCTCTTTGCATAGCTGCCTGAAAATTTTGCAGTGAATGAGGTTCTCCCCGCTTCAATTCTTCCAGTAAGTTATTCCAGTGCCTAGTTAACCTAAATATTGCAGCTGCACTGTCAGTCTGAACTAAATGCTCATATGCCTGGTATATTTCCTCTCTCATTGGAAGCACTAGTTTCCTAACATCATCTCTTACCAGTAATTTCTGCCATTCATAATAAAGAGCTCTTGGTTCTTTTGCTTCTTTCTTTAATGGCAATGGACAACCAAATTCAAAGTCTTTGTATGCTCTGGCTTGTGCCCCCATGTTGATCTCATTTTGAATCCATGACATTAAAGCTTTTATATGGATATCTCCAATATATAACAAAGGATTCCACTCACTGTCTGAGGGTACAACATAGTTATGTCAATAAAATTCACATAGCAAATTCTTCACAGCTGCTGGAGAAGTCTGGTAAGCATAATAAAATTCCTTAGGGGTTTCTAAAGAGGGGCTAAGTTCCCTAAAAATGCGGTTCAATTTGAAATTTAAATACTGCTCCTTTAAATGCAAAGCAAAAATGCTTGGAGGTGCCCTACATTGCATCAATTCGGGGACCATTCTAGCGATTGTTTCAACCTTAGCTTCTAATTCCTCAATTTTGTTATCCTTATTTTCAATTTCTCTTTGTTGTTTGTCAATAATCCCCTGCAATCTATCCCTCTCTATTTCTCATTGTCTATAAAATGTTAAAGCAATAGATAAACTGCTTAGGGATGATGGAGGTCTAATAGGTGTTACCTTAGGCCGTGGAATCTCTTCAATAAGTTCCTCAAGATGTTGTGGAATTTCTCCAACAGTTTCCTCAAGCTATTATGGAATCTCTCCAACAATTTTCTCAAGCTGTTGTGGAATCTCTCCAACAATTTCCTCAAGTTGTTGTGCCACAAAAGCAAGATTTGACAGTCTATCTTCATCACCTTCTTTCTGGATTTCAACATCTGTAGGGCTCCCTTCTTCTGATGTTTCCACTACAATAACCTCTACCAGATCACCTGCTGTACGAGCCTTCTGGGTCCTACTCCGCGTTCTTCTCACATAAACCTTTGAAGTGGTTGCAAGACTGGTTTCTACTTGCAGCTTTGCTGTAGGAGTTTTTCTTTTTGACCTACGCCTCTTAGCTGCAAGAGAAATTTGAGTTGCATGCGGTCGAGCCATAGGTTCTTCATTTGCTTCATTTATTTCTAATTCCTTCCCTTTTCTCTTAGCAAGTGGTGAATCTCTTTGAAGAGAAGTGGAGGGTTTCTCCACATTTGCCTCAACCATCTCTTCTTTCACAATAACCACAGCTCCTTCGACAACAAGCAAATCATCCTCTGCAACAACTACGGGAGAAGAGGATTCTGCAATATTTTCTTCTTCAAATGGTGGATCCTCTACAACAGGAGCATCTTCAGTAGGAGCATCTTCAAACCTAAACTACAATATGTCCTCAAATACCCCCCATTCCATCAGTGAAACGTCTTTAAGAGAACCTTCTACAAGCAATTTAACCAAACCATGATGGCTGACGGAACGATTTCCATTCTTCTGTGTTTCTTTAGTACTTGTAGAAATGAGGTGGTATAGAAAATTAGGGACATTCATCCTCCAGCCATGCCATAAATGACTAAGTAATTTAAAATGTGGTGAATGTAGATTTGAATATCTCCCTTCACAATTAATGTATTTCATGACATATAAAGCTACCTGAGGCCACTCTGTTGGTAGGGAAACCCTCCTAGTTCCTTGTTTGTCCACCGTTAGAGGTCCATCTGTGGGAAGTGTAAACTCTATCCTGGCGCTCATTGCATCTTTTGATTCTGGAAACAATTCTCCTTCCTGTGGCAACCTTGTTACTTCAGCTATCCACTGCTTTGTAGTAATTACCCTTAAATCTTTAACCATAGCTTCTCCTTCGCTGAAGGAATGCATAAACTCTGCAACAATTTCTTCATTAAAATCCCTGATTTTCAAAAAGTAATCAATCCAGCCATGGTGTCTAAAATAATGCTCACAAAGAGTATCCTGCAGCAACACATCATGCATTGTTGGTTCATGGCAGATTAGATCCCCCCCCATTTCTTACTCTTTTAGTATATCACACTCTCGAGCTAAGAAATGGAGAACCAAAATATCCGATAGACTTGCAAAATTGAAAATTCTATACATATCTCCAAATTGGCGGCATAATTTATTACTTCCTTGCATGAAAGAATATCTTGTTAAAACAATGATGGCAAGCAATCAATTCTAAGTACCGAAAAGGATGAATAATTACTAACTTTGGAAACCAAACCATAAAACACCCCCCAACTTAACCTAGCACGTGTCCACACAAGCTGACGAGATTTAGGGGAGTGTACACGGATTTAGGAAGGCAATAATCATAATGAAATCATAAATGCGTAATTGAAATAAAGTACCATATGTACATACCTGCAGTCGTACGAAAATGATGGCGAAATGAAATGAAATGACAGATAAGAAAATAGGATGGAATGAAATGGATGGAATTTTATTTATGGAGAATAATATTCTCATAAGACATGGAAATATTTATGATGATGCAACAAGCATGTTCACTGTAGTGGCTGCAAGAACCTTACCTTCATTACTTTGCTCAATTTCAGCAGGAGCCTAATCAGTTGCTGCAGGAACCTTATCAATTGTTGCAGGAACCGGTGTTTCATTCTTTTGAGAAAATTGCTGTAGGAACTCCTCTTTAGTGGTCATCTTATGATACAGACGCAATCAATGACCATTCACCAAAAGCTTAAACCGAACAGGGTCAATTGTGGTCAAACGAACAACTCCATTATTGAAAACTTCTTCTATCTCATATGGACCTAACCATCTGGTTCACAACTTTCCCATAGTATCTTTATATCTGGAGTTTTGGATCAGTTCTGTCTACTGGACAACTATTTTCCTCCATTCATCCAGAGCATTCAATTGCTGAATACATTCCTTTTGTGCTTTAGATAGTGTCATATTTAATTGTAAAGCTGTCCTTAGAGTTTTATGCTCAAATTCAATAGGCATCATTGCTGCTTTTCCATAAACCATTTCAAAAGGTGTAAAACCAATTGGTGTTTCCAAGTTGTTCTATATACCCAAATTTCTTCTAAAAACCTATGAGACTAGTCTTTTTTATGAATAGATATTGTTTTAATAAGAATAGCCTCAAGATCTCTATTTGTAACCTCTACCTGTCCATTAGTTGTGGATGATATGGAGTAGATTTCCCGTGCCTTATATTGTATTCATTTACCAAAGCTGCAATCAATGTTGAAGTAAATTGTGGGCCCTAGTCTGAGACAATTTCTCTTGGTACTCCATATCTTGTAAATATCTCCTCATAAAGAAACTCAACCACCTTATTATCTCTTGCACGTGTCATGGCATGAGCATACACCCATTTTGTTACATAATTTGTACATACCAAAATGTAGGATTTCCCATTAGAAAGTGGATCAATTGGGCTAACAAAATCTAATCCCCATTTATCAAATGGTGTTATTGATATTTATGGATATAATGGCATCTCATCAGATTTAGTAGGTCTTCCCATACACTGGCATTTGTCACATCTTCTTGTATACTGTGCTGCATCCTTGTGTAAAATGTGGGCCAATAGTATCCTATATTTAATATTTTGAGTGTTGTTCCTTTGGCGGCAAAATGTCCTCCACATTGCTCATCATGACACACATGCAGGATATCATATGTTTCATCTTCCCTTACACATCTTCTCATGACTTGATCAGGCCCAGTTTAAAACAAATAGTTAGCAATCCATGAAGTTAAAACTTTTTTCTACTAACAACTTTCTTTCTTTAGGAGAAATGAATTGGCATTTTAGCAACAGCTAAATAGTTAGAAATATTAGCATACCAGGGAGTGTGAGATTGTATAAGGAATAAATATTCATTTGGAAAAGCATCATCTATTGTTGTAGAATCTTCTTGTAACTGAAGTCTTGAAAGATAGTCTGCAACTACATTAGACTTCCCTAGTTTATCAACAATTGTGATATCAAATTCTTGCATCAACAATAACCAACGAGCTAATCTACCAGTAATTGAAGGCTTACTCATGAGATAACTTATTGTAGTATGATCTGTATGCATAAATATGGGATATCCTGTGATATAGTGTCTGAATTTGTTGAGTGCATATATAACAGCTAACATTTCCTTTTTAGTGACTGTGTAATTCAACTCGGGTCCCTGTAAGTTCTTGCTAAAATAATATATTGCACTTTCCAAGTTGTCAATCTTCTATCCTAATACTACCCCTATTGCATAATTAGATACATCTGTATGAATTTGAAATGGCAAAGACCAATTTGGACCTTTAAGAACCGGTGCTTGGGTCAAGGCATGCTTAAGCTTTAAGAAAGCTTCATTGCATGCAAAGGTCCGTTTAAATTCCATATCCTTACTAAGAAGTGAATATAAGGGACTTGCAATTTTGCTAAAATCTTTGATAAAACTTCTATAGTATCCAACACGACCAAGGAAACTTCTTACATCTTTTTTGCTTCACAGGGGCATTGATATGCTGAATGAATTCAATCTTTGCTAGATCCACCTGTATTCCTTTTATAGAGATATGATGACCAAGGACTATTCCTTCCTGTATCATGATGAAGCATTTCTCACTATTTAATGACAAACTATAGTCCTCACATCGCTGCAAAACTTTTTTCAGGTTCCCAAATGCTTGTTCAAATTCAGAACCATAAGTTGCAATGTCATCCATATAGATTTCCATGATGTCTTGAGAAATATCAAAAAAGATACTGATCACTGCCCTTTGAAAAGTGGCTGGAGCACTACACAACCCAAAAAGATGAACAAAATATGCATATGTGCCCCAAGGACAAGTAAATGTCATCTTTTCTTGATCCTCCAGGGATATCTGAATCTAATTGTAACCACTGAATCCATCAAGAAATGAAAAATATCTTTTACCAGCCAAAGAATCAAATACCTGATCCACAAATGGTAATGGAAAATGATCTTTTCTTGTTGCTAAGTTCAAGGCTCTATAATCAACACATACCCTCCATTTTCCTCCTTTCTTAGGGACTATTACCAAAGGTGATACCCATTGGCTATCAGAGATAGGATAGATAAACCCGACCTTTAACAATTTCTACAACTCTTCTTTAACTATTTCTTTTAATGTAGGATTGATTCTTCTTTGTGGCTGTCTGAGTAGGCAACATTCTTCTTTTATATAGATATGGTGGGTACAAACTATTGGATCTATTCCATGCATATCCTTGTAATCCCATGCAAAGCATTTTTATGACATTTCAACAAGTCTACAAGGGCCTCTTTTTGAATATCTAAAAGATCTCTATTGATATTCAAACATTTATTCAAATCAACTTCTATCTTGGTAGTAAGATCAATCTGGGACATATAAACAAAATGATAAGTACAGACTTCCCGCGGCAATAGGGTATGCAATACATCAATGGCTGCATGAAAGTCTAAACCTGCAATATTTGGTACCAACTTTTGCAATTGTTGTTCTTGTATCAACTCATTTATCCGAATTCTATAAAGAATTGTGTCTTTCTCATGTAATTTCATGAATGGCTCTTGATTAATCATCATAAGGTGATTAATAGAGTCAATTTCCTCAGACTCTTCTCCTAAAATAGGCCAAACGACTTGCTGTTGATCACTCTGGGGTTGTGCAGTAGAATACAAAGCTAATGTTTTTGTAGAGTTCCCATCTAAAATAGTCATATCCCCTGATCTACATCAAATATATGCTTCAGCCATGGCAAACCAAGGTCTTCCCAAAATCACCGGATATCCTCCCAGTGTTGCCTTTGGAGATAGAATCATAAAGTTTGCAGGGTATTCCCAGGTATCCAAAATAACCACCACATCTTCAATTATTCCATCAGGTCTCACTATAGAGCTATCAACAAGTTGTAGAACTGTGGGTGTAGGCCTTAGACTATTGATTTCAAGTTGTTTCATCACTTCTCTTGTCATCACATTAATGGCTGCCCCTAAATCAACTAAACCATTTTTTATCTAGCTGCCATTAATGACTATACTTACAACAGGACTACCTAGATCAGAATATTTTGGAATTGCAACCTTGCCTAACATAATATCTGCCAGTTGACCCATAACATGCACTATTTGCGGATCCTTCCTCTTCTTGCCAAGCTTTTTTAAACATGCTTCTCTCAGTGCCTTAATATATATAGGAACATCTTTTATTGCTTGCAACAATGTAATTTTAACACAAACATGTTTCAGTTGATCTATAATATCAAAACCTTGCTCTTGTTCTGTGAGAACTTCCTTTTCTTGCAATCTCTGGGGAAATGGCGGTAATATCTACTTCTGAGTATTGTATCTATTGGATTAGAGATTTCTTTTTCTTCTTGTACCTTAGTGATAACTAGAGGAGATGGATTAGGCAGAGTTGTCCCAGATCAGAGGTGAATATCACTTAGGGATAGAGAATAGGTTGGGTATTGATTAAGATCAGCTGAATAAGCTTGTTGTTGTTGCTGAGATTTAATATTAGAATTTGGCATTGGTTGAGTGGGCAACTGCATTGGTTTAGGTGGGACAATAGTGGCTGCAAGAGGAGGCATTATTGTAGGAGGCTGCGGCTATTGAGTAGGCTCTTGATAACCAGAAGATTGGGCAGTCCATGGATGACTCCCCCTCCATTGAGGAGTAGGTTGCCAATTCCCTTGAAACTGACTTCCTTGGCCCTGAGGTGGATACCAATTTGCTTGTGGCTACTGCCACTATGGCATTTGATTAGCAAAATACTATCCTTGGCCTTGAGAACCATACCAGTTTTGATAATTACCAAAATTTTGAGCATATGGTAACTGCCATTGGTTATTTGGTACATAAGAATTTCCACTATATCCAGAAAAAGAAAGTGGATCCATAGGCATACCTTGTCTTTGGAAATTTGGCCTCCTTTGAGAAACATAGAAAACTTGCTCATCCTCACCTTGTATTGGCTTGAAGTCAGGCACCTCCACATTTACAACCATTTTACATCTGTAATCCTTCTTTCACTGTCTACAATGAGGGCAAAATTCTGCAAGAAATGCATCAGATTATTCATGCTTCTTCTTTGTTGAAAGTGTATCTAACTGAGTAGCCATATTATTTATGATTTCCTCCTTAAAGTCCTTCAATAAATGGCTAAGTTCCATTCTAGAAACTCCAGTACCAGATGCTGATGAAGATACTCCTGGCTTGAAATGCCTGTTCTTTTTAGAAGCAGATCTGGAATACTTCTTATAAATTTGTCCTATTTCACCCCAAGTGGACTGTGTAATGTCACCTCCTCCCATAAGATCCAAAGAATCACTGCATTCATCATTGATTCCCCTCAAAAATATCAACTTGAGGGAATCTTCATTTAGAGTATTATGTTTGGACTTTTTGACACTAAACGGAAATCTCTCCAGATAATCTTCAAGATTCTCATCTTCTTTTTGTGTCATTCTAAAGATATCATCCCCATGACGATCAGTGCCTCTACAATAATCTTTATATTTTGCAAGAAACAATCATTTCATCTCATCCCATGTATTGATTTTGCTACTACAAAGCTCATAAACCATCTTAAAGATGATTCCTTCAATGTGGCAGGAAATATTTCGAGTCTATGGGCATTTGTAGTATAGTCAAAACTCCTATAGAGAACATCAAATTCAAACAAAAATGTGTCTGGATCCTCTGTCACCAATCCATATAATTTAGGGAGGGAAGATGCTGGAATGTTCTTGAGATTAGCATTATCATGCTGATCAGATATGGGGAATGCAAATGTTGGGTCCACAGGTGGTGGTGGTGGATTATTTCCACCAGGAGGTGGGTTTCCTTACATTGGACTTATGGGGTTAGTTACTATATGAAATTCTTCTTCTTGAGGTCTAAAGAGGTACTGAAGACTACCTTCTGGAAATTCAGATTCAGGATGGTTCAAATTGTCTAGGGTTTGATAAAGTTCAGCAAAAGGGTTTATATCTGAGGAATTATTTTTTGCATGATTAGGATGACTGGGCATAAATCTACCTAGAACATCTCTTCTTCGCCTATGCATGCAGATTCATGAAATTTTTTGAACAATTAGGCATGCCAAAAAAACAATTAACTGAAAACTGAAAAGACAATAACCATAACAGGTTCTTAGTTTGACATCATCCCCGATAATGGTGCCAAAAATGTTCAACCCAACAATAAGAATAATAACTCTAGTTGAAGTCTCAACCCGAAGTTTGGACATTCATTTGGTAAAGTCACTATTTTCATAGCTAGTGTTCATTTGATTGTCAACCCAGGGACGCAATACTTGAAATGGATCTGCACTATATATGCACTAAGTTCCTGTGACAACTATTCTACATTACTGTAGCAACTAACATTATGCGGAAAAGATAATCAAGAATTGAGACTATAGAAAGGCTACAGGAAAACTTCTCCATAAACTCATAAAAGAAATACTAGATAAATTCAATGCTGATAAACAAAAATTACTCTGTTCTGGCTTGGCTGTAGGAACAGTCAGTGCAAGAACGTCTACTGCAGCTAAGGAAAGAAAACTAATCTTAACAAATGTGCAGGAACACTCACCAAGTGGGCCCCCTTGGATAAGTGATACCAGGCTTCCCGAAAACAACTCTAAAAGATCAAAATAACATAATTTTATTCATTGTTCTTTGAAAGTCATTACATGATTCAATATGAAAAGAAACTCAAAAATGCTTATGAAAAATCCTTTGCTCAGTTCTTCTCCCTTTCTCTCTAACCTTTGAGAAGAAGAAGAGCTTATTATTAAAAAGAAAACATCTACAATAGACAACACAAATCACACCAAAAAGAGGAGGCAGATGATTGACTGAGAAAGGAGATAGCTAGAGTTATGCTGCAGGAAACGCGGATCTAAACCAAACCACAATCATAACATACTGTGGCGGTGTTTACAACTTTAATGTCCACTTAAGTTAGACATTGGTAGTATCGCTTGATTGCTCCTCTTATCCATCCCTTACGCTTTCTCAACTTTTCTACAGTTTGATCTTCAGTCATCTCTTGAGTATCCTTCCCTTCAATAGGCGTGATAGGCGAACATCCATTGCAACATTATTTATTTCCTGTACTACAAAAGAAATAACATACAAGAACATACATACGCATTTTATTTAATCAAGACATCTAATAACCACATATGATATTGCCCTAAATAATCTGCATGACAACAAGAATAAATCACATGGTTGCAGGAATAAATTGGCAAAGATAAAACACGATTTAATAGGTTCAGGCTTAACATATGGAATACATATAGAAAACTTCCAATACATCACTACTACTATGCAAACCAAAAGATGACAAAAACTCAAGAGTTTTGAGGATAGAAATATGACAATGTCTCAACTCATCAGTGCTCATACAAATGCAATGTGACAAATAAAATTCAAAAAGTTCCTTTTATTTCCCCAATATCCATCACATTAAATACCTTTACTGGTAAAACCCTAAAATGTCTTAAAACACAATATCGATTCACATAACATATCAAACCTACCGGTTTGATCACATAATCACTTCTTAACACCATATAACATCAAAGTATGCAGATTTAGCATACCTCATGTTCCTTCAGGGGGTTCAAAAATAGATCTAACATTAAGTCCCCCCTAAGCTTTATAAACAACTTAGTTTGCCGGTGAAGGTTTCTCCACACTAGGTGAAGAAATAGGATCTTCAAATGATTTAACTTTAGTTATCTCATCATCCTTCTTTTTCTAGATTCTATTCATTTATGCTCTGGTCTCCTCCACATCAACTTTCATCTTCCCTTTCTGGTCACCTGATTGATTCACCGGTTTGTTCACTTTAGCTCTGCACAACTTTGCCATATGTCTCGGTTTATGACAATGATAGAAAGCCATACTAGAAGCTCTCCAAGGTCTAGCATTGCCTCTGCTAGTCCTTCTTTTGCACTTGATAGCCACATGACCAAAGTTATTATAGATTGTGCATACCACATTCATTCTCTTCTCCATCTCATAGGGACTAGACCAATTAGCATAGGGTCTTTGCCAATTTGGACTTCTCCAGTCATTGAAATTCCTTCTCCAATCACCAACAGATCTTTGATTCATGTGAGGTGTTGGATTATTATCTCCATACCTGCATTCAATATATCTATGCCCATACATGTTGCATGTGTAACAATAACTTTCAAATATTCTAGGCATATATCTTTGATTAGTATTAGGTTTATAACCAGTATTAACATCATATCTGCTTCTACAGATATTAGTAGTATGTCCTGGCTTACGACAATTGAAACAAATAGGTTTATAAGATTTCTTACCAGTGGTTTTCTGAGTCTTAGGAGCAGGTTTACCTTCATGCATGTTGACCTTAGTACCGAAAGGTTATCCTTTCTCAAATGTATTGTATCCTAACCTAGATGTATCACCATTCATCCTTTGAGATTAGATCTGTTCATCCAGCATGGTAGAACTCTTATTGAATTTTGCAAGCTTCTCATTAGCTTTTGCAAGCTCTTTAGTAAGATCTTCATTCTGCTTCATAAGAGTCTCTCTAAGAGACATTGCCATATCAAGATCTGCTTTGATTTCTTCTTTTTCTTCTTTCTCCTCATGTCAGTGTGCATATAGAGTGTCATTTTTCCGATTTATCTTAAAGATCTCATGATCTTTCTCTTTGATCTTGTCTTCAGCTGCCCTCCTTGCTTCAAGTTCTTGATTCATCCAGATTGTAAGGGCTTCAAGCTCTCTCCTCGAGTTAGTTTTCTCACCATTTAGTTTCTCCACTTCCTCAACCAATGAATCCATGTTTGCTTCATCAGAAGAGCTGTTGTTAGAGACTTCCAATAGTTGTTCAGTAAGCTCTTTCCTTTTAGCAAGTGAAGTTTTGTACTTGCATCTCAAAGTTTCTAGGGAATCCTCAGTGTAGACACCTAAAATTAATATTTAATTAATTTAAGCTTGTCAACATAATTAATTGATCGTGTTATCCTAATTCTTCTCAGTGTTAATTAAATCCAATTTAATTAATCCCATCACTATTGTCCAATAATTAATTTATCAAATAAATAAATTATTCCCCTATTCTTCTAAAGTCCCTCCAATAATTATTTCCTCTGAACCCACTCAGTTAATTAATTCTAATTAATTAACCTAGTCATGTGATCCCTACAAATCACTTTTCCTAATCCCCATTTAGCCTAATTAATTCTTCTAGAATCTCTCTTAATCCCACTTATCATTATTTCATAATTTTATATTCCCCACTCATGTCACATCAACATTGAGCCTCTCAAAGAAATTCAAATTTCTTTGAATCCCTCCATGCATCCTTTATTTTGGAATTTTTAATTCCTCTCCCCTTTCCCCAAGGAATTTTATATTCTTGTTTATTCTCCCAAGTCATCCTTGATCCATGCCCACCATTTCAAATCAATCTCAACCTTCCATAAGCAAATCAATCTTGGCCCTTCATTGGCCTCCTCCAATCTAGAAATTGGAGGATCATTTTCTCACAAGAGGATCCACTTCCTCTATAGCATTCTCATGCTGCCAATTCTTTCTTTTATTCTCTTCTATCATATCCTTATCATGTCCTCATAATCCTTCAATCCATTAATCCAAATCTATCCAATCCATCATAATCCCAAACTCAAATCCATATCCCAATCTTGTTGAGCAAAGGAGAGAAATCCACATCCACATCAAGCAAGGAGCACATCAAGTGGAGCATCAAAGGGGCACATCTTCCACTTCATCAAGCTCAATCCAAGGAACAAGAGATAACTATGAGGTATAATGGTGTTTGTTACATTTTTTTGATATTTTATGTATATTATGATTCGAACTAGCCATTTTCCTCCTCTCTAGTTTCCCCTTCGTTCACTTAGTTTTAACAAGATTAAGAGACAACTCTCTATAACTCATGTCCCCCATGTCTGCCTTATGAATCCTTCTAAAGTGGTTAGGCCCCAAAGAAGGTTGGCTCTGATACCAATTGATGAATTTATAAGGCACTGAGAGGGGGGGGTGAATGAGTGCAAGTAAAAACAATATAAATCTGATCACCAACTTTAACAACTTAAAACTTATCAAGCATATGAGAAATATCACCACATAAGCAAATTCCCAATAAAAAAATTCCACATAACACAAGAGATTATACGTGGAAAACCCAAAAGGGAAAAACCACGGTGGGAGTCGGTACCCACAAGATTCACTATCTGCAGAATAGAAATCTTGACCGATTAAGGTCTTACAACTATGCCCTATTAGGAGCAGACCCAGTTAAGAGTCACCCGGTTAAGGGATTTGAATGATAAGCCTTGTTAAGAGCAATGACCTGTTAGGATCAACCTTGCAAGAGGATTTGAGACTCTGATTTAGAGCTACCCTATTAGAGGATTTGCAGATTAAGGCCTGTTAGGACTTACCCAGTTAGGGGATTTTGCTGCTACAAACTGTTAGGAAAACAACAATGATAAGATCTTCATGTAACACCTTCCATGTCTGATAAGATCCACTTTCAATCCTTAAAATATCAACAACACTTCATTACAGAACTTCCCTAATCACCGCACGAACACATTCACAATATTCGCTCATGAATTCTCTCTTCACACACATACCAACTTTATACCTCATCACACTTTTTATAAACATTTTACATTAAGTCAGCTACAACCTTGTAACAATTTCCTAGGTTCAATGAATCTAGAAAAACTTACATCGCACACTTTACATATGTCAGCCACTGACATAACAAATTAAAACTTGTGCCATGTTACCGATTTAAGTGACTATATCACTACCAGTTAAGTGTTCTATTAGTTTGTCTATTCCTGTAAATCAAATCTCGCTCATCCAGTTGAATCAGCCAATGCGATTGTGAACATAGCTCCAAATACCTGTTACCATCATCATTGTAAAACCAAATCATCCAACTCTTCATGAATCGCCTGTACCGGTTGTCAGAATGCTACTCTGTCTCAATTTAGCAGTTGAGATCCTAATTACCAGTTCTCTGTAAAACTGTCTTTTGTACTGGTTGGCTTCTAAGACTTAGATGACTACAAAAATATTGTTGCCATCAATGACAACATAAAACTTAGTCATCAAACAAGAATCTCAATCTCTTCATCACAATCACTAACTAATCATATACTGGTTTCATAACAACAACAATCTTTACCGGATCAGTCAAATGCCAACAACGGATCATTCTAAAAGGCATGCATATATCAATTATACCTTTATTCTTAAACAATATAGGATGTACATCTAGATATGTTCTAATTAAACATGAACAATTTGGTGCATTTATTAAACTAACATGCAATATCAATGAGAGAGAAAATTAGGAAATTAACCATTAACATAGCCATGCACGTATGATTTAGACCATAATAATAACTTTATGGCATCTCATCAATAAAAAATATAATTAATGGAATTTTTAATCATGATAAGCTATATATATTTATGATATATAACCCCTAAATTTAAGCATATATTTATGTGATTATACAAGAGAATAAATATAATAGTCATCCATAGAATCTTTATAATTGCATGTATATGTATGTATCATGTAGCAAAAAGATCATGTTCATGGTATGCATCCAAATTATTAACATGACTAGGAAATGGATTAATATAAATTTTTAAATACTAATTAAGGTGAGCATCAAATGGTTTTCTCTCATTCTTTATCCAAAAAGTATTAAATGAGGAGTAATTTCATAATTTACTAATGCTTGGGTTGTTCATACTCATGTATGTTTGACCTTACCTAGGTAACATCGTGAATACATGTGCATCTCCATGAAAATTTAAATTAGAGAAATTTATTTTTGTGCAACAATAATATGGATGGTCTTTGGACACATACAAATATAAAGATTCATAGATTGAGATTTATTTCAAATGACATTTGAGCGTTGGGGCGTATAGAACCAATTGTGAGACAATTTTGAAGAGTTTAACTTAGATTAATGATGTAGGGACTTTCAAAGGTCATAACTTTTGACTCGGTTGTTTGACTGGGTTGAAATTTGACGTGCAGGTATATCATGAGGAGTTGTTTGGATTTTTTGACCAAACCTAGCTCGGTTGGACCTCACATTGATGCATTTTTCAAGGCCTAATTCTTTCATCTTGGGCCTCAAAACAAGTTTTTTCTTCTTTTTTTTTTGAGTTTTTACAAAGTTGTTTTTCCAATTTTTTTCAAACATGTAACTATTATCAATTTAGCAAGTTGGCGATTTGTGTTGTAGTTATGTTTTTTAGATTCTTAGAAGTTTTGGTGATTTTTTAGATAGATTTAAAAATTACCTAAAATGGCAAATTTTGGATTTTGTAAAATTCTACCAAAAAGGAAATTTTCAGTTTGTAATTAAATAGGATTATTTTCCTTTGTAGCAACAAAGTAGGTGAGGAATAACAAAGAATAGTTGATTTCATCCTTGGTGTTTTTTTGATATCTTCTTGCTTGTTGTTAATGGTGAATGTTTGGTTGTAACTTAGTTACATCAATTAAATTCTTGTTAGGACTTCCATGCATATTGTGGCGAGACTTAAGTAGCTATTCTTAACCTAATATGAGATAATTTATGGTGATTTTCCTTTGTACAACGAAACTATGAGTGTCAAAAGAAACTATCAAAATATAGTTTTTTTGTAGCATGCCTCTAGAACTTATGTGAGGACATATCAGGTGACTAGTTGCATATTCCCTAGGATGGACCCACTGTTTATCCTTCATTTCTTGCTTCACATGTTCATTATCCAAATAAAAACCAAATTCCTTTATATTTTATGTAGTAGTTATATGTTGAGGTTCATTTAAGCCTCAAAATGTACTATTTGGATTTACCACAATATTTGGGGTAGGGGCATGGTAGGGTTTGCAATAGAGATGCTTACCATCATGAGGATCGACAATGTCCAAAATTTAGGACCTTGGTTGGGGAGAGGATGATTATTGTGTCTTTATTCTTCAACCCTATTGATGATTAGGTTGTCATTGCTTCCTAATGCGAAGCAATTGATAGTATTCTAATATTTCAGTTCAAGCTTAAAGAATATAATATATTTCGTTGGGTGATACTTGATGAGGATAGGTAACTCGTTCAATCAAATCCCAATATTATGGTAGGAATCCTATCTCCTGATGATATATATCATATTATAGGCAATGGCCAGATTCAAAGGACAATAGGGTATTTTTTTCTAAGGATTGATGGGAGTACACCATATGATTTCATCATAGTTGGGGATCCATTTATCAAATGTTAGTTTATATGTGGGTCACATTTATGGAGATTTAGAGATTCTTGTATCTTCCTTCTAGCATTATGATGTAGATCATATAAATAGATTCTGTAGTTGGGTATATGAGTCACCTACTAATCATTCTACCACAATTTCACAAGTAGATGATCCATCAACCAATCATTCTCCCATTGCACATGTGCATCCACCTACTTATCATTCTACTACTGCATAGGCTCATCCACCTACTGATCATTTGTAGATATATAGGTGGATCCGCCTATTAAATATCTGAGCAACTAAGAGGGGGGGGGGTGAATTAGTTGATTACTTAAAATAATTACTTTTATCTTTTTAACATCCAGATCCAAACCAATAGAATTAAATTAACACATATACAACATGAAACCGTAAACATACAACAAATCTCACAATGAACTCTAGATATGATGTGGCAAACCCAAGAAGGAAAACAACTACGAAGAATGTTAGTTATCAATATAAACACCGGTTAAGGTGACACCAATTAAGGTGATTTTTACAAAGGGTGGCTCACTGCAGGTGTTCTCATTGCCCAGAAAAAGGCTCACTACCGAAGAAAGAGAGAAAGAAAGAAACAATCCACCACTAAAACATAATCCACACAAGTCGGACTGCTTCCAATGCCTCAAAACCAACACACTCGCTAACATCACCAATAGTCAAATCTTTCCTTTCCAATCTCGCATATCTTCAAAACAATGTCACACTTTTTCTATGTATAACTCAATCAGATTATCCTCATATATGTATATATTGTCTTTTGAGAAGCATAATCTTCCAAGTCAATCAAGTCATGGATCTAAAATAGGTCAACACTAAACATTTTGGTGGTGGGAAGGAACGAGTAGTAGACCACACCACAACACATATCAATAGCCAGATCAACACGTTACACTCATTACAAATTCCAAACCCAAAAACCATTATACACACACTACACCACAATCTGCTGCACATTCTCAAATTTTAGAATTAATCTGGACCTAAACACCATTGCCCAAAGAAACAAAAGATAAAATATAGAACCAAGATACACATGAATACCATCAATCAACACCATATCCAATAACTTGAAATATCTGGATCACCAACACATCTTTCAGAGCACCAAAGATTCTGGGAGCACATATTTCAGATCACCAACACCAAGAATCAACATAGACATCAATGCCAACTGATATGTTGACATGAATGACAACCACTTAATAACACTATCTCATCCACAACACACACATCTACAATAATCTCCCCCTTTGTCATTGATGGCAACATCCATCAACAACAAACAAAAAACAATCTATCTTTACAATTGAATAACTTGAAACTCAACTAAAATTCTCAAGATCTCTCCCCCTTTGACAACAATGACAAAGGCGAGCATAAATCCCCCTATGAAACTCACTCCCGCTCCCCTAAGAGAAAGCACATGAGCATCAGTCTAGATTAAAATATGCAACCTACTCACTAGACCAATGCACATCGAAATGCACATTAGTTCAAACTGGAAAGGGGTAATACCCGTAACTTCTGCTGGAGATACTCAAAATTATCTTTACACAGTTCCTTCATGAAGATATTTGCAATTTGTTCCTTTGTACCTGTACATACTCAAGCTTTACTTCATTATCCAACACCTTTTTCCCTCAAGAAGTGATACCGAATAGATATATAATTTGTTCAAGAATGTTGTACCAGATTCTTAGAAATGTTTATTGCACTAGTGTTATCACACATAATAGAGATAAGTTCATTGAATGCTACACCAATATCCTTCAAAGTCTACTTCATCCATATAATCTGTGTGCAACATGAGGATGCTACAATATATTCTACTTCAGTTGTAGATAAAGAGAAAGAATCCTGCTTCTTACTTGACCAAGCCACTATCCGGGAGCCTAGAGAGAATGCTCCACCACTTGTACTTTTCCTGTCATCAACACTTTCAGCCCAATCTGCATCAGTATAAGCTGTCAAAGTAAACTATGAACTTTTAGGGTACCACAAATCAAATTCCTTTGTTTCCTTTAGATATCTAAAAATTCTTTTTCACTGCCACAACATGAGACTCTTTTGATTCTTTCTAAAATATAGCTGCCAAATAAAATGCATACATGATATCTGGTCTGGTAGCAGTCAAATACAATAGTCCTCCAATAATTGACCTGTATTGACTCGCGTCTGCTTTAGGGGACTTATCATCCTTAGTCAACTTGCATCTGATGGTCATAGGTGTACACACTGGTTTGGAGTTCTCTAACCCAAACTTCTTCAATAATTCCTTGATGTATTTAGACTAAGAAATGAAAGTTCCTTTGTCACTCTGATTAACTTGCAAACCAAGGAAAACATTTAACTCACCAGTCATGGACATCTCAAATTCTCACCGCATCTCTTTATCAATTTTTTTGTACATGCCTTCATTTCCTCCGAAAATTATATCATCAACATACATTACAAGATTTAGGATTTTACCCGAATCTGTTTTGAAATATAAATTGTTGTTAGCTGAACCCTTTTGAAATCCTTGATCAGTCAAGTACTTATCTAGCCTTCCATACGTAGCTCTAAGGGCTTGTTTCAGTCCATACAAGGCTTTCTTCAATCTGCAAACAATGTTTAGATCATCTTTCAACTTGAATCCTTTCGGTTGTTTAATATAAATTTCTTCTTTTAATTCTCCATTCAAGAATGTTGATTTCACATCCATCTGATAAACTTTGAAATCCTTAAAAGCTGCAAAAGCCAAAAACATCTTGATTGCTTCTATCCTAGCAACAAGGGCATATGTCTCATCAAAACCAATACCTTCAATCTGAGTATAACCTTCACAAACTAACCTTTCTTTATTTCTGACAACCTTTCCATCTTCATCCAACTTGTTTCGGAATACCCACTTAGTTTCAATCACATTCTTGTCTATCGGTCTGTTAACTAATTCCCATGTTTGATTCTTCTCAATCCAATCCAACTCCTCTTTCATTGCCTTCATATGATTCTAATCATTGAAAGCTTCTTCTACTATTTTTGGTTCAATCTCTGAAAGTAAACATATTAGAACTTGTTCTTGAGCTTGTTTGCTTCCTATGATGATACATTTGTTCTTATCTCTAATAATATGATTCACTGAGTGATTCTTTTGAACATATCTTGGGGTCTTAGATGTAGATGTCGGAGCTTCGTGAGATTTCTTTTCTTCTCCTTCTTTGGTCTTCTCTTCTCCTTTTCTGTCATCGAGTTCATCAGACTCATAACCTGCCAATTTGTCAGATGTAGCACTTGTTGAACTGAATACCTTGAAATACTTCATTGAGTTTTCAAAATTGATACGACACATCCTCTGGTGCTAGATCCACCTATCATTGATCTGAGACAAGAAACAATGCTTCATAGCTCCTAGCAAATACATATTTTTGCCAGTCCTTTTCCTTGCTCCAATAACAATTCTGGATCCTTTTCGAATCTCACAATCATCATCCTAAAAGACAACATTGTAGCTATTTTCACACATTTGTCCAACACTAAAACAATTATGATGGAAACCTTTCACATTGTAAACATTGTTAGTGTTATGCTTTCCATCAAAAGAAATATAACCAATTCCCACAATTTGTACTGTTTGATCATCTTTGAACCTAACAGTACTACCATCATACTTATCAAGTTTCACAAACTTACTTTTGTCACCAATCATATGATTTGAACATCCACTATCAATCAACCATTCATTTCTATCTCTTCTATCATGTAAAGTAGTAGCGACAGAGTCTTAGGAATATGAATTCTAGGAACATCTCTTTCTACCAAGAACAAGTAATCACCATCTTCATAATTTGACTCAACATCTAAAATGCAAGCATCATCTTTGACATAATAGTCTCTCTTATTGAGCTTTCCTTTATTTTCTCTATATTTTTGTCTTGAATTATTTTCTGGACACCTAGTAGCAATATGACCAATATTTCCACATCTAAAATATTTAAGGGGTAACATACCTTTGTATTTGTCGACACCTTTCTTCAATCTCCTCACAAAGTTCACTTCCATCTCATCTGGACTTTCATCTTTTGGATCTTCCTCAGAAGCTTTAAATGTAGATTTAGTCTTAGACTTGTCTTTTCCAAACTTCCTTATCTCAAATGCTGGTAGAGTACCATAAATATGCTCTCTAGTGAACTTCTTTAGATCATAGTTTTATTCAATAGCCAAGATCTTGTCACTATAACATTCTGGTAGGGACATCAAGATCTTCTCAATAATGTCTTCATTTGAAAAGGTGTCACCAAGTTCTTTGATTTCATTTACTGCACTATCAACCTTCTGAAAAATACCTAGTTATGTCCTCCCCTTCGATTTTCAAATTCTCATATTTGCGCTTTGCTGTTAGCTTCTTTGATAATTTCACTCTGTCATTTCTTTCATATATATCTCTCAACTTTTCCCAAACTTCATAAGTAGTATTCAATGAAACAACATTTGTCACTCCAGTCTTAGATAAAACACTAAAGATAACATACCTTTGGACTTTTCATTCTCTTCATAAGCTTGAAACTCATTAAGAGTGGTAAGACCATTTTCCTGTTGAACATACTTAGTTTCCACTTTCCAAGTGTTATATCCCAAAGAGATCAGGTAGCCTCTCATCTTCACTTTTCAGAAACTATAGTAAGATCCTTCAAAGATAGGAATAGTCAATTTATGTGCCATCAGATTAGGATCTACCTTAAGTGATTAAGCTCTTCTCTAAGTCCAACCAAATCTCTAACCAATTGTTGAATATCTGGGCCACTGAGAGGGGGGAGGGGGGTGAATCAGTTTATTACTTAAAACAATTACTTTTGTCTTTTTAACGTCCAAATCCAAACCAACATAATTAATTAACACATATACAACATGAAACTAAAAACATATCTCACAATGAACACCAGATGTGATGTAGAAAACCCAAGAAGAGAAAAAAATCATAGAGAATGTTAGTTCTCAATATAAACATGGGTTGAGGTGATTTTTACAAAGGGTGGTTCACTGCAGGTGGGATCATTGTTGAAGAAAGAGAGAAAGAAAAAAGGAATCCACCACTGAAACACAATCTGCACAAGCTAGACTGCTTCTAGTGCCTCAAAACCAACACACTCACTAACATCACCAACAGTTGGATCTTTCCTTTCCAATCTCACATATCTTCAAAACAATGTCACACTTTTTCTATGTCTAACTCAATATGATCATCCTCATATATATACTATCTTTTGGGAAGCATAATCTTCCAAGTCGACCAATACATGGATCTAAAAAAGTTCAACACTAAACATTATAGTGGTGGGAAGGAATGAGTAGTAAACCACAACACAAAACAACACATATCAATGGTCAGATCAACACGTTACACTCATTACAAATTCTAGACCCAAAAACCATGATACACACACTACACCACAATCTGCTGCACATTCTCAAATTTTGAAATTAATTCGGACCTAAACACCATCGCCCAAAGAAAAAAAAGATAAGAATAGAACCAAGATACACATGAATACCATCAATCAACACCATATCCAATAACTTGAAATATCCAAATCACCAAAGATTCTGGGAACAGATATTCCGGATCACCAACACCAAGAATCAACAGAGACATCAATGCCAACCAATATGTTGAATATGTTTATATCAATGACAACCACTTAACAACACCATCTAATCCACAACACACACATCTGCAACACCACCTACCTATCATTTTTTTTTACTCAGACATTTAATAATTCACTTGATTTGAAGGCTATGTGTGATTTAGTTTTTATAGATATTTCACTTTAGGGTCAATTCCATATTACTTTCATATTACACGATACACATCATTGCTATTAACTATTGAAGGATAGAACTATAGATGAGTTGATGGATTCCATCTTTGCAAGAGATGCACCTAACCTTTGGGACGTTGGTACGACATAAGCATGTAAATAATTTTTAAGTTAAATATACACTTTTAGTCCTAACACATTTATAAATTATATTAACAATTTTTTTTTCTTTTTTGCATGTATACTTTTAGACGAAGGTAGTTAACATTACTCTTAGTTTGAGGGCAAACCATTTATGCACACACACTTCACTTGACTATGTTAGTTGACATATGAGTTATGCTTATATATGTATGTAATATGTACATAGAAAGTTCACATTGTGTATATATTCTAATTTAATTATAATTTTACATATAGGGTTGAATGCATTTATTAGATAAGGATTCACACTTGAAGGGTCACTTGACTTGGAGGTGACATGATGACCAAACTTCCTAGTTTACATGTTTTAGAGATGGAATTTTATGTTTCATATATCATGGACATTTGTGTTTATGTTTAAGAGATTTCATCATGGAAGTTTTTGTTTATGTTTATGTTTGACAAATGTATAGTCATGTTTAAGATAGATCATGTGGACGTTATGTTTATGTTTCAAAGTTAGACTTTTTTTTATGTTTGAGATATCCTAGACATTTTTGTTTATGTTTCAGAGATAAACATACAATACATGATTTACTTATGCATATCATACACATATTAGTTTTCCTTCCCTTAACACAAGTGTTATATATGTATTTTATATGATTTGTTTAACGATACATGATGTGGTTTGGTTTCATAGAGAGGTTTATATATGTGTAATTTTATTCAATATGATGTGATTTGATTTGATTATTCAAAAATGATGAAATTTATTCGAGTTAAAAATGATGATATTTATTTGAGTTAAAACATGAACAATGATGCAATATATGTGAATAAAATAGTATTTTAGTGGACTAGGGGGCTTAAATTCTACATTTATTAGAGCTAAGTCCATTAATTACATGACTAAATAAACTATTATTACCTAGCTAAATAAATTGTATAAATTATATTACTCATTTAATTTGAACTTATATCACAATTGAAAATTGTAACTACCGTTTTTTAGTGATTTTATTGGTTTAAGAGTTAAAAAATTAGATATTGATTATAGTTATTTAAGTTATCATGCTTTATATTGTTGTATGGTAGTAAAGAACTAGAAATGTATACCATCATTTTCTTCATTTGACTTAAACTTGTAACTTAATTGTGATGGAGTTGTAGGTTGTATTGGCATATATTTGTATTTTTTCAAGCGTAAAACCTCGTGAGATCTTGATTGGATCATGTATTTATAAAAAGTTGGCTAAGTCAACTTAAACAACCAATTAAGTAATATATCTAAATTTATTTATTCTAAAATGTAAATTTATAAAACTTGGCTTAGAGAAACTTAAAAATATCAAGAACATAATTGAGTTCAATTCAATATTAATTTTAGACAGGAGATCGTTATTTGGATGGATTTGTTAGTGTTAGAGAATATATTCTATATAGAAGAGTGATTGAGCTAAGAGCCTATATACATAATTCATAGGTATAAAATTCTTAAACATAAGAGAAATTACACACTATATTCATGAGGTCTCTGAACTTGTTGCTACCCATGACGTAGGATGGAATGTGATACTAAAATTTGTTACAATATTAAACAAATATATGGCTCAACTCTTCAAACCATAAGCTAAATAAATTTATGATAATATTATTTATAATTTAATATATATAACTCATATAAAACTAGTCTATTAATTTTATCACAAAATGTGAATGATATATATGTTATATGTGTCATGAGAAATTTCTTGGTGTCCAATTTTTTTTCTTGAATTTTAATTGAAAAATAAAATTAGCATATTGTACATTTTAATTGAGCACCAAATAATAACTTAATATCGATGTATTAAATTTTTTTTTTCATAACCTTTCTACAAGAAAACTTGAGCTTCCCTTAGCTTCAATAAATGTTTATTTGGTACTAACAAGGAAAAGCATGTGAAGATGGAAGCTCATGTGGCCTCACCTTATACCTAAGACACCTATTCTAGTAGACGTAAGACACCTACTATACCTAGATCAAGTATCTATACATAGATTTTATAGACTTACTAGACCTAAGACATGTCTATATTTTATAGCTTAATGTAGTCTCTAGACCTAGTTGACATATAACTTTTACCTACTTGACACCTAGAGTTTATACTTGTAGCCTATACCTAGTTGACATAGTAAACCTAAGATGTTCCTAGAATTATATCTTAATGTAGTCTAGACCTAGCTGGCAAAGTAGACCTCAAGTGACACCTAGGCTTTATACTTTATCAAGTAGTCTAGACCTAAGACACTAGAGATACACTTATTATATTTCTATTGGTAAGAAACCTATACACTTAGATTATAGTAGACTTAAAAGACACCTAGGTTTTATAAATTATTCTAGTCTAGAGAGACACATATAGATTTGCAAGTTAGACAAGAATTTATAATATAAGACTGATTTTATAACTTATTCTCTAAGTCTAGACCTAAGATGTAATATGTAAGGCACCTATTATATACCTAAGACACCTATGCTATGTATCAAATTCTAAGACACCTAGAAGTTAAAGAGTATATATTTTAGAGACCATACCTGCAACATGGAGTTCAATAACTTGAAATCCTTTCAACTACATAATTGCAAAAATAAATTTTCTATCACGATGAAATGTAAATAAAAGTAGAGTTCGATTCTTTCCCCCTACCACTCTTTTTGAATCAGGCCTTGTATCCTCCTTTTTGTTTAATACAAGGGTGTTGCCCCTATGCAACTATTTACTTATTAAAAAAATAAAATAAAAGTAGAGTTCATAGAGATCATTTGTTTCTCAAATTTGTTAAGAACCATTGAAAGTAATATTTGAAAGGAAATAACTATTGCAACATAAATTAAAATAATTAATACTTAGATTTATTGAATACCTTTAAAATGAAGTCTAAGTTGTTGTCCACATTTTTAAGACCACATTGATTGGTTCATCTCGCTCTTCAATAACATGCAATATTCTCTATTGGTCATCTCTATCTAGTCTCCACTTATGGCATCCACGTGCACATGGAACTTGATGAAGAGATAGATCGATAGCAATTACTAGGTGGCTATATTGATGCACTATGATGTTAGGTTGGCAATCAATAAAATGAATCTCAATTTGAACATTTTTTACTTGTTTGAGATTTGCCCCTTGCACTACAATTGAACATGTGGGAAACAACATTCTATTGCTATATAAATTTATGATTTTGTTAACTTCATCCTCTCTTTTGTGCAATGTAATAAATAAGAACTAATATTTTCTATGTTTCCAACCTCTGTACACCATAATGTTAAAAAAAAATAGAACAAATATTTGATTATTTTATTTAATAACCAAATCACATTTAAAATTTGCATTTAACATATGAAAATTTAAAAAAACAAGAACTACAAATATTACATGATATATATCTCTTTTAATCAATCTAGAATTGTGGTCATAATTAATTGAAATCAAAGGAATGTCTTTAAAGATTTTGTCTTCATCTTCGTTGTACGTGTCTAACAACTAGTAGCACAAAATTCTATTTACTGATATATCTATGTTGTTGGTTGTTGTAATCAACATAATTTCCAAAAATGTAGCCATAACAAAGAAATGATTAATCCCTAGTGTACAATGTCTATGTGTGGTTATTTGTACTCATGACACAATGCAAAGATTTTTTTTTCTCTACCCTCTTGCATCCATGCATTTTTATTCTATCCACACCCACAAATTATATAATATACAAAATAAAATAAATACTTAAGCAAAATTTTAAATACAAGTCAAACTTTTTTCAAACAATACATACTTGATAGCTCTCAAAACACTATATTTGGGCATGGGTTCCTCCTTGAAAATGTGTCGAACTCATACATAATTTATTTGTTACACCATTCAACAACATCATGTGCATCATTTAGATGATCTTCCTCATTATTCATTTTATTTTTTATTACTGCATGTTTGATGAAAACTCCTATGCCATCATGTTCACCCTTTCCATGCCCATTCTCAAAGAAACCCCAAACATGTGGTATATTGTTACGTCGATGGTATTTACATAGTACATAGATGACCTTGGTTATTTAAATTGCGATGCATACCCATTTGACCATATAACATGCTTTTCATTTTTCACACGACTTCTTGCCAAACCTTTAAAATTCTTCTTAAAGAAATGTTCTACAAAAAGTGTGTCACATGTGCTCTTTATCATCATATAAAAGTGATATTCTTTTTTAGCGAATCATTCTTCATGTGTATTATCAACATCATCCAAATCCAATTGTACATGCTAATAACACACATGCACCATAATATTGACCCGCTATACCTAGTTTAATATTGTGGTTGACTCTCCTTTTGATGGGTAAAAGAATAATTTTCTACAAAGTTGACTATTGATAAAATTAGTTTGCTTGCCACTTAGAAAAAAATACATAATGGTGTATCAATTTATCAAAAATTTCCATAAAAATACCAATAGGTACCTCCTCTTCTACATAATCTAACCTTTTGGTTTCTTTCCCAAATTTTGTTTCAATTTTTATATACTTGTAACTCTTGAAATTTACCATCTTCATCATTCTAGTATCTTCATTTCTCAAAGGCATTCTAGCTAAATTTCTACATGTTTTAGAAAGTTCTTTCATGCATTTCATTCAACCATTTACACCATCATCAAATTTATCACACAAGATGGATGTTATGAACTCACTTACCTATTCTGGCTCCAAAAAATCCTGATTTTCGTATAACACGAAGGTTATATGCACATTATTGACTGTTGATTTCGTGATTTACGACTGTGATTTTTTCAGTTGTCTATCACAGTGTACGTTTTGACCATTTTGGAGCCAAAATAGTTGCGACCCTTACCCATTTAGGAGGTGAATTTTGAAACCATCATTTCATTATTTGATATTTGAAAACAAATGAGAGGAAAGATCAAATTTAATATGGTAGCGACAATAAAAAGTTTCAAAAACCTCAATTGACTTCAAAAAGAAAAGAAGATGACAAATTTATTATTATATTAAAGAACAAGTAAGGTTTTATAATAGTGATTATTTTTATTGTGTTCCAAGTTTTTAATCCAAAAGGGAAGGTTTTCCTAGGTTTATTGGGCTTCTTTCCCAACACACTTAAATTATTCTTCAACATATTTAATATTGAAAAAGAGCTATTCATAATAGATTTCCAAAATTGATCATTTTATTTATTAGGCACAGTTGAAAAAATTCATGAAGTCGAGGGATGTGGGGATGGGGGAACCAAAGACCTAGATTTGATAGTGGTAGGATGGTGGTGGGTATGGGTGGAGCTCTCAATGAAATTAATGGGTAGCACCCCTAACTGGGTTGAGGGGAAGCACCTCTAGTGTGTTCCCTATCATCAAACTCAAATTAAGGACTTGAAAACCACAAAAACCTTAATGGTGCAATGCTATTTTTACACTTTTAATAGTATGATTTTTGTAAACCAATACCTTACTATTTTAACCAAATCTTTGATTCTTAAAAAAATATTAGTGAAACTAAAGAATATAACTAGTCTAAATGATTAGAGCTACATAGTTTTTCAATGTTCTATGAAGAATTGGCACTTACTCTTCCCTTTTCTCTTTCTTTCACTCTTCCTAATTCTCACACTCAACTGGTGAAGAATTGGCTAATGCTCTCACTCTTGTTATTTGTCTCAATTTTCCTATCCTAATACTCTCACTATTATATCCTTTCTCACTTTTTTGTGATTTCTAAGGGTGTGCATGGGGCCTATGAATGATTAATTTTTGTGTTATTGACACAAAAACATTCAAAAAATATACTTTTTGAGCTAAATAATGTTGGGGATGCTTGAATATTTCTAGTATGTTTAGGAGATGTGAGGAAGTCCCCTGATGATCTAAATGATGTCCCCACATCTCCTAATAGTTGCTAAATTAGGGGACACCTTGTGAAATTTCATATTTAAGGGAGATGTCCCTTGATAGGTAATGGTAGTGGTAGGATGGCAGGGGTTGTTTCCTTGAGGCCCTTGAGTCAGGGGGTCATCCTTATCCTAAAAATGACTAGTTTTTTAGTGTGATGCTATCTCGAGAAAACTTGATATAAGATATTACACAATCCTCGTGTTTTATTTATTTATTTAAATAAATAAATTTGAGAATACCCATGTAAAAAAAATGATAAAAACTATGCATGCCCCATCAAACACTTGATTTGTAAGATTAACATAATTTTTAGAAAAAAATGGGACATTTTCAAAAACCTTAAATAAAAATAAAAAACTCTTAAAATTGAGATTTGTCAAGGTCATCAAAATAAGGATGGTACATTGCCTTTTTGGTTGAGATTTTATTGATGACTCATAAATAAAAATTTCCTAAAAGAAAACATAAGTCAAATTTTCTTAGACACATGGAAAGTAAAAAGAAGAAAAATAAATAGGAATTTCTAATATGGAAATGAAATAAAAATAAATGGAAGAAGGTCAAAACAATAAATCTACATGATTTAGGTCCAAGTTGGGAACAAATTGACTCAAGTATTGATGCTTCCATTGAGGATAGGCATGCCAGTCTCTTAATACAATCATTCATTTCCATACATCTTCATTGGGAGTTCTAGGAGGCGTATTGTGAACAAGCCTCTTAAATAAAATAGTAATGCCTCTAAAAAAGAAACTGATGCACTGCAAAATGGACAATGTTAGAATAAAACCTGTGGTCGTATAACACATAAGAACACAAGAAACAAAGATAAATGTTAGTGTTAATCAACCAAAAACTAGTCTAAGAAGACATATAAAGAGAGACACTAAAAACATAATGAAGTATTTAACTATAAAAACAAACACAACAAGGCATCTCCAAATGCCTTCCGCCATGCTTGTAGCTCCTTCTCCCTTGTTCCTCTCCTCTCCAAGTTCCAAATTAGTGTAGCTCTCAACAACTTTTTGCACTATGGATGCCTTATGGAGGTTCAAGATTGACAAATGATTGTTCTCAAAATGATATGCAAATGTGAACAAAACTAATTAGATATGCTATGAAATAAACTAAGATTTATTTTAGTCCAAAATGACAATATATGATATTTATGCTAAATGCTCTTTTTCTAAAATTCACTATAATGTAAAAATGCATACAAGTTTTCAGGATCTAGATTATAATGAAATTGGCTCTATTTATAGGAAAAATGGAGCAATGGATTGTTGAGATTGAGTAATCTCAACAAGGGTCAGGATTGAATGATATTCAATCCATGTGAGGACTTTCAACCCAATCCCAAGATGACAAGTGTCAACATGAGATGGGTTGAGAGGAGAGGGAAGAAGCATTAAATGCTTGACATGACTTGAGAGTTAACTTGGGAGTTAAGGTTAAGGTTGGGTTGAGTGAATAAATTCATTATCCAAAGAATAATGCTTTATCCAATGGATAAACTTTTGTGCAAGAGTTAGAGGGATAACCATGGTCAAAACAATAAATGCTTGAGGAGACACATGAGTTACATGAGGGTTGAGTTAGGGGTCAAAGTCCCTAACCATGGGTGCAAGTGGATTTAACCATTAATGGTCATGTAAGAGCCATAAGTGGTTTGGAAGACTTTAGAGGTTAAATTGTTGAACACACAAAACATTTAATGCTTTTCAAAGACTTTGAAGTCTTTGAGAAGTGACTCCAAGTTGCTTAGGAATGTAACAATATTTAGGGGATGGATTAGGCTAATTAGGAAGGGGTTAGAAGAATCTAGAAGGGGATTAGAATTGCAAGTGGGTTTGATGGGTGAGAGAAAATAGGATTTTTATTAAAATAAAATTCATTTATTTCAACAAATAGGTGCAAGTTGCATTTTTAAGAGAATACAAGTGGGGGGGGGGGGAGGGGGATTTAATGATTTAAATAAATGTTTTATTTAATTTATTTAAAAGAAGAAAGGGGATTAAATTAAATAAATAAAATTTATTTATTAAATTGATTGTGAATTTGGTTTAAGGAATTAATTAAATAAATTAAATAGTTTATTTAATTAATAGGAGAATATTTTGAAGATGAATTAAATATTAATTTAATTAACTGGTGGCTAGTGGGTTTTTAATCAAATAAATAGCAAATATTCATTTAATTAAAATGGACAGATTTATGTGACTACATTTGCCCCTCTTTGAGATGGTGCGGTTTATCGCGTCGTTTCAAAGAAAGAAAAATAGGTGTGAAGAAATATGCCCCATAAAATATTGATTTAATGGGTGGTATGCCCCCTCGAGAGATGGGCCGAAATTTTTTGAAAAATCGGGCGATCTCTCAAAAAAGAAGGAAAATTGGCAGGGTGGTAGAAGATTTTAGCAATACTGGTGAAAAATAGAAGAAATCGGAGATAAAATAGAGAAATGGGAGGCTCTGGAAGTTCACGGGGACCACGACTATGAGCGGGTGAAAATTAGGGTTATGGCGAAGGATATATATGGGGAGAAAGGGGTGAAAATAGGTTCATTTGCATTCGCGTCCATAGTGAAATTTGAGCTCTAATAGTGACCTTTTGGAAGATCAAGCAACAGTAAGGATGTCGGTTCCCATGGCAGATCACCGATTAGAGCAAGTCTGTTGATTCCAGTGGCTAGATGACTACGGACAAATGGTATGTGAGTTTGAATTTTTGAATTTCATGCATTTTTTATATGTTTTTTGCTTGGTTCAATTTGAGTCAACACAATAGCACTAAAACTGTGTTTTGGTGCTATTGTCAACTAAATTAGTGCTAAAACCATTATGCTATAGCGCTATTGCATAATGGTTTTAGCGTTATTGTCAAGGGTAGCGCTATTGTATAGCTGTTTTAGCGTTGTTGCGTTGTTAGTGCTATTGTATAGTTGGTATAGCGCTATTGTTGGTTTAGTGCTATTGGGTAGTTGATTTAGCGTGTTTGTCAGTATTTTAGCGCTTTTGTGTGCAGAATAGCTCTTTTGTTAGGAAGGTAGATGCCCCAATGTTTTTGAACAAGAATCTCCTAATGTCAACGATGGATGGATGGAGATGTGAGGTGAGAGTTGTTTTGAACCATAACAACCTTGATGAGACTTAGATCATTAGGATAAATGCCTGTTGTAGTCTAAGTGTGCCATGATTGCTTACCTGTTGAGACCCGAAGATACTTGATCAAAGTATCTATTGATAGTCTAGGTTGAAACTTAAGAAAGTTTGGAACAAAACAACTGATGATGATGGTTGATGCATGTGTGTAGGAGGATCTTCGCGTCTTACAAATGCGTGAGAGGCATCCCACCACATAGGTGCTACGCGATCGATTGACAGAGGCCGAGGTGGATTGCATTGCAGTGACAAGCCTGTATAATGTTATGTATATGACCGTGATTTAGACGAATCACGGTTTGATCACAACATTGATAGAGCGATGGCATAGTGAGACATGCTAGTTTCACTTAGCACAGGGGGAGATGACAGTTACACTGGAGGATGTATGGTGCATCCTGCACATTCCCATTCGAGGAGAGCTGGTGATGTATGACCAAGCTCGGGGGACATCAACAGTGCATAGATTCTTTGATGAGGATGTCTTCATTGATGATGGATCAATAGCTTGGGAGGATATAGCAGCCTTGTATGAGCCATCACCATCAGTGATATTGGCGCAGGTACATTTGGAAGATCGAATGACTCAATGAAGCCATTAAATACTTTTGAAGGTCATATGAAGACAAGTGCAATAAATTATAATGTCTTATGGCCCATTATGGCCTTTAATGCTGAAAAATGTAATAAGTTGTAATTTGTCCTGGAGGGCCTGGTAAGGACCTTAGGACCAAAAAAAAAAGCTGTAATGAGAATTTATGGCTTAGAGAGTCTAGGAAGGTTTAGAAAATTTTAAATAAAACATTTCAATACATTTCATGTAAATAGTTAGGATTTTTAGTCAAATTATGTCATTTTCCCAAAGTTGACAAATTTGAATATTTGAAATAGGTAGTTTTGGGGGGAAATTAGTTTTTAAGAGTTAAATGTTTTAAAAATGAAATGTAACCAATAAAAATTGGTTGATATAGTTAGGGAGAAGTTATAAATGGGAAATGAAATGCTTTGTATGACAGATCATGCTGGTGTATGGACTGGGAACCAAGAAATTCATTAAAACACTCTATTTTATGCCATTTTTTTAATGTTTGGTGCATTGTAATTTTGATTTTTATTGGTGTTTTTGATCTCAAATGCTTTGAGGACTTCTAGGAACCGTGGGTACATTGTTTTATGCATTGAAAATTCATTCTTGGTTTCAGTTTGTAATTCTAGACTGATTGTTAACACATTTTAACTAGTTTTTTAATCAAGAAAAGTGATTTTCTAACATGAAGAAGGAATTCCATAACTGAACCAGGCTTGTGAATAATGGGATGTCTCCATTTAACATGTAAAATTATTTCCTAACCTGATAATGTGCAGATAAGTTGGAGAAAGGGGTGATCACCATTGAAAAAGACTGAAAAATGCATTGAAAATGCTTGCTAAGGAGAAGCAGTAGAAAATCCGCCTTAAGGAGGGGTAATTTTTATGTTTTAAAGTGTTGAGATATGTAAAATGAAAGGTTAATCAATCATCATTTGGATGGTATAGCGTTTGTAAGTGGGATATGTGAGAAAACTCACTTTTGAGGGTTTGTGAGAGGCTAAATTTGGGATTTCGCATATAAAAAGGTTAAACATTGAAAATAATTTAATTTTCCTTAGTTTTGAACCATATTGGATGACTGTTGAGAGTTTGGGAATCAGGGAGTAGAAACATTATATACTTCCTTTGTTAAATTACCACTTTTTGGGCCTAAAAACGGTGCACAGTTACAGGACAACATATACTTTCCAAAACAATCATATTCAGGCTTTTTATATGTCAAAGTAAAGCCAAAAGGGTGTCTGAATATATAATTTATTTTTTTATTTTTTTGGAAAATTTTGGAGAAAAAAAATAATTTTCCTCGCTGCAGGGCTAATTGGGCAACTAGGCCTAGAAGGCTAAAAAGAGGGCTTTGCACTTAAACCAGTTCTTGGAACCACAAAACTAGTTAAAAAAACTTATTTGGAGGTTTTATAAATATTCCATACCTTTGGAATCATTTGGAGAAGTGTTGGTTTGCATTTGACCTATTTGAGCCATTTGGGTGGTTGTAGGCCTAGGGCTTTGGACCTTGTATTTCCCTTGTAAATATTAAAGGTTCATATGTTACACCCTTCCACTGCATCAGGCATGATGCAGGTGCATTTGGAAGACCAAAGGATTCAATGAAGCCATTAAATACTTTTGAAGGTCATATGAAGACAAGTGCAATAAATTATAATGTCTTATGGTCCATTATGGGCTTTAATGCTGGAAAATGTAATAAATTGTAATTTGTCCTGGAGGGCCTGGTAAGGACCTTAGGACCAACAAAAAAAAAGATGTAATGGGAATTTATGGCTTAGAGAGTCTAGGAATGTTTAGAAAATTTTAAATAAAACATTTCAAGACATTTCATGTCAATAGTTAGGATTTTTAGTCAAATTATGTCATTTTCCCAAAGTTGACAAATTTGAATATTTGAAATAGGTAGTTTTGGGGGGAAATTAGTTTTTAAGAGTTAAATGTTTTAAAAATGAAATGTAACCAATCAAAATTGGTTGATATAGTTAGAGAGAAGTTATAAATGGGAAATGAAATGCTTTGTACGACAGATCATGCTGGTGTATGGACTGGGAACCAAGAAATTCAATAAAACACTCTATTTTCTGCCATTTTTTTTAATGTTTGGTGCATTGTAATTTTGATTTTTATTGGTGTTGTTGATCTCAAATGCTTTAAGGACTTGTAGGAACCATGGATACATTGTTTTATGCACTGAAAATTCATTCTTGGTTTCAGTTTGTAATTCTGGGTTGATTGTTAACACATTTTGACTAGTTTTTTTAATCAAGAAAATTTATTTTCTAACATGAAGAAGGCATTTCATGATTGAACCAGGCCTGTGAATCATGGGATGTCTCCATTTAACATGCAAAATTATTTCCTAACTTGATAATGTGCAGATAAGTTGGAGAAAGGGGTGATCACCATTGGAAAAGAGTGAAAAATGCATTGAAAATGCTTGCTAAGGAGCAGTAGTAGCAAATCCACCTTAAGGAGGGGTAATTTTTATGTTTTATAGTGTTGATATATGTCAAATGAAAGGTTAATCCATCATCATTTGGATGGTATAGCGTTTGTAAGTGGGATATGTGAGAAAACTCACTTTTGAGGGTTTGTGAGAGGCTAAATTTGGGATTTCGCATATAAAAAGTTTAAACATTGAAAATAATTTCATTTTCCTTAGGTTTGAACCATATTGGATGACTGTTGAGAGTTTGGGAATCAGGGAGTAAAAAAATTATATACTTCTTTTGTTAAATTGCCACTTTTTGGGCCTAAAAACGATGCACAGTTACAGGACATCATATACTTTCCAAAACAACCATATGCAGTATTTTGATATGTAAAAGTAGAGCCAAAAAGGTGTTTGAATATATAATTTATTTTTTTAGTTGTTTGGAAAAGTTTGGAGAAAATAATTAATTTTCCTCGCTGCAGGGCTAATTGGGCAACTAGGCCTAGAAGGCTAAAAAGAGGGCTTTGCACTTAAATCAGTTCTTGGAACCACAAAACCAATTAAAACACCTTATTTGGAGGTTTTATAAATATTCCATACCTTTGGAATCATTTGGAGAAGTGTTGGTTTGCATTTGACCTATTTGAGCCATTTGGGTGCTTGTAGGCCTATGGGTTTGGACCTTGTATTTCCCTTGTAAATATTAAAGGTTCATATATTACACCCTTCCATTGCATCAGGCATGATGCAGGTGCATTTGGAAGACCAAAGGACTCAATGAAGCCATTAAATACTTTTGAAGGTCATATGAAGACAAGTGCAATAAATTATAATGTCTTATGGCCCATTATGGCCTTCAATGCTAAAAAATGTAATAAGTTGTAATTTGTCCTGGAGGGCCTGGTAAGGACCTCAGGACCAACAAAAAAAAAGATGTAATGGGAATTTATGGCTTAGAGAGTCTAGGAAGGTTTAGAAAATTTTAAATAAAACATTTCAAGACATTTCATGTCAATAGTTAGGATTTTTAGTCAAATTATGTCATTTTCCCAAAGTTGACAAATTTGAATATTTGAAATAGGTAGTTTTGGAGGGAAATTAGTTTTTAAGAGTTAAATGTTTTAAAAATGAAATGTAACCAATCAAAATTGGTTGATATAGTTAGGGAGAATTTATAAATGGGAAATGAAATGCTTTGTACGACAGATCATGCTGGTGTATGGACGTGGAACCAAGAAATTCAATAAAACACTCTATTTTCTGCCATTTTTTTATGTTTGGTGAATTGTAATTTTGATTTTTATTGGTGCTATTGTTCTCAAATGATTTTAGGACTTGTAGGAACCGTGGATACATTGTTTTATGCACTGAAAATTCATTCTTGGTTTCAGTTTGTAATTCTGGGCTGATTGTTAACACATTTTGACTAGTTTTTTTAATCAAGAAAAGTGATTTTCTAACATGAAGAAGGAATTCCATGATTGAACCAGGCATATGAATCATGGGATGTCTCCATTTAACATGTAAAATCATTTCCTAACTTGATAATGTGCAGATAAGTTGGAGAAAGGGGTGATCACCATTGGAAAAGAGTGAAAAATGCATTGAAAATGCTTGCTAAGGAGCAGCAGTAGCAAATCCGTCTTAAGGAGGGGTAATTATTATGTTTTATAGTGTTGAGATATGTCAAATGAAAGGTGAATCCATCATCATTTGGATGGTATAGCGTTTGTAAGTGGGATATGTGAGAAAACTCACTTTTGAGGGTTTGTGAGAGGCTAAATTTGGGATTTAGCATATAAAAAGTTTAAACATTGAAAATAATTTCATTTTCCTTAGTTTTGAACCATATTGGATGACTTTTGAGAGTTTGGGAATCAGGGAGTAAAAACATTATATACTTCCTTTGTTAAATTGCCACTTTTTGGGCCTAAAAACGGTGCACAGTTACAGGACAACATATACTTTCCAAAAAAAACATATGCAGTATTTTGATATATAAAATTAGAGCCAAAAGGGTGTCTGAATATATAATTTATTTTTTTAGTTTTTTGGAAAAGTTTGGAGAAAAAAATTAATTTTCCTCGCTGCAGGGCTAATTGGGCAACTAGGCCTAGAAGGCTAAAAAGAAGGCTTTGCACTTAAACCAGTTCTTGGATCCACAAAACTAGTTAAAACACCTTATTTGGAGGTTTTATAAATATTCCATACCTTTGGAATCATTTGGAGAAGTGTTGGTTTGCATTTGACCTATTTGAGCCATTTGGGTGCTTGTAGGCCTAGGGGTTTGGACCTTGTATTTCCCTTGTAAATATTAAAGGTTCATATATTACACCCTTCCACTGCATCAGGCATCATGCAGGTGCATTTGGAAGACCAAAGGACTCAATGAAGCCATTAAATACTTTTGAAGGTCATATGAAGACAAGTGCAATAAATTATAATGTCTTATGGCCCATTATGGCCTTTAATGCTGAAAAATGTAATAAGTTGTAATTTGTCCTAAAGGGCCTGGTAAGGACCTTAGAACCAACAAAAAAAAGATTTAATGGGAATTTATGGCTTAAAGAGTCTAAGAAGGTTTAGAAAATTTTAAATAAAACATTTCAAGACATTTCATGTCAATAGTTAGGATTTTTAGTCAAATTATGTCATTTTCCCAAAGTTGACAAATTTGAATATTTGAAATAGGTAGTTTTGGGGGGAAATTAGTTTTTAAGAGTTAAATGTTTTAAAAATGAAATGTAACTAGTCAAAATTGGTTGATATAGTTAGGAAGAAGTTATAAATGGGAAATGAAATGCTTTGTACGACAGATCATGCTGGTGTATGGACTGGGAACCAAGAAATACAATAAAGCACTCTATTTTCTGCCATTTTTTTTTATATTTAGTGCATTTTAATAAACCATATTGGATGACAGTTGAGAGTTTGAGAATCAGGGAGTAAAAACATTATATACTTCCTTTGTTAAATTGCCACTTTTTGGGCCTAAAAACGGTGCACAGTTATAGGACAACATATACTTTCCAAAACAACCATATGCAGGCTTTTGATATGTCAAATTAGAGCAAAAAGGGTGTCTAAATATATAATTTATTTTTTTAGTTGTTTGGAAAAGTTAGGATAAAAAAAATAATTTTCCTCGCTGCAGGGCTAATTGGGCAACTAGGCCTAGAAGGCTAAAAAGAGGGCTTTGCACTTAAACCAGTTCTTGGAACCACAAAACTAGTTAAAACACCTTATTTGGAGGTTTTATAAATATTCCATACCTTTGGAATCATTTGGAGAAGTGTTGGTTTGCATTTGACCTATTTGAGCCATTTGGGTGCTTGTAGGCCTATGGGTTTGGACCTTGTATTTCCCTTGTAAATATTAAAGGTTCATTTATTACACCCTTCCACTAAATCAGGTGGAATAAAAGCTTTAGTTAGTAGATCTTTAAGGAGGAAAACCAACAAACTATAACATGGCACCTAAGAACCAAATGGCAAGAGAGATTGAAGAGTTGAAAGCAGCCCTAGAACAAAAAGAAAGAGAGAATATAGAATTAGAGGCAACCAAGGAAAGGGAAGAAAGGCAAATGAGAAGGGAGAGACTTCAATTTTTAGGAAGGATAGGAGCCTTAGAGAAAGAAAGAAGAGACCCTATAAGAGAAGAGAATCATGAAGAAAATAATGAAGGAGAAGAGCAAGCACATGAGAGACATAGGGATGAAGAAGACCCCGAGGAGAGGAGATTCATAAGATTGATTAAGGTAGTACAAGGTACTGGTATGAAGACACAAGTTGATTTGCCAATCTACCAAGGTAAGATGGAGAGTGAAGAAGTCCTTGGTTGGATAGAGGCACTTGAGAACTATTTTGATCTAGAGGATATAGATGGAGACAAGAAGGTGAAAATAGCAAAAGCAAGGCTAAGGGGAACAACCCTTACATGGTGGACAAGTATTCAAAATGAGAGAGAGGATAGGGGACTGAATAAAATCTTAGATTGGGAGAGGATGGAGACTATGGTGAGAAGTCAATTTTTGCCATCAGACTTGGCAATCTAGATAAAGATGAGGAGAAACAACTTGAAACAAAAGGACTTAGATGTAAAGTCCTATACTGAACAATTTCACACCCTAAGCATTAGGGGAGGAGCAGAAGATAAAGATGAGAAGGTGGCTAGATACATCAATGGACTCAAGTACAATATTCAAGATGAGATAGGGTTGAATATGCCTAGAACCCTTGGAGAATGCTTTCAGTTAGTAGTGAGAGCAGAAGAGAAGTTGAAGAGGAAGAATGAAAGACAAGGAAACAATAGAGGAGGTGGATTCATGAGAGGAAGAGGAGGAAGAACAAATCAGACTTGGGAAGACAAGGATAAAGACAAAGGGAATACTTCAGAGCCAAGAGGAGGATACAACCATAGAGGTGGAAGATTTGGAGTAGGAAGAGGAAGTGGAACTTTTCAAGGTAAATGTTTCAATTGTAATGAGGTAGGTCATCAATCCTTTAGGTGTCCTAAATGGGTTGAATCTGATAAAGGAAAAGAGAGAAGAATGGGTTTGACACAAGAAGAAGAGAAGAAGGAAGATGGTGGACTAGTGCTAGCATATCCAGAGACAGAGGGAGAATTCCTTATGGTAAGACAAGGTGAGCAAATACAAGAACCAAAGGTGAACATTTTCAGAACATATTGTTTGAGCAAGGGTAAATTATGTCAATTGATTATAGATTCTGGTTCACATAACAATTTGGTTTCATTTGATATGGTGACTAAGTTGGGATTGACAATAGTAGATCATCCTAACCCTTATAAGGCCACTTGGGTCGATCAAGGGTTGAATATGGAGGTTAGGAAGTGAGCTCTTGTTAATTTTTCAATTGGTCCTTATCATGATCAAGTAATGTGTGATATCATACCTATGAGTTGTGGACATATAATTTTGGGTAGACCATGGCAATGGGCAAGAAGAACTCTTCATGATGGTTACTCAAATACCTACATTGTGCATAAGGGGAGACAAAGATATAATTTACAACCTCTAGATTACAGAAGTAATGACAAGATGGTGATGTGTTTTGGAAGCAACATTCCATTGAATGAGCAGGTTAGAGATGAGTATGATACTAGTTGGGGGTAGCAAACCCAAGACAACAAAAAATTGGTTATGATAGAGCTAAAAATCAGTCCTAAAAGAGCAGCTGATTGGGACTTAAACTATGTTCAAATAGGCACTATTAAGTGTCCATTTCAAGGTCAGATGAAGGGAGGACAGGTACAGGTGGTGCAACAAACAACAAACCACTATGAAGTAGCAAAATCAAATGGGGCAGCAAGGCAGCAGTCTGATCCAAGAATAGGGTCAAATACATTTTCTTTTCATTCTAATAGTTTTGGCAAAGTGAGTGCAGGTGATGGCAGCAAAAGGATCACATTGGGAGACCAACAAATGAGGAGGCATTGGCCAGTTGATGGAGGCAAACTCAAGCCAAACTCTTGGGACAAGAGTTTTTTCCTTTTTGGGGAGCATGGCGCAGGTGCATTTGGAAGACCAAAGGACTCAATGAAGCCATTAAATACTTTTGAAGGTCATATGAAGACAAGTGCAATAAATTATAATGTCTTATGGCCTATTATGGCCTTTAATGTTGAAAAATGTAATAAGTTGTAATTTGTCCTGGAGGGCCTGGTAAGGACCTTAGGACCAACAAAAAAAAAGATGTAATGGAAATTTATGGCTTAGAGAGTCTAGGAAGGTTTAGAAAATTTTAAATAAAACATTTCAAGACATTTCATGTCAATAGTTAGGATTTTTAGTCAAATTATGTCATTTTCCCAAAGTTGACAAATTTGAATATTTGAAATAGGTAGTTTTGGGGGGAAATTAGTTTTTAAGAGTTAAATGTTTTAAAAATGAAATTTAACCAATCAAAATTGGTTGATATAGTTAAGGAGAAGTTATAAATGGGAAATGAAATGCTTTGTACGACAGATCATGCTGGTGTATGGACTGGGAGCCAAGAAATTCAATAAAACACTCTATTTTCTGCCATTTTTTTTATGTTTGGTGCATTGTAATTTTGATTTTTATTAGTGTTGTTGATCTAAAATTATTTGAGGACTTGTAGGAACCATGGATACATTGTTTTATGAACTGAAAATTCATTCTTGGTTTCAGTTTGTAATTCTGGGTTGATTGTTAACACATTTTGACTAGTTTTTTTTATCAAGAAAATTTATTTTCTAACATGAAGAAGGCATTCCATGATTGAACTAGGCCTGTGAATCATGGGATGTCTCTATTTAACATGTAAAATTATTTCCTAACTTGATAATGTGCAGATAAGTTGGAGAAAGGGGTGATCACCATTGGAAAAGAGTGAAAAATGCATTGAAAATGCTTGCTAAGGAGCAGTAGTAGCAAATCCACCTTAAGGAGGGGTAATTTTTATGTTTTATAGTGTTGAGATATGTCAAATGAAAGGTTAATCCATCATTATTTTGATGGTATAGCGTTTGTAAGTGGGATATGTGAGAAACTCACTTTTGAGGGTTTGTGAGAGGCTAAATTTGGGATTTCGCATATAAAAAGGTTAAACATTGAAAATAATTTCATTTTCCTTAGTTTTGAACCATATTGGATGACTTTTGAGAGTTTGGGAATCAAGGAGTAAAAACATTATATACTTCTTTTGTTAAATTGCCACTTTTTGGGCCTAAAAATGATGCACAGTTACAAGACATCATATACTTTCCAAAAAAACCATATGAAGTATTTTGATATGTAAAAGTAGAGCCAAAAGGGTGTTTGAATATATAATTTATTTTTTTAGTTGTTTGGAAAAGTTTGGAGAAAATAATTAATTTTCCTCACTGCAGGGCTAATTGGGCAACTAGGCCTAGAAGGCTAAAAAGAGGGCTTTGCACTTAAATAAGTTCTTGGAACCACAAAACCAATTAAAACACCTTATTTGGAGGTTTTATAAATATTCCATACCTTTGGAATCATTTGGAGAAGTGTTGGTTTGCATTTGACCTATTTGAGCCATTTGGGTGCTTGTAGGCCTATGGGTTTGGACCTTGTATTTCCCTTGTAAATATTAAAGGTTCATATATTACACCCTCCCACTACATCAAATATTAAGGATTGTTGGGGGACTTCTATGTCTAGATCAACGATCACATGGACTTGCCGTTGGTTGGGGTTAGGTGATCGAGTAGATGATGACAGAGGGGACCCGGTTTGCATGGGGACCGTGCATGCTATCACACTTATATCGGGATCTACATGAGGTAGCATACCGAGGGGTGGGCTCATTGGAAGTGGGGATCACTTTGCTACATATATGGGCATGGAAGCACTTACCTGTTACTCGACCAGTTAGTCTGAGATTCTGAGCAGCGGACCAGCCATACGTATAGATGTATGGAGGTATGATGAGTCAGCCCCACCTGGGGAAGTTAGAGTGGTGGCGTATGTCACTAGACGATCTGGATACCATGATTTGGAGGCCATATATTGAGTGTGAGCCATGGGAGGATGATGCAGAGGTGTTGCCGTATGTGTTTATGACACGATACCTCATTGGTAGGACAACCTACAATGTGGAGAGACAACTTCCGGGTAGAATGCTGAGACAGTTTGGGTGGAGGCAGGGACTACCGAGTGTCTTTGGAGAGTATGCTAGAGTAGTTTGAGAGAGGTTCCTTTGGGGACCAGTGTTACCTTATGATTAGGCGTTGGTAGAGTTTCGCACGCTACAGGCTAGACCATGACAGATGAGGCCGGGGGTGGTAGATGCTGGGGTGTCAGATGAGTACACGCAGTACATTGCGGCACATCTGATTCCTCGAATATCAGATCCAGTGAATCCTATTCCATACTTTGAGGAGGAGAGGAGACAGGGATGAAGGAGGAGAGGAGGTCACATAGGTGTATAAGGGAGAGGAGATGGTGGTGGTGGGGATGGAGGAGGTGGTGATGGAGGCGGAGGAGGAGGGGGTGGGGGTTTTGGAGGAGGTGGTGGATTCAGAGGTAGAGGTGGGGGTGGTGGATGATTATAGTGGAGAGGGAAAGGTGGGAAGCCATTGCGGCTATCATAGGGACCTTTGATGCAGGGAGACATGAGATTAGGTGGCAGGGATGTAGGTGAGGGATAGGAACCTATGGAGACAGGGGAGGGAGCCATTAGAGAGGGAGCCACTGGAGAGGCACCTATGGATACAGGGGAGGGAGCGATAGGGGGCGGAGATCTATGGGATCATATGATATTATTTTTGCAGATTCGATTAGAGGATATGGAGGTGGAGGTGGCAGCAAGAGATGTGCAGTTGCACGAGAGTCAAAGTTGACCGTAGTGCTGTGGGAGAGGGATGATGCAGTGGAGAGATTAGTAGAGCTACAGGAGAGAGTCTGGGTTGGAGTAGGAGCACAGGGTCCTACTAGGGAGGTGATGAGGGAGGTTTGACAGGCACAGGCTGAGGTAGAGTATTGGCGGGGGTTATATGAGCAGGAGGTGCCATCTAGTTGGTAGGCACTGAGTTATTCACAAATGCGTCGGGAGAGATCAGAGCGGTCTCAGAGGATGCAGAGTAGTGGTAGTGTGATGGGTCCTCCATGGAGAGATAGATCAGGTGGTGAAGGGGGTAGTGGGGGAGCAGGTGGTGATGGTGGTGCAGCATCCGGTCAGAGTGGCATCTGAGAGGGCATTCTTGTATGCTTTTATATTGTCATTTTGGACTGTGTCTTGGATGGCTCTTAGTAGCCGATATTTTGGACTTCATTGTACTCTGATACATGTATGTTTTTGTCGATATGATATGATATATGAGGAGATCCCATATTTTGTGATGATATGCAATTTGATGATATGTATGGATGTTATGCAGGATGATGATCTTAGGATGTATGCTTAGATGGATACTTGTACTTTCTATATGGATGTGTTGATGAGATGATTTATTTATATGATGTCTAGATTTATGATTTATTCTTACATGATGTCTACATGCATGTTTTATGAATGAGATGCTAACATGTGGATGCAGGTTTATATATATGATTTGTTGATGTTAATGCTTCATGTATGTAAATGCGATGATGATTATGTATGCATAATGAAATGATGCTAATGATGATATAGATAGTACTTGTATTTTATGACAATGAAATGATGAGATAATGATATGCAATGATGTTGCTTATATTGAAATGCAATGAATGGAATGCTTTATGTAAATGCCTCTAGATGAATGTAATATAGATAAACAAATGTAAGTACAAATGTTTATATGATGATATCTAAATGAATATATATGAGCGATGTATAAACCAATGTTGAGACAAATGGTTTTGTTATGATTCTAAATGTTGATGAAATATAGCTAAGCGAAATGATAATGTGATGATAATGCAACGTATGAGTAATGAATAATTGCACCTTAATGCAATTAAAAGGTAATGAATGCATTCTAATGAATCTTAAATGAAATTTGTTGTAAGATGAAATGAATGAGTATAAGAATATACTAGATGGATACATGAATGTACTTTAACTAATGGATAGATAAATAGATGCATGCAACTATGGTATGGTAAATAAGTTTAAATGATAATAAATGATGAGTTGGTAAATGACACTAAATGAATGCATAGTAATGGCTAATAATGATAGTAAATGCAATGATGAGGAATTTATCATATAAATGAATCTAAATGTCATCATGTGTGCAATGATGAAATGATATAATGATGTTAATGTAAATAAATGATAATGAACTATATGTATTTAAATGCAACTAAATGATATGAAATGCATGCTAATGAAGATTTTAAGTTTTTAATAAACCTATATGCAAGTAAGTGATAATGAACTAGGTTTATGCATATGCAACTAAATGTAATGAAATGAGGATATGATTATGATAATGAGTGCAAGGTTGTTGAAACTTTTGCATGATGCACTGATGATGTATCATAGAACTCTGTCGTGATTGTATCCAAGACCAACTCATTTTCACATAACTTCTCATATTAACTTTGTTCACACTTGCATACAAAACCATGCATATGAATAATGAATGATTAAATGGATGGGTGACATGCAACAAAATGCAATATAAACAGATGAGATGGAATGACGATCCATAGTGCTTTTATTTTCATCATTGAGCATGGTAATATCAAACTTGGATGAGGTAGTAGGAACCAAGGATCGAGCATTATACCTATAAACAAAACAACATAAAATAAAGAACACAAAAAAATGGACCCTCCATAATGGTTCATGGTCATATGGTCGAGGTATACGCTGTAGTCAGCAAGCCATAGCGATCCATGACTGTATTTTGCATGAGATCGCATAGCTTAGTGAACTTCCCACGTAGACACCATTAGTACATGCCCCAGAACTTCATTGGAATAATTCACAAAAGACATACAAACAATTCTTAGGAACCATCCTGACCACTCTAATCACTTGTGGATATCCCGGAGTAGCGTAGGAACCTGATATAAATGAATAAATAACCTACAAATCAACCAAGTATTTGATAGCTTAAACAAAATTTTCTTGCCAAAGAAAATGTCATCTTGTCTTTATTTTGGTAAGGAAGGATGCATCCTTGTGAAGACAGTTTTGCATTTTGATGTTGATCGTGTGGTCGATGTGAGAAGTGGTCATCGTTTGAGTATTTCATAATGTTTGTTTGGTATCTTCTTGGATGCGTATGTACAATGCGTTGCCATGTTTTTGATTGATTTTTGATGTTTTCAAAATGTTTTTGGATTTTGTGAGATAGTTTTCCAATGTTTTTGGTTTTTTGATGATTGTTTTGAATGTTTTTGGATTTTGTGAGATAGTTTTCCAATGTTTTTGGTATTTTGTGAGATAGTTTTAAATGAAGAACTCAATGAATCACAAGTAATGCAAAATCCACTTCCATCAATAGGTTAAGGGTATTGCCCCCAGTTTAGGCATGACTATGAAAAAATGGGATGCAAGATGCATGAAGTACTATCCTTGATTGCAGATCAATAAAAAGCCATGGTTTTTGACGGATGGATGTGTGTATGTAATGAATGTGATCACAACAAGTTTGAAAGATAATGGAACCATAGCCTTTATGAGTGGCGCCTGTTTGCCAGGTTTTCACCATCGCACTTACCCAAGGTGCCACCAGAGTGGTTGTTCACTGTTTGGATGTATGATTTTTCTTTACTACTTTGATATGTTTGTATTTTATTCAGGACATTTTTTTGAATGTTTTTGGTGTTTTTCCTGATATGTATGGGAGCCTGAGGCTATGTGCAGCTTAGGTATAAAACCGTTTGAGGTGCATGCTGTTGATCGGATCTGCTAGCGGTTCTCCTTCTAAAGTAGCCAACTGATATGCCCCAGACCCAAATATAGCAGTGATAACATATGGACCCAGCCAGTTGGATTCAAACTTTCCCTGATGTTCTCTATTTGGTTGGTTATGAGGATTCTCTCGAAGAACAAGATCACCTATCTCAAATGTATGAGGTTTAACTCGATGATTATAACTCTTGCTCATGAGCTGCTGATAGGCCTTGAGGTGGTTGTATGCAGCTTGTCGTTTCTCATCAATTAGTTACAAGTCTTGGAGACATGATACTCTATATACTTCATCATCTATGAGATTATGAAAGGAAACTCATAGAGATGGTATTTCAACTTCGATAGGAAGGATAGCTTCTGCACCATAGACCAGTGAGTAGGGAGTTGCGCCTGTAGGGGTTCAAATACTAGTTCGATATGCCCATAGTGCTGGATTGAATTGAACATGCCAATCATGACCGACATCATTGACTGTCTTCTTGAGGATTCTCAATATGTTCTTGTTTGATGCTTCGGCTTGACCATTTCCTTGTGGGTAATAGGGAGTGGAAAAGCGGTGTTGGATGTGAAACTTCTCACAGAGCTCACAGACATCCTGATTTTTGAATGGAAGACCATTATCTATGATGATGGACATGGGTACACCATACTGGCAAATGATGTAATTAAGGATAAATGAGGCAATCTGCTTGCCGGTGACTTGGGTGAGTGGAACAACTTCGATCCACTTTTTGAAGTATTCAGTAGCAGTAATGATGAATTTATGGTCGTTGGATGAAGATGGATGAATCTTACCCACAAGGTCAAGTCCCCATTGACAAAAAGGCCATGGTGTTGTGATTGGTTTCAATTCCTGTGCTGGTGCATGTATCAGGTCTCCATGAACTTGGCATTTTTGCATTTTCTGACAAAATAGTAGGAGTCTTTTTCCATAGATGGCCAATAGTATCCAGTGCACATGAGTTTCTTTGCTAGTGACAGACCACTTGCATGAGTTCCACAAATTGCTTCATGTACCTCTTCTAAGGCCTTTGTTATCTCATCCTGTTCTAGACATAAAAGGAGAGTACCATCAAGACTGCGTCGGTATAGGGTTTCAACAATAATGGTATATCGAGTGGTTTGGTGAATGAAGGTTTTATGTTGGTTATTTGATTGGTTAGGAGGAAGTGTGTGATCACGGAGTTAGGTGTAGAACTCACCATACCATGGGGATTCGAAATCGATAAGGCGACATATCATCTCAGATTTAGGGATATCATAAGTAGGAATCCAAAGCTGTTCGACCAAGAACTCGTAGCGTGTTGAATTCTGTGGAAGATCTAGGAGAGATGCAATGGTAGCCATAGCATCAACAACTCGATTATGATCTCTGGGTATTTTCTCAAAGGTGATAGTAGTGAATGATGCCTTTAAATTGTCCACCATTTGTTTGTACAACATGAGTTTGTCATCCTTGGTCTGATATTCATCTGTTACTTGTCGTATGACCAGTTGGGAGTCGCCATATATCTGTAGCTCTTTCAATTTCCATTGTATGGCTAGTCTGAGTCCTGTAATCAAGGCCTCATACTCTGCTATGTTGTTTGTGCATGGAAATGTGAGCCTGTAAGACTTCGAGATGTTGTCACCTTGAGGTGTGATGAACAAGATACCTGCCCCCGAGCCATGCCTAGTATAGGAACCATCAAAGTATAGTTTCCATGGTTGTGCTGCTATGATCATGAAGATCTCTTCATTTGGAAAATTGGAAATGAGAGGATGATCTCCTATGAGTGGTGCATCGACCAACTGATCTGCAATAACTTGACCCTTGATAGCCTTATGGTCCACATATTCGATGTCAAATTCATTGAGAATCATCACCCATTTGGCCAAGCGGTCTGTCAATGCTGCTTTGCTGAGTAAGTATTTTAGTGGATCGATCTTTGCAATGAGTTTTACTTTATGTGTTAATAGGTAATGCCTCAGTTTAGTGGCTGCCAAGATTACTGCAAGGCAAGCTTGCTCAATAGGGGTGTAATTGAGTTCATAGCCAACCAGTGTGCGAGAAATGTAGTACACAACACACTCTTTCCCTTCTACATTGTGTTGAGCCAGTAGCACTCCTAATGCTATATTTGTTGTTGAGATATAGAGTAATAGAGGTCTACTCGGATCTGGTGGAATCAATAATGGTGTATTCATGAGATAGTCTTTAAGCATCTGGAATGCTTGCTGGCATTTGGTATCCCATTGAAAGCGGATGTTTTTGTGTAGCAGATGTGTAAAGGGGTGACACTTATCTGCCAATTGTGCAATGAATCTTCGGATGGATTGTAGCCGCCCTTGTAATGTCCTTAACTGACTGATGTTCCTTGGAGGTGGCATGTCCATGATTTCTTTGACCTTTGTTGGGTCAACCTCAATACCTTTTCTTGAGATAATGTATCCTAGAAGCTTCCCAGAGGTTACTCCAAAGACACATTTCTTTGGGTTGAGTCGAACATGATATTGTTCCAGTCTGTCAAAGATTTTCTCTAATATTTCTAGATGAGCTTCTCTTGTTAGTGATTTTTCTAGTAGGTCATCAACATAATCTTCCATTATAGTATGCATCATATTATGGAAGATGGTGGTCATTGCTCGTTGATAGGTCGCTCCTGCATTTTTGAGACTGAAAGACATTACATTCCAACAGTATGTTCCCCATGGACATGTGAAGGCCGTCTTATGTTGATCTTCTAGTGTGATCTTTATCTGGTTGTACCTTGAAAAGCCATCCATGAGTGAAAGCATGGCATGTCCTGCTATTAGGTCTACTATTATGCCGATGTTTGGTAGGGGGAAGTCATCTTTAGGACATGCTTTGTTCAGATCTCTGAAGTCAGTATAAAAATACAGATGCCCCCATTAGGTTTTTTGACAGGTACAATATTGGATATACAATCTGCATAATCAATTGGTCTAATAAAACCAACATCCAGGAGTTTCTTAAGTTCTGCTTTGACTAGCATTGCGATCTGGGGATGCATCTTGCAAAGTTTCTGCTTGACAGGCTTGGCTCCTTCTGCTATGGTGAGGTGATGCATGACTAAATCCAGATCAAGACTAGGCATGTCTGCATATGACCATACAAATTTGATCTGACACTTCTAGAAGAATTTGACAAACTTAGGTTGTTCCTCTGGAGTTAAAAGAGATGCCAGATGTATGTGGTGAGGAGTTTCAGGAGTCCCCACATTGTATTCTTTTGTCTCTTCAATAAGGATTGTTGATCGTTCCTGTTGTGTATGAGAAGGGAGGATGTCAAACCTTTCATCCTCCCACGCCTTAGAGAGGTTTTCACTATTGGATACGCTCTTTCTTTTTACTTTTGTCGGATCAAACACTGCCACAGTGTGGTTTTCACTGGAAGATCCATGTTTTATTGTTATATTTTTGCAGCTGAAAGGTTTGGCATCTCCCCCGAAGTATGCTGCGCTATTAAGTTCAATGGGGAATATAGCTTTGTGATCCCCGCTTTGTATGTTATCTCGTAGTTCCAAAAAGTCAATGATTGCCTCATTGTTTTGGAAGTGGTCAAGGCATGGGGGATTAGATTGGTTCCATTTGATGAGTTCAGGATGGATGTGTCAGTGAGGGTTAAGACATTGTGGTGAAGGTCATTGATGGTACTCTCCCTGTCAGAATCAGGCGTAGGATGTGACATAGGGTCTATGGAAGAAGTTTCTAGTTCAAGAATCCAAGAGTTCTTTATCTGTGCTTCTTCGTAAACAGGGATGTCTTTGCGAGGTGGAGGTGGTGATGTATCTTCTTCATTAGAAGTATTAAGCTGGACAAAATCAAATTCCCACTCATGTGAGTCATTCTCTAAGTCTCTCTCCAGTATTCGGTTGCTATACCATACTGGGATATCTTTTGAGTTAAACACTACAGGTGTGATCGGTTGATGTACCTTTGTAGATGAAATGATCGGTGCTATAGGAAGAATTATGGGAATCAATGAATCCGATACAGGGAGTATTGGTAGTGTTGAATCTGCTGCTTCTTTTGGAATTGCCAGTGTTGTAGATACTGCTATGGGTTCTGATATAGTTGTTGCTGCTAATGGTGCTATTGATGTTATTGCCGCTGCTGATGGGGTTGGTGGTTTGATTGGTGGGATGATTGGTATTGTGGATGTTATTGTTGGGATTTTAGCCTCAATGGGGCAGTTGCTATGGTGTGTGGTGCTGCTGATATAATAATCAAAGGTGACCTCTTTGTAGCCAGCTAATATAGAGGTTTGCTGGGGTTTCCTTTGAATCTTAGCTTAGGAAGTATCTCCTTTTGAAAACCTAGTCCTGTGTTATCTTTGGGCTTTAATTCCGGCTGTAGCGGTTCATGTCGTCCTTGCTTGCAAGGTCCCAAAGCACTCTGACCATCATAACCCATTCGTTGCATAATCAGAACACCTTTTCCATACTGATCTGTGGGAAGCTTATCTTGTGGAATGTCTGTGGTGATGGGATCTTTATAGATCCATTCTACTAAGTCCTCATCTCTGGTCTCTTCTTCTTGACTCTTTCCAAGGATGAAAGGCGTCAAAGTGCATGCTGGCTTGACCAGGGACATTTGAAGTAACCATTGAGGTTTACCATGAGATCTAGGAGAAGTAGGCATTTGTCCAACACAAAAGAGTTGACTCAAATTGTACTCCCCAGGACCTTCCTCTGCTATTTTCATCTTGAGCTTCTCTTGCTTGGGTATAGTGGTGTTTGAACTGGAAAGAGAGGCTGGACTTACGTATGATGTGGATGAGATGGATTCTCTATTGTTGGAAATTGTAATCTCTGGTTGATGATTGATATTGTGACAATATGCAAAGGGATTTGCATCGCCCAAGATTGTAATTTCCATACCATTATGAGGGAACTTGATACACTGATGGTAGGTGGATGGAACGACTTGCATGGCGTGTATCCAAGGTCTTCCTAACAATAAATTATATGGCAGAGGAAGGTCCAGAACTTGACAGATGATGTGCTTCACCACTGGGCCCACTTGGATCGGTAGCACAACTGCCCCTTTGGATGAACGCTCTACATCATCATAGGCTTTGATTGTTATCTTCTTACGGGGATCCACTGATTCAATTGCATATCCCAATACTGTGACCAATTGTAGTGTACAGATATTCAAGCCTGCTCCATTGTCGATCAAGACTCGCTTGATCCTATGTTGGTTGATAAAACCTTCAATGTGGAGTGAGGCGTTATGAGGTTGTTGGAAGGATGCATTGTCACTTTCAGAGAAAGTGAGACAAGGTGATGATCTTAGGTTTTCAACCATAGCTTGGAACTGATCTGTATTTAGGTTTGCAGGGAGTGACACCTCTTGGAGAGCTTGATCCAAGATTGTTTTATGAGATGGGGATAGGCACAATAGCTCTAAGATAGATATTAGTGCGGGTATTTTGTCTAACTGTTCCACAAGGCTATACTGCTTTGGGATAGATGGGGTGCCTTGTGGAGCTGCTTTTATGGTGATCTTGCCGTGACGTGTAACAACATTGCAAGTGGAGCTAGGATTTTTGATGGTAATAGTTGCAATTTGTTCACTAGCATCATATAGGTGATTCACAGTGTAATTATACTCGACTTGCGTATAATCAGTGGTATCTGTGTTTCTCCCTAAAGTGGAAGGACCCCTTTGATCTTGTGATGGAAGTGGATTTTTGAACATGAGATGATCATTGTTTGTTGTTTTTGGGTCATGTCCTTCGACTTCGATTTCACCTTGGTCAATAAGATCCTGAATAAGATCTTTCAATCTGTGACAATTGCTTGTCTTATGCCCTTTCCCTTGATGGAAATCGCAATGTTCAGTATCCCTCCACCATGAAGGTTTAACTTGAGGTTCATAATTTGATGTTTTGGGTAAGGTCACCAGATTTTGAGAAACCAACTGACGTAACACCTTTTCAATAGGTTCCCCTAAGGGAGTGTATGTTTGTTTTGGTTTAAAATTTTGCTAACGCTGTTTGGGTTCCTCTTGAGGTACATTGCATCCTTGATTTGGAGGAGCAACTGTGTTAATCTTGGGTGGGGGGGTTTGTCCCGCAAATTGGACCACAGGTTGTGCACTTTTGATAGTTCTTGCATCCACAACCCTGTCATTGATGATGTTCTTGTTTTTATCCTAGAAGTTAGGTTTATCACTATTGAAGCATGGGCGAGGGCCATCCTTTGGCTCATTGTATATCTTGATAAGCCCTTTTTTGATGAGAGCCCATTCACATTTTAAACCTTTGGTGATTATGTCATTGAAAGAGTCTGTGTCTTTTACGTCTAGGTGAAATTTCATTTCGTCGTTTAAGTTGGAAATAAATATTTCCACCAATTCTTGTTCAAGTAACTGAAGAGAACGTCTGCTAGACATTTGACGCCATCGTTGTAGAAAGACTGAAAATAGCTCGCCTGGCTTTTGCTTAGTGTTACATAGATCAGCCATGGTGATATCACGTTCAATGTTGTGTGAGTAATGTGCCAGGAACTTCTGGACTAGTTCTTTGAAGGTCCTAATGCCACCTGGTAGTCGAGAAAACTATGATGTGGTTGTTCCTCCCAAACTTTGGGGAAAAAGTCGCATTAGGTATGTGTCCTCGTATGCCACTTCGAGGCAAGCTGAATGGAATTCTCTAACATGATCACGAGGGTATCCTTTTCCTCGGCACTTTTTGAACTTGGGTGTTTCAAACCCTCATGGAAAAGGTGGCATATGAAGATTCCTATCAAAGGGATAGGGACAAATGTCATTGAGTGAAAATTGATTAGTTTTTACACCACTATGAAGTTGTTGGGCGAGATATTTGAATTGTTGCCGCAACATGTCTATTTCATTTGGAGGAGGAGGAGGTGAGGGATTACCTTGATGGAGATTATATCTGATGTGATCTCAATCTCTTTCATCCTCATTATGACTTTGGCGTTTTGATGCTTGTCTTAGTTGTGCAACATCAAAGTTAGAGGGTAGTTTAGCCCCCTCTTGAGCAAGTCTTAAAAAGTGAGCATCAACATTGCTCTTGAGTATTTCATCAAAAAGTCTATTAAAGAGAGGGTTGTGTTGTGCCCTTTCTATTGCCGCAGGAGTAGGAGTACTTGGATTTTCATCATTTGTGTTTCCTCCAAGGGATTCTTGGAATTCATTGATATTTTCCTCCTCTTCCTCTTCAATTTCTTGTTGTCTAGACCTTGATCTAGTTTGAGTCATTTGGTTTACAAGTTTTTGTTGAAGTTTGATGAAAATGATGATGAGTTGGTGATGGAATGAAAGATTGATGTTTGGTGAAGTGTTTTGCATATGGATCCCTAACACTAAAGGTAGATGTTACCAAAGTTCTTCCTTGAATTGCTTGATGTGTTTGATTGACAAAGTTTGATGTGATGAGGTTTAGAGAGATCTGAGATGTGTTACAGACTCAACTACCTAGTAATGAGAGGATTCACTCATAGACTAGTTTTAACCTACGTAGAAATGCCTCTTAGGATGAGTTTATCCTAGATGTAGAGACACTCTAAAAAGTGATGTGTTGTGTTTGATTCCAGCAATATCTAAAGAGAACTTAGGACAAAAACCTCTTGATGTTTTGAGAGTTGAAATGGTTTGATGATGTGTGAATGGTGAGAATGGATGAAATGTTAACTTTACTAGAAACTTTGTGTTACAAAAGGAACAAACTCTTCCTCTTCTTGTTTAGGGGTTGGTGGTTCTACCCTAGCTGAGTTATATGTGATACAAATATCTAGAAAGAAGGCAGGATTGATCTTGCCTCCCTTATTTTGATGATAACTCAAAGCTCTATATTGAGTAAAAGATCTGTGGTTTAATGACTCTTGATCAAACTCGTTTGATTTTCCTTGAAGGTATAGACGCATGTGATGTAAGAAGGTTCTATGAGAGACAAATATTTGTCTATTAAGATAGAAGAATTTCCTCCTTTTGATGAAATCCTTTGATCTCAATGGTCTTCTCTTCAAGTTGACATGTTGATGAAGATTCTTCTTTCTTAAGATGTGAAGAATGGTCATATAGTGTGATACTTTTTTGTTTGCTCTTTGTTTTTGATTTTTTGTTGGTATTTTGAAAATGTTTATGTTGGATGAATACTTGTTTTTGGAACTGAGTTTTTGATTTTTCTCTTTTGAACTTTTTATGACCCTTTCCTTCAAATGTATTTTAGGTGTTTCCATAGCCTGAAGTCAGCTCAATTTGCACTAGTCTTGAATCAAAATGAAAAACACTTCAAACACTCTTTATCCCTAAGGTCAAATGGCTAGTTGCGATAATTTCAGCCCACATCTTGATATTTCTTCAACTTTGGTACTACATACCTTATGAATCCCACCGTGGTAGGTAAGGATGTGATATACTAAGTCTTGCACGAGCATAACAAATAGATGATCCCTATGATGGGGGAGTCACCACTTTTATCGGGCTACAAGTAACCTTTCAAAAAGCTATGTTTCTACTCAAGGAAATATGTATGGTGAGTATCTTGGGAGCAAAACCTTCTATGCTCTTGCACTGAATTTATCACAAATATCCTCAATCAATAGAATGAGTGGGGTACTACTTAAAGGTGTTTAGTAATTTTTGATGTTTTTGGACATAAGTTCATTCTGCAGTGACTCACTTAAGAGCCTTGTAACTTGTGGTGGGGCCCATTTGTCCTTTCGGCAAGTTACACTGTAGGAACAACTATACCCAAGGCTACAACTTTCGCTCTCACCTGAATTCTATAACGGCTCGAAGGATTTACCATGCGAGGTCGTTCCTAAGAGTGATGTGTCTCTTGGTAGGCCTCTCTTAAAATGATAAAATTTGAGTGTTACTAACACTTTTCTCTTGCACCTAGGACCACAAAAGTCAAGGGAGAGGATAGTGTGTGTTAGAAGTAGGACCACTCGACAAACTCTTTTGCACAAGTGTGCCAAACAGAAAATACACTTGTTCTTTTTAACTTGTCATTGCAATGGTAATCTAACTATTTGGAGATGTTGCTCCAATAGTCATGACATTCTTTTTATCCTTCAAAGGCAATATGTTGAGTAAACTAGGAAAAAAATGAAATCCTGGTCGACTTAATGAAAAGCATGTTTACCTGAAATAAATCGTTTTGCAAAATGAGACAAGTTGATTGTTCTTTTTATTTGCCCAAAAACCAAGTGTGGATTGTGATTTTTAACTTGAATTTGATGCAAGGAAATCAAAAATTTGTTTGGTTGAGTTTTATGCACCAAAATGAAGTGTTTGAAGTTGATTTTTAAGCACCAAAATGGAAGTTTTCAAGTTGCCCATCTTGCATGAAAAACAAAAATTTGTTTGTGAGTTTTAAAGCACCAAATGGAAATTTTGATTTTTAAGCACCAAATGAAAATTTTATTTTTAAGCAACAAAAGGGTTAGTTTAAACCTGCACACGAAACAAAAAGTTAGCAAAATCCGAACATATGGTGGGCTCCCACAAGCCTAAGAAAAATTAATTTATCGGTTACAAGACCCTTTTTTACAATGCTCTGTTACAATAGCGCTACTTTGTGTGAAAACAGAAGCGCTACTTAACACAAAAGCGCGAAAGAAAGACCAAAGTGCTAAAATAGGATATTTATACAACAGTACAAACATGCTAATACAGAAACAAAAGTGCTACTTAATGAACAATAGTGCTATACTATGAACAACAATGCTAAGTTTTGGACAATAGCGCTACTGTAGAAACAAAAGCGCTAAAAGACCAAATAACGATAGCGCTAAAGCACAAACAAAAGCGTCGAAGCGTGACCTGTGTGTCAAGTAAAACAGTCAAAAAAGTTAGTTGTCTAAAAAAAAGGTTGTTCTTCGATTCACATTGGGTTCACCAAATGATGCACTGCAAAATGGACAATGTTAGACTAAAACTTGTGGTCGTATACCACATAAGAACACAAGAAACAAAGATAAATGTTAGTGTTAATCACCCAAAAACTAGTCTAAGCAGACATATCAAGAGAGACACTAAAAACATAATGAAGTATTTAACTATAAAAACAAACACAACAAGGCATCTCCAAATGCCTTCCACCATGCTTGTAGCTCCTTCTCCCTTGTTCCTCTCCTCTCCAAGTTCCAAATTAGTGTAGCTCTCAACAATTTTTTGCACTATGGATGCCTTATGGAGGTTCAAGATTGACAAATGATTGTTCTCAAAATGATATGCAAATGTGACCAAAACTAATTAGATATGCTATGAAATGAATTAAGATTTATTTTAGTCCAAAATGACAATATATGTTATTTATGCTAAATGCTCTTTCTCTAAAATTCACTATAATGTAAATGCACACAAATTTTCAGGATCTAGATTATGAAGAAATGAGCTCTATTTATAGGAAAAATGGAGCAATGGATGGTTGAGATTGAATAATCTCAACAAGGGTCAGGATTGAATGATATTCAATCTATGTGAGGACTTTCAACCCAATCCCAAGATGACAAGTGTCAACATGAGATGGGTTGAGAGGAGAGGGAAGAAGCAGTAAATGCTTGACATGACCTGAGAGTTAACTTGGGAGTTAAGGTTGGGTTGAGTGAATAAATTCATTATCCAAAGAATAATGCTTTATCTAATGGATAAACTCTTGTGCAAGAGTTAGAGGGATAACCATGGTCAAAGCAATAAATGCTTGAGGAGACACATGAGTTACATGAGGGTTGAGTTAGGGGTCAAAGTCCCTAACCATGGGTGCAAGTGGATTTAACCATTAATGGTCATGTAAGAGCCATAAGTGGTTTGGAAGACTTTAGAGGTTAAATTGTTGAACACACAAAGCATTTAATGCTTTTCAAAGACCTTGAAGTCTTTGAGAAGTGACTCCAAGTTGCTTAGGAATGTGACGATATTTAGGGGATGGATTAGGCTAATTAGGAAGGGGTTAGAAGAATCTAGAAGGGGATTAGAATTGCAAGTGGGTTTGATGGGTGAGAGAAAATAAGATTTTTATTAAAATAAAATTCATTTATTTCAACAAATAGGTGCAAGTTGCATTTTTAGGAGAATGGAAGTGGGGGGGGATTTAATGATTTAAATAAATGTTTTATTTAATTTATTTAAAAGAAGAAAGGGGATTAAATTAAATAAATAAAATTTATTTATTAAATTGATTGTGAATTTGGTTTAATGGATTAATTAAATAAATTGAATAATTTATTTAATTAATAGGAGAATATTTTGAAGATGAATTAATTAAATATTAATTTAATTAACTGGTGGCTAGTGGGTTTTTAATCAAATAAATAGCAAATATTCATTTAATTAAAATGAACAGATTTATATGACTACATAAACATTATGGTCTATTTGAATTCTATGAATTATAAATAAGATTTAGGATATATTTGAGAATGATGTAGTTTTGAATCTAGTTGAAAGAGAGCATTTAATCTAGATATTTTAGCCCCAAAACAATGAATTTGATTCTCTTAACGAATTTTTAATTTATGGAGATACAAAATAATGAAATAGAGTTAAAACAAGTAAGAACATAAGAATTCACCAAATATACAACTGACAAATTATATGTCAACAAGTACTGGAATAGTGAGTAGCTCCCAAGAGCCTTGTAAGGGAGTTTTATCAAGAGTATACATCAAGAATCATAAATGAGGACACTTTAGTAAGTTTCAACAAACTTTATGTGAGTATAAAAATGAAAGGGAACTTGTTGATGTAGAAGTATCTGGGACGAGACATAATCTTGCATCAACCTTTAGATTTTGATAAAGTTTGCAATTAATTACATGCAAATGAATCGACTTAGAGAGGTCATTTACAATAAAGTCAAATGAGTCAAGCAAGTTAGGGAGTCAATTTGGAGAATTATGCCAAAAAAATCCCTTAACTTATCCAGAGAATTTGAGCTTCAGTTGAAATTGAAAAGACAAAGACAATGTTGGATAAATGTGGTAGGGGGAAGAATAATTTAAAGGGGTGTATGAAGAAGATCAAAGGTTTTAAATTGCATATTAAAGGAGAAAAATGTGTCAATAATCGGGAGGAGTGCATGGTACAAGAAGGTTAGGCATGCTAGATTGAAGAGGAAGTTTTGGATGAGATTTGCTCAATTCATTGGAGTAGGGAATACAAAGATTTTGATTGGTTTTGATAAATTATGAGGCTTCTAAGTCCTTGGATACACAAATCATCAACATCGAATGAAATGCAAGAAACCAATAGTCAATATGAGAGAAAGCAAATTCCTTGTGCATATCTAGTGCATGACTATTAGATACAATACATTACTCAAAGTATTTAGTCAACGTGACTATCAGGTACGCTTAGCCACTCTCATCTCAATAAAATAACTTATATTTTATCATCACAAATTCTAACCCCACTGTTTTAAAACTTTCATCTATCCCAGCTACAATGGTTTGTTTAGAGGCTGAGCTCCCTATAATATGTTTATGCTCTTCTAAGGAAGCATACTAGTGGTCGTTATAGCTAACTTTGTGCACCCACAGATTCTAAATGGTACATCAGATTTTGACAAAAAAACATTTTGGTTGTCTCTGCATGTGACTTAACTATCTATAGCTATTATTGCCCGATACCTCCTTAAAGATGTCCAAATAACCATGCACTTTTAATTTTCAATACTTATACACAAATTCCCCAATAATCATGCGCTATGGGTATCAATAAAGGTGCATAAATGGATCAATTATGATTCAAAAATACTAAAAAATTAGACGGTAAAATTTATTAATGAACTAGTAGTTTCTTCTTTTTGTTTTATTCTTTAAAACTAATAAATGGAAGATTGACTATGTAAAGAATGAAGAAACATAGATGATAATTGGTTCTCTTCTCCTATCAGAGTTGAAAGAAGGTGATTCTGATCAAATTTATGCATACAGCTCATTTTCAATAAAAAAATATTGTATGATTGATCCACAGTTTGCATTTGACCCAGCTACCATTTTGTTCTCGTCTTTAATGGAGGAGCTACACGTGACTGTTAGCTACACTTAGCCAAAGAAAATAATTTATATTTCTTCATCATAGATCCCAACACAACCGTTACAATTTTCATCTGCCCCAGCAAGTATGGTTTTTCCAGAGGCAGAGCTCCCAATAATTGATGTTTCTGCTCTTCGATCAGGGTTGGAAGAAGATGATCCAGATATTCAAAGGCTGTGCAATCAAGTAAAAGAAGCGTGCCAAAAATGGGGAGCTTTTCGTGTGGTGAACCATGGAGTCGAACAGGAGCTTCTGCACACTGTGGATTCAGTTTCTCGAGATCTCTTCAATCTCCCACCCCAAGTAAAAGAAAGAGCCGTCAATCTTCCCTTTGATGGGTATACAAAGACCGGTGCTCTTTCATCTGGCGAGGCTATGGGTTTCCCAGCAGTAGTAACTTCTGATACTCTTCAGCAATATGCACAAAAGCTATGGCCGCAAGGAAATCCTAAGTTCTGGTATGTCTGTGATTTACTTTTGTTAATTTAGTTATTGAACAAACGAGATTTAGTCAAATAGTTTATATAATTGAAAATGTATATATAATATTGAAGAAACATTGATTTTGGTTTTGTTGTGTTGTAATAGATAATAAAAAATATATGGATCTATAGAATTTCAATTAGAGTGATGTGACATAACTACTTAGAGAATGTTGTTATAAACAAAGTTACATGATATGGCGGTTGTTAATCTTGTTTCGGAATTTCAGACGAAGTTGTTTGTGACTATCGATGGGTGGGCATGAGTCAAACTAACTATCCCCCTCCTTGGTTTTGATGGGTTAATTAATTAGCTTGCTAGCCCTCGTCTAATTATAGTTGATGGGCGAATATTATTATAGTTTAAACATTAGGTTGTGTCATGTGGATTACTTCATGTGATGCTACCTAGTCTTATGTTGATGTAGACCTTTTGAATCTTTTTATATTCATTACATGGCTTGTTTTTGAATGGGATTGTGCAAGTTGAAGTACATGGAGAATGAACAATCTAAAGTTTGTTGTGGTACTAGTCAAGTCCCTAAGGATGAACAAGTTTTCGTAGATATGATATGCATCAATATGGATGCAAATCTATTAGACTATAAAGAAATCCAATGCTTAAATCCAGAATTCAACTTTCGATGTTCTAGAATCATATGTCTCAAAGCGAATCTTGTTGCCACTTAATGGATGCTAATGACCTATAGGATGTCTACAAATATATGCTTACAATTGTTGAATTAGGAGTTTTTGGTGCATAGTGCAACATCGTTTTCAAAAGGGTTGGCTTTGGGGTGTAAGATTTAAAATTTGAATATGGTGGACTAGGCTAAGCCACATGGCATAGTCTATGGTATCATATAACCTATAGATGTGGATTAATCCATATGAAGGTGCTTTATAATTGTATTTGGCCAATGGGTCATTAGTATGGGTTAAATTGAGTGCCAAAAAAGTTGAATTGAGCACTACAAATTATGTTTATTTATAATATTTGTACACTAGACATAAGTTGACATGTATTAAGTGTTAGTGCTAAAAGTCCATAATCATCATTCGAAACGTGCAACAAGTGTGAAGTGCAACTATAATAAGATTTAAAAGCTAGAGAAATGTGTCATTACACATAAGACAATATAGATTTAAAACAAGCATGTCATCCATGAAGTATATGCACAACAAGAGATAAAACTAATGTCAAAGGGACCACAAGACATAATAAAGTTAGAACTAATGTGCCGCCTACAAATTATATGCATGGCTAGAGACATAACTAATGTCAAAGGACCCTAAGACATAAGATAATTTAAAGTTGGAATCAGTGTGTCCCTGCACATAAAAAAAGTAAAATCTAGGGATCATGGTGTGTAAGTTGATGTGGAGTTGGAACAATAAATCATTTGAACATTAAATATTTGAATATTTAAAAAGGCCTTCATTTGAAGGTCATTATGATATGACCTTCCAATGAAGGTCCTTCATTTGAAGGTATATCGTAATTTCTAGTACCTTGGGCTCATTTTTTTTGATCACATAATTAGGACACACTATTGCAAGGTCAACTATAAAAATGACATAAATAAGATAGAGAAACATAAGAAGCTATGAAGTTGGAACCAATATGATCCTAGCATATACATGACACCATTTAAAAAACTAGTGTAAATAAGATCGTGACACAAAAGACAATATGGAATTGAAATTGGTGTGGTCCTCATAATGCATGTTGTTCTCAATATTATATATTTGGTAATGGTTGTATTGTCCTTCAAATTGAGTATATGATGGCATCATGCATCCAAATTAAGGAGTGAAGACATGTAATATAGTATATAGTGATTGGATATATGACTTACAATTTTTCAATATATATCATACAATACATGATTGTCCCTAAAATGAAATCTATCATACATTTAAAGAGTGCGCCCATGTGTTAAATATCAACATGTAAGAGAAATGCCATAACATCATATAAGATGTGATCATGTATAGAAATGGTAACAAAAGGTCATATTTGATAACATGATTTAATCTTGTTTTTCAAAGGGAGAGGAAGTACTTGGCTTATAGTATAATCAAGTATAATGTCTTTAAAAATTATAGTCAAGAAACATTAAAAAATAAATTGATAAGGAGGAAAAGATCGTGACATGTAAGAAAAATGATATACATAATGATACCAAATCATACCAATACAAAAAGGCCATGTAATGTAAATGAAGCTATAATTTTGTAAAAAGTAAAAAGGAATACATCTAGGAAACGAAGGCTAGCTGTAAAAATATTGTGGTGAAAATAGTAAACAAGTTATGAACTAAAAAGTAAGAGATTCCTTTTTGGTCAACATGAATGATTTGTCATAAAATAACCAAATGCATGGTGGGGAGCACAAAGGTAAATGGAAAGCAATAAAAGGAGAGAAAATTCACATGAATAAAAAAAGGAACATTCATGGATTCTTGTGCCAACATCCATTTAAAAGGTGTGTTTGCAACATCCATATAAGATAAGTAAATTTAGTTACTATAAGGTAGCACTTAGTAAGGCATGTAAGTGATGAAGGATAAACTACTATAATGAGTAAAAAATAAATCATCAACTAGGTTCAATCCTTCTACCAATCTCATGAAGGATTAAGAATATATATTTTTTCACTTTTCTCTTTCTTCACAACATCATTTGTTGGATTGATTTTCATACCAAATTTTGTGTTAATCTCTTAGAATCCAATTGTTCAATTGACACTTTTTGTATAGTCACATTGTTCATTTTAACTTTAGGAGCATCTACTTGACTCTTTCTCATATCTAATAGAGTGAGAGATAAACCCAAGGTCTTTCCATTTTTTTTTTGACAAGTTAACAAATCAATTCTTGCAGTTAGCATATCTAATAGAGTGAGAGATAAACACATATTTATACAAGATTGAGGTCTTTCTAACTTTTTTGATAAATCAATTCTTGCACTCTTAGATTTTTTGTGGTATGATGATTTGTATAAGATGTATCACAAATCCATCCTTTCCTTAGGTGCCTCTTTTAGTATTTTGATGAATAGATTAGTTTTAAATTTTTAGTTATCCTAAAGAGGATTCTAATTATCCTTGGAGATAGTGACCTATTTTCCCTTATGAGTGAATTTAATGTATTGATGTCAGTACTATTCCATTAAAAGGATGTAAACTTTTACCTTGTTGAATATATCGCATGCTATGAATTTATGTAGGTTTCTCTCTTGTATTAATTTGAAAGTTAAGACTAAAAATCCTAACGTATCTTTTATTTGATCATTAGAACTTTAAAGACATGCTAGATGATCAAAATTATCTAAATGCAAATAAAAATTTAATAGCCCAATTCTTGAATGAAAACACCAATAGAAAATCAAAGATCTTGCATGATTCCATCAATGGGATTGTACTAAATAAATACCTTGATACATTATGGATCCATTATTAGGAATTTCGTCATGTGTGAAGGTAATGATGTGGGAGTGGTTTAGGGTGATCTTAAATAAAGCCTACATACCAAAAACATTCCAAAATAAGAAAAAAATATTTCATCATGAAATTATTCATCCTTGATGAATTTTGCATAATTTTCTTGGTTGTGTTTTGGGAAATGGTTAGCATATATTCAAGTAAATTTTAATTTTGTAAATTCATATAACTTGAATCAGGGTTTCGTAATTCAAATATTGAACCTTATTATTAAGAGTGTTTTTTAAATCTATGACTATTTATCTAATGATATTCACAACACAAATTAGCATCAAAATATTAAGATGGTGAGAAGTAACTAATGAGTGAAAAGTGGTATATCAGCTCCTAAGAGTTTTGTTAATACAATATGGAGGGTATCATACAACTTTTTTCAAGGTTCTTTAAAGTCATGGAGTAATGCTAGTTATATTGGATGCCTTTGTAAGTTTGACCCACTTAATTGACATTAGACTTGGGCTCTTGTTTTACTTGGTATGTATTGTCATTACCTTTGAAATTATTCATTCATTGCAATTTTCTTGGGTAAGAGGATAAGGTATCAAGTATGTTAGATCAATCATATACCAATAGATTATCATCAAGGAGCTTAAGCTCATAAACTATTACACCAACACATAGCTTCAAACTGATTCGTAGAAGACAATTTCGTCTTTCATGGATGAAAGTAAGTTAACAATGGATAAACATTGTGATTCATTATATGGTGGTTAGTAATTTATTTATTTTTTGTAAAATTTGAAATATCAATACATATTTCTAATTATTTAATCAGTCCCTTGTCTTCAATTTTTCTAGTTTGGTAAATATAACCTTTAAATAATTTATACTTAGAAGTGGATATTGAAGATGTTAGGTAACTCAAAAAAAGAGTGGACCAACATAGAAATGAAAAAATAACTCTATTACATATTATTTTAGATTTTAAGAAAATATTGGATAAGAACTTATTAGCATATAATACATATAGACATGTGTTAAGTGCACAAATGAGTCAATAGACCTCTTTTGATATTGTACTATTCAAATCTAGGAGCCAAAACTTACATTAGAAATAGATAAGCAAAACTATCATAATCCAAAGGATTATGTAGTAATTCATGTAATAGGTTCTTTTCAGAACTATAGGATACCTTGTCAAGGTGCTTTTTAACCTCAATTAATTCTTTCATGATGCTTCAACGAGAACATTGGGAAGCAAGGTGGATATGTGTAGTCATGGGCTATGAATAAATAGATCTTGATAGAATTATTGTGGAGGGTGTAATGGTTTGGGAGTGGGGGGTGGAATGATATTTGTAGGTGTGGGGAAGATATGTACATGGGAAGTAATAGTTATAATAGAAGAAAAATTAAATGAGACTAGGCATGAAGGTGAATGAGATGAATGAGGATGGATAAGTGGTGCTAAAGTGATCATGAAAGATAATCAATAAATGGATAAGGAATATGGGGATTTGGACATGGGAGGAGATGGTGGTGGAGGATTCAAGTGAGTGAATGAAAGGTCATGAGAAACATCAAGCGTATTAGTGTACCCAACAATCTAGTAAATGTTGATTAACATATCCATGTTATATGATTTAGTTGCCATGAATTATTGAAATTTGTTATCTAGAAAATATGAATGCGTACATCATCATTTAATTTTACAATATATTTCTCTTGGATTTTAAATTTCATGACCATTTCATTTTTCTTTTGATTTTGAATCAATTCAAAGTGAGCATCACGATTATATGGCTCATAATTATTAAGGTGTATAGAGTTAGTCAGGGTTTCAATAAATGACATCTCAAAATAAGCCACTAGAAGGGAAGGATTTAACCTACAAATTCACTATTTAAAATAACTAGGATTCTTGGAAATCTATTTGGCATATAAGGTTGAAATGACTTTAAAAAGAAGATTTAGTAGTGAAATTATAAATGACAAATATAAAGTCTTAAATAAAATGAAGGATGACCTAGGTTTATGTTTTAGATGGTGCAAACATATGTGTTTTTAACAAAAATATAGAGAAAAATAATATTTCCCTAGAGTAAGTGATATCTAATTAAATGATGAAAGATAATGAATATAAATAAATAACATCAAGACATGTGACTATAAATTTGTACATTTGAAAAGGTATAAGATGGTTATCTATTCAGTTTTTAGCATAGAGTCATTTTTAAATTTTTTTATCAGTTGATATAATTTTATAGAGAATCAAAATTAAGACTCTAGATAAAGAACTATGATTGAAGAGATATGATAAAACTGCATTGAAATTTTTAGTACTATAGATAAGGTCATGTCAGGTTCCCCAATCCTAGATTGGGGCATGTGTTAATTAGTCTATGCGATACAACTTGGTCTTTTGTTGATGTGGGGCCTTCAATATTATTTCTTTAAATTTTTATTTTTTTTGAAAGGGGTTATCTTTAGAAGCATGATAAGACTTACTTAAAGATGAGAAACAAACAAATTAGGTTGGTCTTGATAGTAGTCAAACCTTTAGAGTAAAACAAGTTTTTGTAGGCACCACACACACAATGTTGTTGTAGGTGTAATGGATTAATAGAGAGATTTAGTGCTTAAATGTAGAATTTAATTTTGCATGCTTTGGAGTTGAAATTTTCTAAGTGATTTGAATTTCCATATGATAGATGCTAAGAACTTAAATACACACATGTAGTCACTCAATTGTAATATTTTTGCATATGGACTAATTGGATGATAATTATTTTATGAAATGATTAGCTTTAAAGTAAAATATTTGAAATTTGATTTATGGTATATATTCCATAGTGTTAAATGACCTAGGAATGTGGATTGATCTATACCAATGTGATATGTAATGAGATTACGCTGATGGGATTTGGGTTAGGGGTCACTTTATACAATGTATAGGTCAAATTGAGCATTAGAATTGTGTATTCATGATATTTATAAAAAATAATGTAAAGTACAAAGTCTACAATTTATGCCTTAAGGAAAGGAGATGTATAGGATGAAGTGGGATGGATGAGCATGCTAAAGTGATGGTGGAAGATATTGAATCAAAATATGGAGACTAAATGAGCGGAATTAATTTTAGGAAGTGATGGTGTTGGATGATGCATGTGAATGACATGGAAGGTCATTGGAAGTATCACGAGGAGTAGTGTGACCAATGATCCAATTGATTTTGACTTGCATTTTTATGCTATATCATATTGTTGTAAGGAGGTCTGAAGCTTGTTATCTATAATATATGATGATGTTGTTGGTATTTTGGTATGGTTTTTGTCATTGATGTCAACACCTACTAAAAACAAGCACTTTGGATATCCAACAACATTCACCGACAAACAAGTAAACTGTGCAACAGTTACTGGTACATGGTTCACTGACAGGATATAATGTTCACCGGAACTTGGAATGATATGGAAGACACTTGGTAATGTCGAAGACATCACGTGGACACTTTGTTTTGAAGAATTAATCATTGGTATATTCATATTTGCATATTTGCTTTTACCGGCAAATAGGTCCAGGTTATCTAGGGTTACACCGACAGGTTTATCTTTTCCAGATCAGCATGACACGCTATGGAAATGATTTATTAGTGTTGTAAATACATCAAGCCGACATGTTTAATCGGTTATTACATTGGATATTATATTGTTTGTAAAATGTTTTTATTGTAATATCTTGTAGAGCCGACCTACTAAAATTGGTCTTAGGGTATGGTATAAATGTAAGATCTTATTTGTAAGATCAAGTGTGGAATGCGGAAAAGAATTGAGTGAAGGTATATGCGAGATCAAGCAGGGATATACATGAAGACATCATTTGAAGGTGAAGCTAGGTTTTTGTAAAAGCATATCAACATTACACCGGTATTGAATCCAGCATATGAAGATGCTATTTTGTGCAGTACATTCTTATTGGATTTAACCATCCAACTGTAGTCAATGTGACTCCCATTTTGTGATTGAGCAGTGAGCTCTAGGCTGTTGGCCTTTCTACATGTGCAGACCCCATTTATGTACACTTACTATCTGCAGTAGTATCATCTGATTGTGGGTAAGGTTTCCCACCGTGGTTTTTCCCCTTACAGGGTTTCCACGTACAAATATTGGTGTTATGTGTTGTGGATGACTTTATGTTTATGTTTCATGCATTAATCCTTACCGGTATAGCAATTTACTGTTAACACTGTCTACCAACATACTTAACTGGTTTACCGGTATTAAGCATTAAGTTGGTTAATTAGTTTTTGGTTTGAATTTATTAGACAACTGATTCACCCCCCCCTCTCAGTTGTCTCCGGGACCTAACAATTGGTATCAGAGCCTAGTCCTCTTTTGCAGAAGTTTAACAACTTGGGGAGATCCAATGTCTACTAATTATTTCAGGAAGGACAGTCCTAAACTTGATGGAACCAACTATGGTATATGGAAGATCAGAATGGAGACACATCTGAATTGCATTGGTAAAGACATCTGGGAAGTTACTAAGAATGGTTATATTGCTGCTGTAGCTGGTCAGACTGCTCCAACTACCTTAGCTAAAGATGAAGAAAATGACTGCAAAGCAAGAGAAGCACTTTTGAGCGTATTATCAGATCAACAAATCATGGGATTATTAGATAGGTCTACTGCTAAAGCTATTTGGGATCATTTGGAAACATTGAATGAAGAAGATTCCACAGTCAAAATTGCAAAACTTGAAAGCTTCCGAGTCAGGTATGAACATCTAAAAATGGAAGAAGATGAAAGGATTTATGCTTTTATGGAAAGAGTAAATGAAATTGTTTTGGGTATTAAATGTTGTGGAGGAACCTTAAGTGAGGATGAAATTGTTTCAAAAATATTAAGAGGTTTGCCACCGGCATATAAAATGAAGGTTACTGCTATAAATGAGTTGAGAACAATGCCTAATACATCAGTAACTAGGGATACATTGATTGGAAAACTTTCAGCCTTTGAAATTGAGAAATTTGGTCCTGTTGCTACCGTAAAAACTGATTTGGCCTTTAAAGCATCAACATCATCTACTCCATCATTTGACAAATCAGGCTGGAGAGCCTTTTATGCAAGAGAACTTGAAGAATTCAGAAAGGAGAACGAAGAGCTTGAAAATCTTGAAGCACTATTTGCAAGGAAAATGCCAAAAGGTCCAATTGGAAGTAAGTATGAAGGTAAAGCACCCTTTAAATGTTTTAACTACAATAAGATTGGTCATATGGCTTCAAGATGCCCTGATAGACATGATTGACTAAGAGAAGAAGCTAGAAGAACATACAAGCCTAATCCTGAATATCAGAGATACAGATTTAAAAAGAACAAAGATAAATCTTGTTACATTGCTGATGAAGGTGTGACTGATGATTCTAATGAGGATCCAATAGACAATGGATGGGTTTTTGTTGCTATAACAGAAGATCAACCGGCACCTACTGCTCCACCGGTAGAACAAGCCCTAGCAGCCAAAGTTGAAACAAAGGATGAATGGATCATTGACTCTGGATGCTCACATCATATGACTGGAGACAAAGGTAAATTCTTGAACTTTCAAGAATACAATGGAGGTTTAGTAAGATTTGGAGATGACAAAGCCTGTTCAATCAAAGTTAAGGGTTCAATATCTCTTGATGGTAAGCATAACACTGACAATGTCTACTATGTTGAAGGATTAAAGCATAATCTTTTAAGTGTTGGTCAATTAGTTGAGAAGGGATTTTAGTTACAATTTAAAAATGGAAAATGCAAAATCATGAATAGAACTGGTTTGGAAATTGCAACCGGTAATCAGACTAGAGGCAATATCTTTCATTTGAATAACAGTGAAAAGGCATGCTTAATTGCACATATAGATGAAAGTTGGTTATGGCATAAGAGACTATGTCATGTAAATTTTGATTGCATGGTAAAAATCAGTACTTCTAAGGCAATTAGAGGTCTACCTAAAATTGTGAAACCTCAGAATACAATTTGTAAGGAATGTCAATTTAGAAAACAAGTTAGAGCTAGTTTCAAAAGTATTCTAGAAAAATCCAATAATGCTCTTGATTTAATTCACGCTGATTTATGTGGTCCAACTAGAACTAGAAGCTTACAAGGTGATAGATATTTCATGCTAATTATTGATGATTACTCTAGAATGTGTTGGGTTACTTTTCTCAGAGAAAAATCAGAAGCACTTGGAAAGTTCAAACTATTCAAAACAATGGTTGAAAATGAAACTGGTAAGAAAATCAAATGTTTAAGATCAGATCAAGGAGGAGAATTCACATCTAAGGACTTTAATACATTTTGTGAAGTGAATGGAATCAGAAGACAGTTATCAGCACCTCAGACATCACAATAGAATGGAGTTGTTGAAAGGAAAAACATAACTATCTTGGATGCAGCTAGAAGTATGTTATCAGAAGCAAATCTACTACATGTGTATTGGAGAGAGGCAGTTAGCACTGCTGTCTACACATTCAACAAAGTTCACATCAAAGGTGAAATTGGTAAGACCCCTCATGAACTATGGTTTGGTAACACTCCTACTCTGAAGTATTTCAGAATTTTTGGAAGTAAATGTTATCTTAGAAGAGATGAGTATATTGGCAAATTTGATCCTAGAAGTGATGAAGGAATATTTCTTGGTTATTCATCTAAGAGCAAGGCATATAGATGTTTTAATAAGAGATTGCAGAAAATTGTTGAAAGTACAAATGTAAAGATTGATGAACAATTCAAAGGAGCTTCAAGGTATATAGACTCTGAACCGGCAACAGAAATTGTGACAAATGAACCTGTATTGAATCCACCGATACAAAATGAAGATCTAGTTACCCTGGTATCATCAGAAGATTTCACAGTAATTGAAGAAAAACAGCAAACTAAGACACCCCGGTATGTAAGATTGAATCATTCTGAAGATCAGATAATTGGAAACAAATTTAAGGGAGTTATGACAAGAGGAAGATTGGCAAATGAAGAGGTATGTCTTATTTCTCAAATTGAACCATCATCTATCAATGAGGCATGTGAAGATAAATTTTGGATTTAAGCTATGGAAGAAGAATTAGGACAAATTGAGAAAAATAATACTTGGACATTAGTTCCCCGGCCTAAAGATAAAAATGTAATTGGAACCAAATGGGTATTTAGAAACAAACTTAATGAAGATGGTAAGGTTGTCAGAAATAAAGCAAGACTAGTGTGTAAGGGATATTCCCAGAAAGAAGGAGTTGATTACAATGAAACCTTTGCACTGGTAGCCAGAATTGAGGTAGTTAGATTTTGTTTGGCTTTTGCAGCTCACAAGGACTACAAAGTTTATCAAATGGATATTAAATGTGCATTTTTGAATGGAGATCTTGAAGAAGAAGTAAATATTGAACAACCTGATGGATTTTCTTTGACAAATGACAATGATATGGTTTGCAGGTTAAGAAAAGCTCTGTATGGATTGAAACAAGCCCCAAGAGCTTGGTATGCAAGGTTGGATAAGTATCTTTTGAAGATTAGTTTTACTAAAGGAAATGCAGATAGCAATTTATATTACAAAATAACTAATGATGACATCTTGATTATTGAAGTATTTGTTGATGATATAATCTTTGGAGGAGAAGATGGATTATGTAAGGAATTTTCTATTGAAATGCAGCAAGAATTTGAAATATCTATGATTGAAGAAATAAAATTCTTTTTAGGTTTGCAGATTTCTGAGACTGATAAAGGTATATTTTTGAGTCAATCCAAGTACTTGAAATAATTACTAAAGAAATTTGGGATGGAGAACTCTAAATCGGTAAGCACACCTATGACTACAAATGACAAATTATCTCAAAGGGATGAATCTACACCTGTTAATCCAACTAGATACAAATCTATGATAGGAGGTTTACTGTATTTGACACAAACTAGGCCTGATATTATGAATGCAGTATGTATTGTTTCTAGATTTCAGAGTAATCCTAGGGAAAATCATGAATCAACAGTAAAAAGGATTTTCCGGTACTTACAAGGCACAACAAATCTTGGATTATGGTATTCTAAAGATGAAAATTTTGATCTATGTGCATACACAGATGCAAATTGGGCAGGAGATGTGGATGATAGAAAGAGCACCATTGGAGGAGCATTCTTTCTTGGAAAGAGATTAGTTTCTTGGTTGAGTAAGAAACATAGTTGTACATCTTTATCAACAATAGAATCAGAATATGTTGCAGTAGCAACTAACTGTACATAGGTATTATGGCTTAAGCAAATGTTGAAATACATAAAGGTAAAATGCAAGGAACCCATTACTATATACTGTGATAACACTGCAACAATTGATATATCTAAGAATCTGGTATTACATTCTAAAACTAAACATGTTTCTATCAAACTGAATTTTCTAAGGGAAAAAGTTGAAGAAAAGGAGATAAAACTGGTTTATGTGAATACTAAAGAACAACTTGCAGATATTTTCACAAAACCTTTTCCTAAGGAGACTTTGAGTATCTCAGAGATCAGCTTGGAGTCATACCACCACCGGTAGAGACTTAGACAGTTGATGATTGTCATCAATCGACAGAATTAAAAAGACAAATCTTTTATTCCGGTATTTGATGAGGAAGCTACTTCTTAGGGGGAGTAGTTGGTATTTTGTATGAACTTGACTTTGGCATTTGATGTCAAAGGGGGAGAGATATCTATGGAAAAACACATTATCTTTTTGGAGAGAGATTTTGAAAAACACATTTGAGATTTTGAAAAACACATTTAAGGAGGGATTGGTATTGAAAATAATCTTTGGATAATCACATATTACTCCCAGGGGGAGAAATGGAGATTGTTGGTTTTTGTATTTGGCATTTCTGTTTTGGCACTTTGATGGTTTTTCCATCTTGTGTTGCCATCAATGCCAAAGGGGGAGATTGTTGGTATTTTGGTATGGTTTTTGTCATTGATGTCAACACCTACTAAAAACAAGCACTTTGGAGATCCAACAACATTCACCGGCAAACAAGTAAACTGTGCAACAGTTACTGGTACATGGTTCACCGGCAGGATATAATGTTCATTGGTACCTGGAATGATATGGAAGACACTTGGTAATGTCGAAGACATCGTGTGGACACTTTGTTTTGAAGAATTAATCATTGGTATATTCATATTTGCATATTTGCTTTTACCAACAAATAGGTCCAAGTTATCTAGGGTTACACCGACAGGTTTATCTTTTCCAGATCAGCATGGCACACTATGGAAATGATTTATTAGTGTTGTAAATGCATCAAGCCGACATGTTTAATTGGTTATTGCATCAGATATTATATTGTTTGTAAAATGTTTTTATTGTAATATCTTGTAGAGCCGACCTACTAAAATTGGTCTTAGGGTATGGTATAAATGTAAGATCTTATTTGTAAGATCAAGTGTGGAATGCGAAAAAGAATTGAGTGAAGGTATATGTGAGATCAAGCAGGGATATACACGAAGACATCCTTTGAAGGTGAAGCTAGGTTTTTGTAAAAGCATATCAGCATTACACCGGTACTGAATCCAACATATGAAGATGCTATTTTGTGTAGTACATTCTTATTGGATTTAACCATCCAACTGTAGTCAGTGTGACTCCCATTTTGTGATTGAGCAATGAGCTCTAGGCTGTTGGCCTTTCTGCATGTGCAAACCCCATTTATGTACACTTACTATCTGTAGTAGTATCATCTGATTGTGGGTAAGGTTTCCCACCGTGGTTTTTCCCCTTACAGGGTTTCCATGTACAAATATTGGTGTTATGTGTTGTGGATGACTTTATGTTTATGTTTCATACATTAATCCTTACCGATATAGCAATTTACTATTAACACTATCTACCGACATACTTAACTAGTTTACCGGTATTAAGCATTAAGTTGGTTAATTAGTTTTTGGTTTGAATTTATTAGACAACTGATTCACCCCCCCCTCTCAGTTGTCTCTGGGACCTAACATATGTAGCATCATCTTAGTTTAATATCTTATTCTAGGAGATGCAATTTTATAACCATTTCACTTTTCTTTTGATTTTTAATCAATTCAACGTGAGAGTCACGATCATATATTTCATAATCATTAAGGAAAATGAAGGTAGTTAGGTTTTAAATAAATAGAATGTTAGAGTGTCACTAGAAGTGAAGGTTCTGACTTACAAATTCATCTAAAATGATCTACGAGTCTTGGAAATTTATTTGGTATATAAAGCTAAAACAATAGGAAAAGCGAAAGGTTTAGTAGTGAAAACACAAAAATGATAGATCTAAAATCTTAAAACAAATGAAGGATGACTTGGGGCTAGGCTCTAGATTATGTAAATATGTCAAGGTTAACCAAAATATAGAGAAAATAAAGTCTTCCCTAGAGTAAGTGATATCTAATTGAATGATAAAATACAATGAATAAACAAATTAAATCAAGATATGTGATTAAGAATTTGATACATTTGAAAATGTATACAATGGTTATCTATTTATTTATTTTTATCATGAAACCAATTATTTTTGTTAATAATAAAATTGATATAATATAGATGCAGATCTAGTGAACTAATACAAAGATGTAGTACCTAAATATAGGCTATGTTTTTTGATGCTTTGGAGTCAATTTTTTAAAGTGATTCTAATTACCACTTGATGGACACTAATTGCCTAGAATTCATATTCATAGTCACCCAATTCTAAGTTTTTGGCATGTGGACCAATTAGATGATGTTAGGCCCAATATGGAAAGCTAATGTACTGAGAGGGGAGGGGTGGATCAGTATTCCAAAATTTTTCTTGAATAATAACTTTACTGTTATGCATAAATAGAATAGTGCAGTAACATAAAATAAAGTTAAAACAAATAGATAATAGTCATACATGATTCACTCCATAACACATATATTTTGGTTACGCAAAAACTCTTGGTTAGAGAGAAAAATTGCGGTGGGGATGGCACCCACAACTTCACTACTGCAATAATAAAGAGTGCTCGGTTAGAGCTACATATTAGCTATTTCTGATAGCTTACCCTGTTAGGAGTAACAAGATATGTTAGATCTACCTTGCTAAAGGATTTTACAACATTTATTCTGAATGCTGCACCTGGTTAGAGGCTTTACAATTTATAGACTTGATTAGAGTCTTTTACCCTATTAAAGGTCTCTCTTTCAACTTCACAATATTACAATAAAATCATTACAAATATCTGCAACTTTATATCTGAAATGTTATAGCAGATTCTATGTGCTCAGAATAGATTACCTTTCTTATAGCATACCTCGGTAACCCATATAGTAACTTGGTAAACCCTTTTGTTTACTCTGTTCTTTGACTGTTCTCTGAAAACCTTCTCGGTGACCTCCGTGTCTCTGTAAAAATCTTCTTTTTCTCATACATACACCTTTTAACTCATGCTGTATAAATAGATCTCTTAAGAAGGTGATCCAATTCATTGCTTCGATCTTAAAAACAAGATTCCTCGAATGAATAACTATACAAAATATTTCATTGGTTAGATTGATCTCAGAATCATACACAATCTTCTAGTGCAATTTCCAATGTGATAATGGTTAGATGTGCCTCGATCTTGTAACACATTTTCATATGCATGTCCAGGTTCAATGTATCTGGTAACACGTTATACTCGGTGTATATCAACTTGGTGTGTCATCTTTGCTGCTCGGTAGACATAAAAAGATACTCTGTAGACAGCTCGGTGTATACTGTGTTCTGTGACTGCTTTCTTCTGTAACCGACTAGACTGTGCATACCGACTTCTCTGTGTATACCGACTGCATGATTCAGTAGTGTTAACCGACTAGAGTATATAGTATGACTTTGATTATAAAACTAATGGCAATTTGATAAGTAGTAACAATCTCCCCTTTTGACATTAGTTGAGATGTTTGACAAAAACTACTTTCAAAGTCATAACTCAAAAATCTATATACTTTGCAAAATGACTATACTTGACAGTATATACAATAGTCAATGAAATAGCATATTCAGATATACTCCCCTTATCATTATACTATACATAACTCTGATTTTGCATGCTCGGTTCTGTGCTTGTGTGCTTTGCTTACTGTCCTTGAATACTCTGCATACTCTGCTCAGTATACTCCCCCTGTATACAATACTCCGAATACTATATCAAAACTGTATCACCAAAACTGTATTACTCCCCAAATATATAGTATCACTCCCCCTTTTTGACAAACATCAAAAAATTTAATTTCCATCCGGGGGTGGTAACTGGTCAAAAATAGATTTATACTTCTTCCGGGCGTCGGTGAGAGCAACAGAGAGTGCATCCTTTACACTTTCCATTAAAGAATTTTGTGCTTGAATATCAGCCAATAGTGATATTAAGCCATCAAGAGTGCTTCCCTCTTGTTTAGTAGATAGGCATGTAGCTCGGTTAATCTGTTCTTGAACTGATGAAAGATGAGGAAGGAATAATGTCTGGAGTGTCATTATATCCATCCTGATCTTATGTTCTTCATTTCTTAGTTCCAATTGTTGAGCCATGAGCTGTTGAAGCTTGGTATAAAAATTCTAAACTGAATTAGGCTCTGGGGTCAACTTATTTGAGAGATCGATGATCTCTTTCTCAATTGCATCAATTTTATTCTTGATATCTTTAATGAATATAGAAAATGTACAGAGTTTCTGAAATAAATAAAGAATATGCTTGAGTTGAGGGGACAACTCAGCAATGAATTTGACAAGTTTGACTTTCCCAATAGCTAGAGCTTTTTGTACCTCTTCAATCATTTTTGCAGTAAGCTCCTTGTCTTTGAGCTTGCTCAAATACTCAGATGCATCAACTCTAGATGTTTCTATTTGATTAAGGAGTTCATCCAGTTGAATGTGGATGGCTGCATCGGTTGACATTGTAGCTATAGGTAGCATATCAGATAGCGATGTCTTCACCTTCTGAAGTACTTTGTTCTTCTTCTGTATGGCCATCTGTTTTTCTTGTTCGGCCTTTGCTTTGCATAGTTCACCAAAATCAATGAGGGCTTGCCCCTTTAATTTTGATATATCCACATTAGGCAACACTATTGGTTTAGATAAATCAACTTTGAAACTATGCTTTTTCACCTTCTTCTCTTTACCTTTGGTCAGTTGGACCAAGACAATAGCTTGAGAGGTTTACTGACCCTCGGTAGGTTGCTCGGTAGAGACAACACTTTGGTCGGTACCTGTAGCCGTTGTGGTGTCTTTTGGTGTCTCGGTACTGGTTGTCTCAGCTGCTACATTTTCAGTGCTCGAAGGTGCTTGAGAGGTCTGTTCTTGAGTAGTATCTTCTCCTATTGTAGACTTGTGACCTTCAATGCCCTGTGCTGTATCTTGAGGAGCTTTGGTAGAGACAGGTTCAGTGATCGGTGGATAAGGATGAACTTGTTCTAAAACGGATTCACTAGATACAAGTTTTGCATATGTAGTGCCTTCTATCATTTCCTGCTCCCGTTCCTTTGTATCCATGACATCTTCATCAATTTGAATAGTGTCAGCAGGGTCTTGTTCGGTAGCATCAGGACCTTGCTCAGTGACATCAGGATCGTGCTCAGTGACATCAATGATTTCAACTGTAGATTGTTCACCGACATCTTTGATTTTGAAGATTTCCTGCCATTTTGCTTTTGTCTCATTTTCTACGTCAATATATAGCCCATTCATCAGTTTTAAGGCTCTTTGTTTGACAAGAAATTTTGAATTATAGGTTGTCAAATGTTCCTTTATTTCTGCTACAAACATATTAGGAAATAGATGGACTAGACTTCTTTCTCTGATTTGTTTCTCTGAGTCCATTGCATACTTCCACCTGTTATCAATATGCAAGTAAAGTTCATTTGGAAGTGACTTTACTAGTTCCAATGGAGCTAGCCGAAACTTTAGAAGTGTGCAGATGATAGCTTCTTCAATTTGTTTCTTCTCATCATTATTTCTAGTTTCATACTTGACATATCTAAATGAACCAAATCCACCATATTCTTTCAGATTGGCACAAAAGTTTTCAACACTATGTATATTTACCTTCTTGCTCTTGACAATTTGGAATTTATTTGCATCTTCAGATTCTGTATCACTAGACTCTTTTGTCAAAATGAGTCTCCGAGTAGATTTCTTGTAGGTCTTGGTTACCTTGGGAGCAGTAACACTCTTTTGTTTCTTACTCGGTGATGCAGCTGATGCTCTAGTGTTAGGTCTCTTTGTTGGAGGAGTCGGTAGGGCCTTTGAAATGTCCTATTTCTTTCTTGTTAACACTTTACCCTTAGGCAGTTCGGTGCTCAATGTTATTGCTGCCTCTTGAGCTTCTGATTCCTCTTCGGTGATGGCAAGAGTGCCTTTGACAGGTGTGGAGGAAGAATCTTCTCCAAATTTCTCTGTTAAAACCTTTATCATCTTTGTTGCTTTCCTTGTAGCTTTGGGTACTACAATGCTCATTTTTACTTTTCCCTTCACCTCTTCATAGGTTCCATACCTCAGCTCGGTAGCATGCCTTGGTAATGAAAGATATGCATCAATTTGTTGTTGTGTGATATCAAAGTCAATCTCGTAACCCATAGGTGGCAAAGATCGAGTCCTCAGTTCCACAACATTCACATAACAGTAGTTAGTGTCTACCTCAAAGCATATGTCATCTTTATATTTCTCCACTAGCTGGGGTGGAATTCGGTACCTGTTGTGCATCTTCTCTTGAAATTTGCTGAAATAATCATCCATTATGTCATTGAGATTATTACCTAGCTTCTTGATAAAGTCATTAATCTAATGGGCGATTGGTTGGTGTAGCTCCCAAACTACTTTATTGACTGATGGAAAGAATTTTTCAAAGTAGAAAAACATGCATACAAGAAGTGAACCAAACTTTAGTGTATTTGCTGAGTTGTTCTTCTTCGGCTTCCTTATTGTGTTTAGATTCTCAAACAGGTTCTTCAGTAACACTTCACATAAATCAACTTTCATTCCCTTTTTCACAATTTTATAAGCTAAGTCAACTGCTGCATAGGGTACACTGTTTTCCCTTGCTGATTGGAAGAAATAGTAACCAATTACTCTAATGGCAAACTTAAGTTTTGCATCAGTGAAATTGTTCAGTTTTAGTCCTCTGTAATCAGATTCAACTCCAGTTAAACTGATCAATTCCTTCTGTGATATCATCTTTTGAGCTCGTGCATGATCATAGATAGGATAACCGGTGATCACATGAATGATTTCCTTGGTGATTTTAAATGGTTTCTCTTCTAGCCACATGAAATCATCATGAACTCTGCTCAAAACAAACTTGACCCATTGGGGCTTGAACACACAAGGATAGGTTAGGGCTTCAGTCAATCCTTTGATTTTGATGTGTTCATACTTGCTGTTTAATACACCATCGGTACATAGTTCATCATAGGTGTCTCTTATCTCAACATGACCGAGTTCTTCAACACGGCATTTGGTGAAGAATCTCACATCTTCAACTAACAAGACTCGATCCGGGATGAGTGAAAAGGCAGTTTTGTCATCCAGTTCAGAGGCGACTTTAGGAGTCAAAGAGTATTTCAGTAAGGGCTTCTCTACATTCTTAACAACAATGGGATCTTGGATCTTGGGCGCCATTTAGGATTTCAGGTAAAAACTTAGCAAACTATCCTTAGGGTTTGACGGTTTACAAACGACAGACACTTCACACTTAGCAGATAATAACAATTTGATAAGATCGGTAAACTAGCTTAACAATGCGATGAGATTTGATGTAAATACCTTGGATTCACTTTGAATGAGGTTTGATCGCCTTGATTCACTCTTCTCTACTCTTTTGAAAACTTGGTAAGTGTAAATGATCGCGAAAATACCTTTAAGTACACAAAATACCTTATCGGGCTCCGTGCAGGTTAGGTCAAAAACATTAAATACACTCGGTTCATCTTTAACCGATTTACTCTTTTTTTTTTCATTTTAACCGAGTAACCAAATTTCCTTCATTTACCGACTTGACAAGCTTCCTATATTCACCGACTTGACATGTTTCCTGTAAAGTACTTTTGATAGAATTTCAAACTTACTGATGCATCTTAACTATGCAGATTTTGAATTTAGTACATAATAGAATAGGAACTATTATGATTTTAACCTTCAGAGAATGTAGTCCCTTCATACCTTTGCTGATTACTTTGGAATAGGTGCACCTAACTCGGTAGGTAAGGTGCTTTCTTCATTTGACACAATTTCCTTCTTTTTCCAAATCATCTTTAATTTTTCTTTTATTTCTTCAGTGTCTCCTCTAGGTTGATCTCTGCAATCTCGAGCCAAGTGTCCAACTTTGTGACAATGAAAACATGCCATACTAGGATTTCTCCATGATCTTTTGTTGTTCATTCCAAACCTTATAAAATAGTTGGCACTAATATGTCCATATTTTCCACAACATTCGCACCATATCCTTGTATTGTAATCCCATGGTACTGCTGCATATTGTCGGTAAGGATTTGTGTGAGTTTGGTAACCTCTAGTGTTTGCTCGGTGTGTAGACCACATGTAGTTCTTTTGCTTAAGCCAACACTTCTCAGTATTATGTCCATATCTATTGCAGTTTCTACAAAACCCTTTGAATTTTGCCTTTTGATAATTGCCAACAGACTTTGTCCTACATTGATTAGATGTGTGACCATATTTATTGCAATTGTAACAATAACCATTGGACTTAGTGATATTCGGTTGCTTACCTTTTCTGATTTGGCACATGTTGGCAGTGTGACCTTGATTTCCACAGTAGTAGCAAATAGGCTTCTTTCTTTTGATGTAATTCCTTTTTCCAGCTTGCTTTGATGATTCTTCTCTCTCGGTAGTATGAATTCCTTTCTCGGTAGAGTCTTTTCCTTTGTAACCGAGTCCTGCATCTCTGTTGGGCTTCTTGTATTCAGTTGCTCATCCAACATCTTTGATGCTTCATAACTCTTCTTCAGTGTTTCTTTGGATTTCTTCTCTATTTCAAGTTCATTGGTCAACCTCGATACTTCAAGTTTCAATGCTTGATTTTCATCATTCTTCAAAATTGCTTCATGATGTGCATAACCTAGTTGATCTATCATATTTTGTTGAATCCCAGTCAATCTTATGATTTCATCATTTTTATCAGATACTAAGACTTCAAGTTGTTGTTTCTCTCTTTCTAGATCTCTTGCTTTATCCTCAGCTATCCTTAATGCATCTAGATTTTCAGTCATTTGTGTGCTAAAATGTTCATGTTCTCTTTTCATTGCTTTTAGTTGATCAGCCAGTGCGTTGTTCTTTTCTTTCAATACTCCAATCATTTCTTCAGTCTCTTCAAATATACTATTCTCAGATGATGTCTCAATTTGTTCCACTAACTCTTGAGAGTCCTGTAAATCATTAGATAATCTTCTTCTTACTTTCAGAGATTTTTGCATTTGCCTTTGCATGTCTACAATCACTTGATTGGCATGATCCAACTCTTCTTGCAGATACACAATCCTCTGAGATTGTTTGTAGCCTTCCATTGATAAGATCTTTCTCTTTAGGTAGTTAAACCCTTTTCCAAGATTCAAACTCTGATACCAATTGTTAGGCCCAATATGGAAAGCTAATGTACTGAGAGAGGAGGGGTGAATCAGTATTCCAAAACTTTTCTTGAATAATAACTTTACTGTTATGCATAAACAAAATAGTGCAGTAACATAAAATAAAGTTAAAACAAATAGATAACAGTCATACATGATTCACTCCATAACACATATATTTTGGTTACGCAGAAACTCTTGGTTAGAGAGAAAACCTGCGGTGGGGATGACACCCACAACTTCACTACTGCAATAATAAAGAGTGCTCGGTTAGAGCCACATATTAGCTATTTCTAATAGCTTACCCTGTTAGGAGTAACAAGATCTGTTAGATCTACCTTGCTAAAGGATTTTACAACATTTAATCTGAATGCTGCACCTAGTTAGAGGCTTTACAATTTATAGACTTGATTAGAGTCTTTTACCCTGTTAAAGGTTTCTCTTTCAACTTCACAATATTACAATGACATCATTACAAATATTTGCAACTTTACATCTGAAATGTTATAGCAGATTCTATGTGCTTAGAATAGATTACCTTGCTTATAGCATACCTCGGTAACCCATATAGTAACTCGGTAAACCCTTTTGTTTACTCTGTTCTTCGACTGTTCTCTGAAAACCTTCTCGGTGACCTCTGTGTCTCTGTAACAGTCTTCTTTTTCTCATACATACACCTTTTAACTCATGTTGTATAAATAGATCTCTTAAGACGGTGATCCAATTCATTGCTTCAATCTTACAAACAAGATTCCTCGAATGAATAACTATACAAAATATTTCATTGGTTAGATTGATCTTAGAATCATACACAATCTTCTAGTGCAATTTCCAATGTGATAACGGTTAGATGTGCCTCGATCTTGTAACATGTTTTCATATGCATGTCCAGGTTCAATGTATCTGGTAACACGTTACACTCGGTGTATATCAACTTGGTGTGTCATCTTTTCTTCTCGGTAGACATAAAAAGATACTCGGTAGATAGCTCGGTGTATACTGCATTCTGTGACTGCTTTCTTCTGTAACCGACTAGACTATGCATACTGACTTCTCTGTGTATACCTACTGCATGATTCAGTAGTGTTAACCGACTAGAGTATATAGTATGACTTTGATTATAAAACTAATGGAAATTTGATAAGTAGTAATAGATGATGACTAGCTTTAGAGTGAAATCTTTAAAATTTGAATTGTGGTTCAATCCATATTGGCATATGACCTAGGAATATGGCCTAGTCCATACCAATGCAATATGCAATGATATTATATTGATGGATTTTGTGTTGTGGGTTATTTTATACATGATATAGGTTAAATTAATTAATAGAATCATACATTTGTGGAATTTGTTCAAGATAATATAAAGATAAGGTGTAAAAGTGCAATGTGTACACTTTGGTCCCTTAAGGTATGGAGGTGTGAATGAATTAGGATAGATGAGTGGTTCTAAAGTGATGGTGGACGATATATATAGAAAATGAATATGATGAATAAGGTGTGGGAGGGTATGACAATGGACTATGCATGCGAATGAGATGAAAGGTCATGGAGAGTATCATGAATAGTTTTATTGTGTCCAACTATATAATTAATATTAACTAGCATATCTATATTGTATTATTTAGTTGCAAGGAGACATTGGAGTTTTTTATCGAGATAATATAATGATGTAGATCATCATCTATTTTATAATATATTGCTCTAGGAGTTACAATTTCAAAATTGTTTCACTTCTATTTTAATTTTTAATCAATTGAATGTGGGCATCACAATTATATGTTACATAATAATTAAGATGGATGGAGGTAATTAGTTATCAATAAGAGATATGTTGGAAGAAATCATTGGAAAGGAAGGACTTAACCTAAATCTTCCCCTAAAAAGAATTAATATTATTGAAAATTTATTTAGAATATAAGGCTAAATGACTTGAAGTTCACACAACATTTAATAGTAAAAACACAAACTAACATTTCTAAAATATTTTATAAAATAAAGGATGAGCTAAGGCTATACACTAGATTAGATATGCTCATGTTAACCAAAATTTAGCAAGAGTAAAAATTTCCCTAGAGTAAGCAAGATATAATTAAATGGTAAAACATAATAGATAAATAAATCATATCTATATGATTGATACATTCAAAAAGTTAATAATATTCTTATCTATTTCATTTTAGCATGGGGTAATTTTGGTTTTGTTGACAATGAACTAATGCAATTTGACAGATTCAAAATTAAGAGTCTAGATAAAGAATTATGATTAGAGAGATATGAACAAATTGTATAAAAACTATTGGTACTATGGATATGGTCATGTTATCTGTCATAGTCCTAGATTGGGTTATGCTTTGTGATTTATTATTTTTTATACAACTTAGTCTTTTGTTGATGTGACCTATCAAACTATTTTGCTTTGGATTTTTATATCTCAATGAATTGGGTTGTGCTTAGAAGCATGGTGGGACCTACTTCAAGATGATTTAAAAAATACTAGATTAGTCTCTATTAAATTAATTATATAATTATAAAATAATCATTAATAAAAATTTCTATACGATATATGAAGGTTAGATGACCCTTTAACAAATTATAAATACAAAATTTCTACCTAGCAGTCACCACATCTACTAATTATAAATTATAATTAGATAAATGATACACCCTTCCAAAATAAGTTTCTCAACTAAAGGATCATTGTTTTTACTATTGAATTTTAAAAGATTAATTTATAGTGATGTAGTTAAATAGTCAATGGTGATTTTGAAAATGGTAAAATAAAATTTAAAACTTAAACACTTATTTTAAGGATGAAAAATACTTAGTTTCTTTATACATATTAATATTCTTTTGATTTTAAAATATATTTTTTATTTGTTTTAATTTGACATGTATTTATCTAGTAGTTCACATGCACATCAAAGTAGGAGTAAAATGTAATAGTAAAAATTCATATCATGCCCCTTTTTCTCTTATGTTTTGGATTTTTTTTTTTAATGCAATAAATAACCTTATAAGTGGCATACCATTAAAAAAATTTGGTTCAATACCTCACATCCATGCACTTGATTACATGCAACAACTTAAGATGATATAAACTAATGAGTTGTGATTTTATAAGAATTATTTCTAATGTTTTTTAGTTCAATGAAAAAGAAAAAATATAAGAAAAAAATATAATACATATTCTATTTTTTGTAAAATTAATACTAAAGGCTACACACTTACAAAATCACATATTCAAACTTCTCTGTTTTATCTTTTAAAACATGAAGCAATTTTTTTAATAAGTGTGGAGGAAATTCTATTATGAATTTGATTTGAGCCTATGCAAGTTTTATTAAAAGGGGCTTGATCCAACACCTTTTAATTAAATCCTCTTAGATTGAACCCCTCTAAGATCAAATCATTAATTTTTTAAAAATATTTTTGAGGCAAAAGCTCATGTTTATTGGAAGAACTGTGTTATGGTCATGCCAACACCCATTGCGGTGGCACAATCATTTTGGTCTCATACATGGGGAGTGGGAGTGAGGCAAACCACATTGTTCATGTACCATGCATAAGTTGCTCTATCAATGTAATGACCCCATCCATCAATTGCACTTTTGTTGCCTATGTGATAAATGGACACAAAATTGTGCTATTACTAAGTCATGACTATTATATTTAAAGACACTAATTCACTCAATTGAAATTATATTGCAATGTTAGACCATGAGAAAACATCTATATCTAAGAGCTAAAATGAGTTTTTTTTTTGTATTTGTATGCTTCTGACATCATCCTAGGTGTACTCCATACTTGTTTTCAATATTTTGCTTAGAACTATAAAATTGGTCTAACTAGGGGTTTGGCAACATGACCTTTAGAATTCAACAAAATTTTAAAAGGCGTTTATAAACATTGCCGATGTTTACAACATTCAAATGTTAGAAAATAGCGGTGAACATGTTTTAGACTATCTAGAAATCAACGAGATCAAATTTGTGGCTTACAAGCTTAGTTATAGAATTTAGAAATCAATGAGATCAAATTTGTGACTTACATGCTTAGTTATAGAATATGGAAATCAATGAGATCGAATTTGTGTGTTACAAGAGCAATTATACACTCATATAAGTGACCTTAAATGTTGCATAGATAAATTTACTAGTCAACAATATAAGTTATCTTAAAATTAGAAGTATAGATGCATTTATTTTATTTCAATTCCTCAATTAATTGAACATCTAATTTCATAATTTTATTTAATTAAAATCAATTATTTTCCTTACAAATTCAAACTAGATTAAAAAATAGTAACCTAAAGAAGTTAATTGTAGAAAATGATATTGTGATATTCTGCCTTCACTATAAGGATGTTATACTATACCATGTATGATCAATATATAATTTTTTTTTGGGTGTGTTTTACAGTGAGAGCCTAAGAACTTACAGCTCCAAGCTATCCGATCTCACAAATTCCTTAATAAAATCGTGTCTTCAAGGTCTAGGCCTCATCAAACATTTCCAGACTGATTTTGTAGATTGTGAGGGTATTCTTCGTCTCAATTATTTCTCAGAATATGAGAAAAGGAGTGATGAAAATGTCATTCGTTTCAAAGAGCACACAGATTTGGGTGTGATGACAATTCTATACAATGACCAAGTGGGTGGTCTTGAAATGCGTTCCAAACAAGGTGAATGGTTCAGTGTAAAATCTCTAGCTACATCATTCACTGTCATCATGGGTGATGCTCTAAAGGTAGAGAAATTATAGACTTTTCTAAAGATAGTTTTATTTAATCATTTTCTTCAGATGAATGATGATATTCATTTGGTTGTAGATATGGAGCAATGATAGATTTTGGAGTGTGGAACATCGTGTAGTGTATGGAGGGAGGGAGCCTCGACTTTCTATTGTTCTCTTCTGGAATTTTCCACAGGAAAAGGAAGTACGTGTTCCAGAGGAGCTCATAGATGATCACCATCCACGTCGTTATAAACCTTTTATTTTCAAAGACTATAGAAATGCAAGATCTCGACAAGCTCCTCTCGATATTTTTATCTAGAACTATTGATTTTATGCAATTGACTTATTAGCAAACAACTCAATTTTATTGTTAATTTTAAGTTTTTTTTAAAATTCTACTTTATTAATGCTAAATAAACCAGCTCACATAAATATAATAAATATGGGCTTTGAGCAACTCAGTTATATAATTGGGTATTAAAATCTATAATGAGTTTTATTAATATTTTGTAATTTATATTTTTGTTTTTGTTGTAGAGTATATATCTCATGTTTATTATTGGGGTTGATAGGATTTAATTCATTAAATGATTTTTATGATAGTTTTTCATTGAAATGTTTGGCATATTTTATTTGAAATTTAAATATTATGAGTTGAATATATTTGATATAATTATAAGAATTTTGATCTCTCATTTCGTTTGACATAAACTAGAAAATGCATATTTATTATCATATAACCATTAAATTTAAATCTTAATTGAGAGAGTTTATTTTGAATCTCTTATAATAATTTATATGTAAGAATTGGACTAATTTTAATTTTTTATTATTTACCATGCTTGAAAATGTTACCCTGTGTGAATAAATATAATATCATTTTTTAAAGTTAAAGGCATGTTTAAAACAAGAGAAACAAAGGGTCAAGTTCCTACTAATAGTGTGGTTTAATTTAGAGTAGATAGAAGTAGAGATAAAGATAAGGGGAGAAGACGAGGGAGATAAATAAATAAAGAGATGAAGAGAAATAAAGGGAGAGATAAAAATAGAGAGAGATAAAGAGATAGATAGATAGAGAGGAAGAGATAAAGATAGAGAAATAGAGAGAAATAGATAAGTATAATGGGAGAGGATAGGGTAGGTGAAAGCAAGATCACAATGTGAATTTCAAGCCATCAAAAAACATAACATTGTCATCACATAATAGGAAAGGGAATCATCTAAAATAAGCTAGAATTAAAAAGTACTTCAAATTTTAATTATTTTTGTAGGGATTAAACCTAAGGTCGAACCTTAGGGGTTTAAGATGGGCCAAGTTCACCAATTTATGTAGTGCAATTTTTTTTGGATAGTTTATATAATGCAAATTATTACAGTACATAAATAATCTAGAATAATTCAATAAATGGAATCAATTGATACCTTTAATTTGTGGAATGTGTCAAAGTCAACATACTTTTCAAATTTTCTTTGATTGAATCTCAAATACCATGTGGTCAATATTGACTAGCACAAACTCAATTTGAGATGTAGAATTAATTTGTAGTTGAATGTGTCAACATGGAGCCTTTAGGAGTTTGGCAACTCAATAGAGGAAAGTGTTCTCCTAGGTCAAACCCCTTTGGAAAGTTAAATTAATGGTTATAAAAGCATAGAGATGGCCTATCCAAATATTGTAAAACTATTTTTTGTCTATTTAGAAATCAAAGTGTCTAATTGTTTTCTCCTTAATGTTGCATGTGAATCAATTGCACATCAAATGACTTTAAATAATATGACAAAGATGTAGAATTTTGAACCTGACCTATCCTCTCTGAACCAGTTGATTAGCAAACAATAATAAAAAAAAGAATAAATTGCAAAAAGAAATCACAATTCAGAATAAAAAACAAAGTGCCCTATATTTTGGAATTGCACACACCAATTTCTTTATTGAAGCTTAATTAAAAAATTACATAGAGGTTGTATATATATAAAGAATTTGCAGCCTAGAAGAATTAATAGTAATTGTAGTTCTAAATATATTCCTAGCATTGCATGGAAAGCTACTAAGGCTCTCAAACTAATAAAAACAAACTACTCCCTAAATAAAGAATACAATAAGTGCATGCACAACATACTTTATTTACTAAAAACAAACTCATGCCAAAAAAAAACAAACTAAAAATAGTCCTAAGGATTAATGCATGCTGGAGTACATGCTTTATTTGCATGAATAAAAAAAATTTGATTTAAACTAAAAATAGCTTATGCATGGTGATGAATGGAAAGATTCATGTCCAAACTGGAGCTGCATGCTAGAGCAGCATCAGTTATCAACATAATCCCCCTTGATGCTGAGAAGACTCGCAATCTTATCCTGTAGTGCTATAAACTGAGCTTTTGCAACTGCTTTGGTGAATATATTTGCTAGCTAATCTTGGGTGTTGATGTGCTTCAATTCAGCATCCTTCTTCTGCACCAAATTTCGTATGAAGTGATATTTCAAATCAAAATTCTTTGTTCTGCTGTGATGAACTGGATTCTTAGCTAACTTGATGGCACTCACATTGTCACAATAAATTACTGTAGGCTAAATTTGTTTTTCTCCAATTTCTTCCAAAACTTTTCTGAGCCAAAGAGCTTGTGTACTTGTTGAGGTAATTGCAACATACTCCGCTTCTGTAGATGAGAGGGCAACAATACTTTGCTTTTTCGAGCTTCAGGTAATCAAACCAGAACCAAAAGAAAAAATAATTCCAGATGTATATTTACGGTCATCCATACTACCTCCCCAATCTGAATCACTAAAGCCTACAAGATTGAACTTTTCAGAAGAGTAGTAATGAATACCAAAACTTAAATTCCCTTTCACATACCTCAAAATCCTCTTGGCTTCCTTCATATGTATTTCAGATGTAAATTTGTCATATACCTTGAAACAAGTGAAACTGAATAGGCAATATCAAGCCTCATGTGGATTAGAAACATCAAGCTCCCCACAATACTTCTGTAAGCTGTCTCATCAACTAAACAAGCACCATCATCTTGACATAATAAAACTCCATGAGCACTTGGAGTGGAGGTAGGGTTACAATCAGTCATATTAAATTTCTTAAGCATATCTTGTGCATACTTTGTTTGACAAATAAAAATCTCATCCTTACATTGATAAACCTCCATTCCTAGAAAATATTTCATCAGACCAAGATCTTTCATCTCAAATTCTTTCATCATAGCAACTTTGAATTCATCTTTCATCTTAGAACTACTACCCATATACAAAAGATCATCAACATACAAACTTATGATGAGGATATCAGTACCTTCTTGTTTGTAGTATAGGGTAGGATCACTCTTACTTCTTTGGAAGCCATTCTCCTAAAAGTATCCATCAATCCTGGCATACCACGCTCTTGGTGCTTGCTTGAGGCCATACACAGCCTTCTTCAACCTGTACACTTGATGCTTTTTTCCTTCCACTTCAAAACCTTTTGGCTGCTCCACATATACTTCCTCTTCTAAGTACCCATTCAAGAAGGCACTTTTCATGTCCATATGATGTATGATCCACTTCTTCTGAGCTGCTAATGAAATCAACATTCTTATGGTCTCTTGTCTTGCTACTGGTGCAAATGTCTCTTCATAATCAATTCCATACTTCTGTGTGAAGCCTTTAGCAACTAGTTTCATTTGGTGCCAATCCTTTTTTTTTCATGTGGAAGTTCTGTTAACTCCCAAGTGTCATTCCTGTGAATGGAATCCATCTCTTCTTCCATGGCTTTCACCCAAACCTTATTAATACATGCATCTTCAAAACATGATGGTTCAAAATCAGCCTTAGCTAATAAATCAAAATTCACTGTCTCACCTATTGGGTTTTCTTCATGTACTTGATTTCCAGTCCTCTTGTAGATATCACTCAATCTCCTTACCTTCCTTGTAGAACTTGGAGAAGAAGCTAGACTTGAACTTGGTACTGAAGAACTTGATGAAGGGCTGCTTGGTGGAGTTAAACCACTGGACATAGAAACATTAGTTGGCTGCTTATGATCAATATCAGCAATTATATCATCATTCAAAATAGATTTTGGCTTCTCAACATGGCCTTTTAAATGACCATAAACTTCCCCTTCATAAAAAATTACATCTCTTGAGACAATAAGCTTATTAGTGATGGGATTATACAATCTATAAGCCTTTATTTTCTCACTATACCCAATAAAAATACATGACTCACTCTTTGCATCTAATTTCTGTCTATTCTGATCAGGTACATGCACATAAGCTAAACAACCAAAAACTTTGAAATGATTAACATTAGGCCTTTTTCCATACCAAGCTTCATAAGGAGTCATCTTTTCTAGTGCACTAGTGGGGCTATGATTGAGGATGTACACTGTTGTAGCAACTGCATCTCCCCAATAAGAATTGCTCAATCCCTTGGTTTGTAACATGCAACTCGCCATTTCAACCACAGTACGATTCTTCCTTTCAGCTACTCCATTCTCTTGAGGTGTGTATGCAGTTGTGAGTTGCCTCTTGATGCCATTAAGATCACAATAACTCTGGAAAGCCTTTGAGCAAAATTCTCCTCCACGATCAGTCCTTAAACACTTGATCTTGCACCCTTTCTCATTTTTCACAAGGGCTTTAAATTTCTTGAATTTATCTAGGGCTTCATCCTTGGCCTTCAAAAAATGTACCCAACAATTTCATGAGTAATCATCAATAAAAGTGATGAAATATGATGACTTACCAAAACTCTTAGTCTGCATAGGACCACATATATCAAAATGAACAAGATGAAGTGGGTGATGAGCCCTCCATGCATTGCCCTTTGGAAAATTTTCCCTTGCATGCTTTCCTTTAGCACAACCTTCACAAACCTCCTTGTGTTCCTCAACCTTGGGCAAACCAGAAACTAATGCATGCGGGGTTAGAAACTTCAAACTATGAAAATTTAAATGCCCATACCTGAGATGCCATAACCAACTTGAATCCTCATAAGCCATATTTGCCAAACTATTTGTATGTTCACCAAACCTCAAGGGGAACATCCTATTTCTTGTCATAGGAACAACAGTGATCACCCTATTATCCTTATTCTTATCATAGATAGTACAAGTCTTATTCTCAAAGACTACTTTATAATTTTTCTCACATAGCTGCCCAACACTTAACAGATTGTGCTTCAATTGTGGAGTATAATAAATATCATGAATACTCTTTATACCTTCTTTTGTTTGGACCTTCATAGCTCCTTTGGCAGCAACCTCTAATGATTTATCATCACCAAGCTGGATCTTGGATTTGAAGCTTCCGTCCTTTGTTGAGAACAACTTCTCATTCCCTGTCATATGGTTAGAGCATCCAGAATCTAGGTACCAAACATCTTTACTAGTATTTTCACCCTCAAGGCATAAGATAAAAATAAGCGATCGAGAGGATTCTCACTACTTTCTTGAGCATAGTTAGCACTTTTACCTTCTTTTAATTTGCATTCTCTTTCAAAGTGGTCATACCTGTTACAATGGTAACATTGAACATTTCTCTTATCAAATCTGCCTCTACCTCTTCCTCTGAAACCACCACTTCCTCTTGAGCCACCTCTTCCTCTACCTCTTGAAGAATTTTGGCTTTGCCCTTTACCTTGGCCTTGATTGATTTTGGCACTACTGCTGCTTGCATCTTCATTTTTTGTGATTAGCAATTTAGAGGAAAACGCTTTCTCTACACCTTCAAAAGAATCTTTCAATCTTTCTTCATGAGACATCAGGGATCCAACTAGTTGATCAAACTGTAGTTTTGTCAAATCCTTGCTTTCTTCTATGAATATTGCTACATGATTCCATCTGGGTGTCAAAGATCTCAACACCTTTTTAATCAAAACTTCATTGCTTACAATTTCCCCAAGTGTAGCCATTTTATTGACCACATCTTTGACTCTAACACAATAATCACTTATACTTTCAACTTCTTGCATCTTCGAATTTTCAAATTCTCGCTTCAATGTCTGAAGCTTGATCACTTTAACTTGATCACTACCCTGGTAAGCTTCTTGTAGAGTCTTCCAGGCATCTTTGGCAGTTGTTGCTCCTGATATTATTGGAAATAAGCTCTTATCAAGAGCTATCTAAATGTGAAACAAAGCTTGAGCATTCTTTTTCCTTGCTTCCTTTCTTGCTATTCTTTCATTGGCTGTAAGGGCATTCCAATCAACTGGCTCTTCATAACCCGATTCAATAATCTCCCACAAATCTTTTCCAATAAAGAAGGTCAACATCTTAATGCACCAATAATCATAATCATTCCCATGAAATTCTGGAATGGGCATATGATTAGAATTCGACATGATTAACTTTTTAGAAATTCCAACAATAAAACTTTAACCCAAAACAATTTTACCTACTCTCATACCACTTGTAGAATTTTAAACTTGACCTATCCTCTCTGAACCAGTTGATTAGCAAACAATAAAAGAAAAAAAGAATAAATTGCAAAAAGAAATCACAATTCAAAATAAAAAATAAAGTGCCCTGTTTTTTGGAATTGCACACACCAATTTCTTTATTGAAGCTTAATTAAAAAATTATATAGAGGTTGTATATATATAAAGAATTTGCAACCTAGAAGAATTAATAATAACTGTAGTTCTAAATATATTCCTAGCATTGCATGGAAAGCTACTAAGGCTCTCAAACTAGAAAAAACAAACTACTCCCTAAATTAAGAATACAATAAGTGCATGCACAACATGCTTTATTTACTAAAAACAAACTCATGCAAAAAACAAAACTAAAAATAGTCCTAAGGATCAATGCATGCTGGAGTACATGCTTTATTTGCATGAATAAACAAAAACCGATTTAAACTAAAAATAGCTTATGCATGGTGATGAATGGAAAGATTCATGTCCAAACTGGAGCTGCAAGGAGCTGCATGATAGAGCAACATCAGTTATCAACATACGATACATGTCACACTAACATGTATTAAGTTGGTTCATTTAAAAAAGTAATAGAAAGGGGTAAGAAAGTTTGAACTTGAGTTTAATGGTTTAAATTGTATGGTCGTGGTCAACTAGAGTTGCACAAAAAATAAACCTTGGAATTAAAACAATAATTTCAAGGCAAAGACCAAATTTTTAAAAAGTAACTGTGATAATGATGAAATGATGGTGGAATGCATGAGAATAGGGGTAAAAATAGAGGTGCATTGGATAAGGGCATAAGCCAAACGAAACAAAGAATATACAAGTTGGTGATATGCTATTAAGATATTTTACCAGGGTAAGTACAAAATTATGTAAACAATGATACAAGTATTACCAATTTCATTATTATTGTTCTCATCTCTTGAATTACCTTCATTTATAAACTAAATGACAAGATAGAAAATGAAATTGGATTCCAAAACTCGTCTAAAGTAGAGGTTTTATGGATTATTCACCACTTAATCTCATGTCATATAATATCCAATAAAAGAAAATCTTTTTAATTAAAAATATACTTAAAAAATACTCTTTTTGTTATAATTAATACATTGATTTTTTACAAAGCCATATTATTTTTTCTAAGACCTTAATTCCTCACAAATTTGGTTATTACTTATTATAATTCAATATTATTAGAAAAAAATAGAAAAAGACCATGACTAACTAATTTATATGGTTATTACTCAAAATCTAATTAGTTTTCCATTGAATCAATAAAAACATAATGATTAATTATTTTTAGAGATTAAATTAATTCTAATAACATTTAATTATTATTTTTTAATTTCATAAAAAAAAAAAGTCATTGAAATAAATTTCAAACATAAATATAAATTCATAATCAAAATATTTCAAAATTTAAATGTTTAAAAATAAAAATTTATTTGTAAAATTATTATTAAAAAATTATTTTGTTAAATTAATAAATAATTAATTAAAATGTATTTAAAATCCAAATCTAAATTAAAAACTAAAATATATTAAATTAAATAAGAAATTAAAATATATCAAATTTAAATTTTACAAAATTAAACAATAATTATAAATAATAAATTTATTAAATTGATAAATAATTAAATTAAAGATAAAACTCATTTTAAAAATTAATAATAAATAATAAATAATAAATGAAACTAATAAAAACAAGATCCATTTTCTCAATAATAAAATAAAACTCTCATCTTTAAATAAATAAATGAATTATTTGTGACAATTATTAAAGCATATAATTTAAATGAATGTGTACAAAATTGATATGTCATTTATTTAATATATGGCAACACCATGTTATATTGCAGCAGGCCATTGAGAGAATAAAGGTGTAGGGAGCCTCCGTAAGGAGTAAAACAATGGAAACCGCAGAAAAGTTAAAAAGTAATTGTGGCATTCGTTTTTACGCTACGTGGCCATTTGGCAATAATGGCAACAAATTTATTATAAGCTGACATATATATTATTGAACGTGCTTATATGTCGAGTTTCTCGAGCTTTATTAATTTTTTTTCAATAAAATAATTAGAGTAACCGACTATGTAGTCATTTGAATTTATTATTATGATTATTTTATTGTTTTGTTTGTACAAGCAACCACAGGTTTTTTTAATGTACAAATTTTTATTTTTATTTTGAAAAATTCAATTTTCTATCCACTATTTTTATGCTGAAGGCATCTCCTTATTTGAGATGAACCGACTGACTTTGAACATCGACGGTGCAAATCATGAGAAAGAGAATGCAAGACGATCACATGCATCCTGACCATTGATTTTTTCTGTACAAATGCGTTTCCCAAAAACATTGGTGGATGCATTTAAAGTTGTGTGAACTTTTGATATTCATGCGGGTTGTATCTACTCATCTGCATTCCACATCAATCACCAAAAAAGGACAAATCATAAATAGCATTAGTTATAGTTTTAATAATATTGTTACTGAAAAGCTATGGTAAAAGAAGACTAGTACATAATAAACAAACCGTACCCGGCTCGCTCTGCAAACAAGTTGACCTTTCCTCCTTGAAATACACATCCCTCTTTTCATTTATGGTTTCCATCTTCAAATAAAGAATTTGGAGTTGTCTCCATTCCAATTTATCTACTGGTCTTATCTTACCACATAAATGCACTCATACTTAGAAATAAATCTGGTTGTTCAACACTTACAATTTGTTGTATATTATATTAGGATTCACGTTTAATTATGCAACAATGCATTTGGATACATAACTAAAGAAGCATTGATACAATATTAAATTGTATTCACAATAGTCAATGTAGATACTCCATTTTCATTAGTCTATATTTTCATTCTATGATTCTAAGTCTAAATAGATTCGAACTTTGATAACACTTTTCAACATAGAATCTGTTGGAATCAAGGAACACTGAGAAGGGAGGGTGAACCAGTGTTCTGCAATTTTTAACAATATTGACTTGTTATTTCAACCACTTAATGCAAATGAACAAAGATAAAATGCAAAAAAATAAAGCAATCAACAACACCATAACACCAAGACTTTATACATGGAAAACCCAGTTAAGGGAAAACCATAGCGGGGATACAAGATAATTATACTTTGTTAAAAGTATTACAAGGGAATGCATATGCATTCAAGCACACTGCCTATAGTTCACTGCTCAAAAGAAAGAAGGGCAACAACCCTGGAAGGCTCACTGCCTTACAAAATCTTTTACAAAAGATAATTGGAATGTCTGAACTGAAAAACAACATCTACAAATGCCAAAGTACAGTTATGGTTAAGCACAAAACACTTAATCACACACTGCTCTGCAATATTATGGAGCATAAGTCCCTTCACTTGCGCACATGAAACTGCGCACAATCGATCACAAACACTTTCCACACATCCATCAATATCTAAAATAATCATATCCATCGGTCTTATATATTCGCAACATGAAATTAGGTCTTCTACATGTCGGATTCAAGAATACTATCCAAATAATAAAATGTGTATACATAGTCGACTCAATCCGAACCCCAGTGCATATGCAAACCAAAAAGAATTGTCCACATGCTTCCCAGATGTCAGCTAAACATTCTCGATTACAAAAAATCACCAAAATTACTCCAACAATTCCACACAATGATCAACTATCCACGTTGCCCATACTACACTGTTCAATCCAAAAATTGTACACCGGATCTTCTAACTCACACAACAATCATCACCAGATGCTAAGATTCTAGAATAATATGCTTTAGACATCTAACTATCTTCCTCTAGCTTCGCAACACAAAATATTCAACGATACTGATATGCTGACCAAAATACTACATTTTGCTGGGTGCTTTGTTCTGACTCACCAGACTTAACCAAATCTTCATTCCAACTTCTGGTAGGATCATATCAGACACCGTGGATATGAAATATTTGACTTCAATTGCCATCAATGATAACACTGGATGATCTGTACAATGTCTCTTGCCAACAATCTCCCCCTTTGGCATTGATGCCAACACTTAGTAAAAAATGGCTAATCGTTGGAACCAGTACCAACATATGTACACTGCAAAACTCAAAAATCTGAAAATTCTAAAATTCCAGAACTCCCCCTAAGACGAATACAATATTTTTCACTCCCCTACACTCTCTCTTTGACATCAATGGCAAAGGTAGGGATCCACATATATACACAGACTTTACTGCCTTACAAAAAATTGAAGATATCTACAAAAGTGTTTTTCAATGAGCCCAAATGGCTATCCCAACCCTTCTTGAGACACTCTAGAACAAATATGAGTCCATTAAATAGGTATGCTTGCATCTCTGTCGATTTAAGATTTGAGCGGCCTAAGCATCCTGAGCATCCTTCAAGGCACTGAGCAATGTGTCCAACTTGGGAGATGTGACTCCGAAGTTCACCAACTCTACCAATAATCCTCTCCTTGTCATGGCTCAAACTCTTGATTTTGTCAAGTAAGGATATTACCTGATCTTCTTGAGTGCTCATAGAAACTGACAAAGGATCAAATGACTGAGATATGCTGGCTAATTGCAATTCATACTCCTTGAACTTCTTCTCAATATCCTTTGTGAATTTTGACAATGATAGACATGATTTGTAGATGTTACCACCCTCGGATAATGCATCTTGAATGCTCTTAATACAAGTATCTAATGTAGCTCTATCATCAACAATCATTCTTTTCAATATCTTGAGCCTCTAGCATTAAATTCACTGTGGACCTTCACCTCAACTGACTTCTCCAATGAATCAAAATGAGTATTCATTGAATTGATCAAACTTTTCAATTGGTCAGAAGGGGAATCAAATGTATCCTTTTGAAATGTAGGCATTTTTTTCTCTAGGATACCGGATGCAAGCTTCATAAGCTCACTGTCTTCTATGTGAGACTTTAAGATTTACTCTCTTGCCTTAGCATGTGAAAGTGATGCTAGCTTTAGCTTCTGGATGGGAGAGAGAGAATCCAAGTTAATTGGCCCTTGAGACAATGCCATATCGTCAAAAACCTGTTTGTCCTTTTCAAGAAACTCCTTGACATCCTCAACAATGTATCTTGCTTCAGAAAAAGGTTCTTCTTTAACCTCAACCTTATTCTCTTCTTCTATCTTTCTTGCATCATCTTTAATTGGGACTACACCCTTCTTTGTTATCTTAATGGTGTCAGCCGGAGGATTATGAGATTCCTCCACTGCATCCACATGCACTGACTCATCATCTATCTCCTGCTCTCCTTCTTCACCCTTATCCACCACATCTTCCTTTTTAGCCTCTTCTGGAATAGGGGAAGCATCTACCACAACTTGTTCACTTTGAGAATTCACTGCTCGCACTTCCAAAATAGAAGGAGTATCTACCTTGACCTTTTCACCTTGAGATGGCTGCGCCGAGTTTCCGAAGTAGATGACTTAGCAGTATCATCATGAGTTTTCTCAGGAAAAACCTCATATTGGTTTTTGAGCAAGATTGATCCCAAAATCCTCTCTATATCTTTCGTGACTTCTTTAGTTTGCCCAATCATGAGCTTATTAACCCTCATTTTTCTCCAGAATTCCTTTTTGGCTTCTTCAAGAATTCTATTAATTTCTTCCTTAGATATTTCCGAACATATATTAACCAAGATAAGCTCTCTTAGCCTTTCATCCTCAGCTTGAGGACTTACTCTCCTCATTTCCAAGACAACATATAAATTTTTAGGAATTTCTAACATTATTTCTACAAGAGCCCTATTGAATTTATTCAAATACTTTCTAATGGCTTCTGCTAGAGTCCATTGACTATCATTATCACATTTATCATAGAATTTAGAGAGTGGTTTGAGATTACCATGTACCGCGACTTCTTTCTCCACATATCTGACTGACATACTGGATTCCTCAGATTTAGTTTTTGTCTTCTTCCTGGGCTTCTCACCACTAGAGGGCTTGTCCTTAGTGACCTTGGATGCCTTGGTGTCCTTTTGCTTTATTTCCTTTACTTCTTCATTCGAATCGGTCTCCTCCTCATCCTTTACCATCATAAATCTTACTTTCTTCCTCTTTTCACCCTTGCTAGATGGCTTGGTTGGAGATTTTACTGTGCTGACAACCTTTTGAGAACCGGCGGATGGTGCAAAGCTACTTGTTTTCTTTGGCTTGGGAGCAAAGACTTCCAGTTTATCCTTCTTCTCCTTGACAGGCTCCTCTATAGGTAGGATATTTCACTTCCTTGCTTCCTGGACAACCTCCTTTGTGATTCCAATGCTCCCTGCATATGCCTCTACTTCCTTCCTCACTTTCCTCTGGATTTCTAGCTTCTTGAATTGCTTGTGCAGCTTCAAGTTCTACTCAGCATAGGTACCAAATCTCTCCTCATTAAGATCTATCAACTTGCTTAACAAATGTTGAGAATATAGCTCCAATATTTCCTCATCTACCTTATAACCCATGGGCATGATGCATATAGTCCTAGGTTGAACAAATTCCATCAAACATTGGTTAGTATCCATTATGAAGCAAATGGTGTCCTGATACTTCTCAACTACCGACTTAGGGATCCTTTCCATGCATTTCACTTTGAAAATTCTTGAAATAACCCCATAAAACAACTTTCTAGGCCTTAGTATCACCAACATTGTCTAACAGTTCTTTAATTTGTGGTCCCACAAGTCTGTCATAGGCCCATTGGACTTGACCAACTCCTGGAACTTCATTCATGAAATAAAAGAAAAAACACAAGATCAGAGTTCCATACTTGAACAAACCGTTCTAGTCTTGCTTGATTTTGGCCAAGTTCTTCATTAGCTCACTTCAGAGCAACTCACATAGGTCATACTTCTTATTCTCTTGGACCATCTCATAAGCTGCATATATTGTTGTTTGGATAAAGAATTCTCTTTTCTAGAGTGGTATATCTTATATCCAATCACCATTGAAGCAAATCCGACATCATACTCCAAAATGTCATTGATTGTCATGGCTCTTTTGTCAAACCTTGAACCGGTTGGATCTGTGACAATTTGGTTCTTTACCGACTTCAATGAGGCCAACTCACTGGATGAGTACAAACCAATTATGATCCTAATATCATTTTTGGTTGTCTCGAAAGGCTTGTTTAACCACATGAACTCATCATGCATTCTGCTAAGCACATACTAGAGCCACTTAATTTTATCGAACATAAAAATTTGGCGAACTGCACAAAACCCTTATCCTCCAACACTTGAAATTCTAGTTTTAGCCTAAAATTCCCATCAATCAACTGTTTATTGTAGAGATTCAATAGATGATAACTTCTCAACTCCTCAATGTTCTAGTGAGTGTAAACACTAATATTCTTGATATGCAAAACACCATGTGGAACTGATGAAAATGCACTCTTCGGACCACCTTCCTATTGGCAATATGCTGGATTTGGTTAAGTGTTGTCATTGATGTCAACACTGTATCCCAGTTGGAGACTATCCTAGTTAGATCTATCCCGGTTAGTCTTGGTGATCATCTTGGTTTTGGCTATGATTCTGATCCGGTATGACCAGATCTCTGGAATCGGTTTTGGATACTTATTCTGGATGATTATATGCTTGCTATATTCTGTTGGATCATGATTTGGTGCTCTAGCTGTTATCACTTTTGGTATTTACAAGTACCGAATAGCTTCTAGCTTTCCCAGATAGCTTTAGTGGTAAGCATTATTTGGCGATTTGGTTAGTGTATTTTGGTCAGGCTTATCGAATCGGTTTCTATCATGCTAAAGGTGTTTCTTGATTGTGTCCCGAGCATTTGGTGACTTTGCATTGGATGACATGTTGTTATGATGGTCCTATTTGGATCTAGTTTAAATTCATGTTATTTCACTGAGGGTTTCTACCGGTTGGTGAAGCATGTTGGATTTTAGTCTTAGCAAAATTTTTCGACGGATATAATTGATTGGATACTTGAATTAGGTCCATGCTATGTAATGTAAATCATAATATTGGTTCAGTGGTATCTTGTGATGTAATTTATGTAATTATGGGTTTACGGGTTTAGGGTTTAACCGACCTTGTCAATAAGGTTGACGATCCGTGTTTATAAGTGACTTATTCATGTGATTGTAACAATGATATGGATGGATGGTTATGGGATGATTACGTATGCATTATCTGAGAGTGGTTAATGAGCGAACAAGGTTATATCATTCAAGAAGGTTTTGTATTACAGAGTGGACATCTGTGCTTAACCAAAACTGTATCAAGCATTAGTAGATTGTACTTTCACAATTCATTCTTTTTGGATTGTAATCCAATGTTTATGTAAGTCAGTGAGAATTTCCTTTGTGATGAGCAGTGCGCTCTAGGCGGGTTGCCTTTCTGCAAGTGCAGACCCCATTGTAATTATTTCACATACTACTGCAGAAGTATTATCTGATTGTGGGTAGGGTTTCCCACCATGGGTTTTCCCCTTTCCGGGTTTTCCACATCAAAATTATTGGTGTTGTGTGTATTGAGCTTTCATGTTCTATATTTCATTATGTTGGTTTCTTTGTGCTCTGGTTATAAGGTTTTTACATGCATTAGTTCTGATTTCTGTTAGTAAACTGATTCACCCCCCCCTCTCAGTTTACTCTCGGTATCAGAGCTATTTAACAATTGGTATCTGAGAATTCCAACAATGGGTATCAGAGCAAGGTCCTCTCTACAAAAGTTTAACCGCTTGAGGAGATCTGATGGCATCATCATCAAGTTCTACATTCAATCCCCACTGGAAGGAGAGTCCTAGATTTGATGGTACAAATTATAAAATATGGAAGGAGTGAATGAAGATTCATCTTAGATGTCTTGGAGCTGAAGTTTGGGAGATAGTGGAGAAAGGGTGTATACCTCATGATCCTAATTCTGGAACACAGACACCTACTGATGAACAAAAGAGAGCTGAAAATGATATGAGAGCAAAAGAAGCTTTGTTGAGTGGTCTATGTGATAAAAATTTATTGAATGTCATAGAATTGGAGAATGCCAAGTAGATCTGGTTGAAGCTTGAAACTCTTTATGAAGATGACCAGGTGTTAAAGATTGCAAAACTTGAAGGTTTCCAAGTAAAGTATGAAAATTTGAAGATGTGAAGATAAGTTCTTTCATGGATAGAGTCAATGAGATTGTCATGGGTATCAAATGTTGTGGCGGATTAGTCAGTGAGGAGGAGATAGTGTCAAAAGTTCTGAGAGTTCTACCTCCGACTTACAAGATGAAGGATACTACTATCAATGAACTCCGAACAATGTCAAGTACCCCTGTGACCAGAGATACATTACTTGGGAAATTGACTGCTTTTGAACTTGAAGAAACTGGAGATCAGAGTGCTGCTAAAATTGAGATTGCATTTAAAGCATCTACCTCTAGTAAACAGGAGATAGATTGGAAAGAGATGTATGCTAAGGATATGGAGGAAATTGAGAGAGAAGAAAGAGAACTTGAAGAGCTGGAAGCCCTAATTGCTAGAAGAATCCCTAAAGGACCAGCTAGAAGTAAGTATGAAGGAAAAGTTCTTTTTAAATATTTTTCATGCAATAAGATTGGTCATTTTGCTTCTAGATGCCCTGAATGAGCTGCTAGGAATCATGAAATATTTGTGAGGAATTACAAGCCTAATCCTAAATATTAGAACATACCTAGATTTAGAAGGAATAAGGATAAATCATGTTATTATGCTGGTGATGATGATTTTGGTAATTCAGATGATGATGATGATGAACCTGTGAGTGGAACCGGTAATGGAGCTTCCTCCGACAAAGATTGGGTCTTTATTGCCATCAAGGATGATTCTCCAAAATCTGTCATTGAAACAACTCATACTAAAGAAAAAGATTTACTTGCAAAAATTGAAGAGAAGGATGAATGGGTCATAGACAGTGGATGCTCACATCACATGACTGGTGACGAGAGTTTTTAACACTGCAAGAATTTGATGGTGGACTAGTCCGATTTGGAGACAAAAAAGCAGGTAGGATCAAAGGAAAAGGAACAATATCATTGGATGGTAAGACTAATACTGATAATGTTTACTATGTTGAAGGCTTAAAGCATAATCTTTTAAGTGTAGGTTAGATGGTAGATAGAGGATTTCATTTGCAATTCAAGGATGGAAAATGCAAGATCATCAATAGATCTGGATTGAAAATTGCTTCTGGAACTTAGACTAAAGGTAATATCTTTCATTTGAACTCCGGTGAGAAAGCTTGCTTGATTGCTCAGATTGATGAAAGTTGGTTATGGCATAAGGGGATGTGTCAGGTAAATTTTGATTGCATAGTGAAGATCAGTTCAACACCGGCTGTCAGAGATTTGCCCAAGTTTGTTAAACCTCATAATCCAGTATGTACAGAATGTCAAATGGGTAAGCAAGTTAGAACTTCTTTCAAAAGTATACATGATAAATATAATGAAATTATTGATCTTATTCATATTGATTTGTGTGGACCGACAATGACTAAAAGTTTTCATGGTGATAGATATTTTATGCTACTTATTGATGATTATTCTAAAATGACGTGGGTAGCATTTTTGAAGGAAAAATATGAAGCTCTTGATAAATTCAAAATATTTAAAGCTATGGTTGAGTCTGAGACATGATTGAAGATAAAATGCTTAAGATCAGATCATGGTGGTGAGTTTACATCTAGTGAGTTCAACAACTTTTGTGAGAGGAATGGTATTAGGAGACAACTTTCTGCACCTAGAACCCCACGACAGAACGAATTAGTGGAAAGGAAGAACATAACACTATTGGATGCAACAAGGACAATGATGACATATGCTAGATTTCCTGATATCTATTGGAGAGAAGTTGTCAATACGATTGTATACACTTTCAATAGAGTACACATTAAAGGTGATACTGGTAAGACTCCTTATGAATTATGGTTTGGTCATACTCATACTGTCAGATATTTCAAAAAATTTGAAAGTAAATGTTACATTAGAAGAGATGATGCATTAGGAAAGTTTGATCCTAGAAGTGATGAAGGAATATTTTTGGGTTATTCTACTAAGAGCAAAGAATATAGATGTTTTAACAAAAGATTTTATAGGATAATGGAAAGCATAAATGTCAAGGTGGATGAACATGACAGTAATCAGATCAGAGCATATGATTATGGACTAGAAGATGAATTTATCAGACCAGAACCAATAATGCAAGAATCGGTTCAGAAAAGTGAACTAGTGACACCGATAGCATCAAAGAATTAAACAGTGATAGATGAACAACATGACGAGTCAGCAAATCAAGAAAATTCAAAGACTCCCAAGTATGTAAAATTAAATCATTCTGAAGATTAAATCATTGGAGATAAAAGGAAAGGTGTGATGACAGAGGAGAAGGTTAGCTACTGAAGAGGTATGTTTATTTTCTCAAATTGAACTGTAATCATTTATTGAAACAAGTAATGATGAAAATTGGATAAAACCAATGGAAGAGGAATTAAATCAGATATAAAAGAATAAGACATGGGAACTAGTACCTAGACCTAAAGACAAGAACATTATTGGAACTAAATGGGTTTTTAGGAATAAATTGAATGAGGAAGGTCAAGTTGTAAGGAACAAGGCTAGATTAGTTTGCAAAGGTTATTCATAGAAAGAAGGAATTGATTATGGAGAGACTTATGCCTTGGTTGCTAGAATTGAAGCGGTAAGACTTTTTTTTTGCTTATGCTGCACACAAGAACTACAAAGTATATCAGATGGACGTCAAATGTGCATATCGGAATGGAGATCTTGAAGAGGAAGTTTACATTGAGCAACTTTATGGATTTTGTTTATTGGAAGACAAGGATATGGTTTGCAGATCGAAGAAATCTTTATATGGACTAAAATAGGGCCCTAGAGCATGACATGCTAGATTGGATAAGTATCTTTTAAAGCTCAGTTTTAGCATAGGTAATGCTGATAGTAACTTATATTAGAAAATTGAACATGATGACATACTGATTATTGAAGTCTTTGTGGATGATATCATTTTTGGAGGAGAAGGTCTATGCATGAAATTTTCTGATGATATGAAGAATGAATTTGAAATGTTTATGATTGGTGAGATGAAATTTTTCTTAGGTTTGTAGATTACTCATAGTGATAAAGGTATTTTCATTTGTCAAACTAAGTATGTGAAGGATTTACTTAAGAAATTTGGACTTGAGAATTCTAAACCTGTCGGTACTCCTATGATACCCGGTTGTAAATTGTCAAAGGATGGTGAATCCCCTAAAGTGAATCCAAGTAGACACAAATCAATGATTGGTGATTTGCTGTACTTAACTCAGACTAGACTTGATATAATGAATGATGTTTGTACTGCTTCTAGATTTGAGTCAGATCCTAGAGAAACTCATGATATTGTTGTCAAGAGGATACTCAGATATTTGGCAGGTACAATATACTTTGGGCTATGGTATCTGTTGTGCTCTGTGAAGTGTACTTGTACCTGCAACCACAATGCACTCAATAAATCATTACAAGCAATGGTTAGTAAATTGAAACAATGAAAAGTAAAACCATAGCTAATCGACTTATTGCCTCCTAGTAAATGCGAGTATGAAAAATGCTCTCAGATCGGATTATGCAAAATTCCGTGACTTGACTACACTTAGATGGAGGATTTGAATGCTGAAAATGCATGATCTAGCAAGAATATCATGATTAAGCTATATGAATGATTGTTCTAGCATGATTAAGCTAAGATTTAAGATAAAATCGAGCATGATAACGTTGCTAAAACTGATAAACTATAAGCTAGATGCCTATAGTAACAATGCTTAAGCTACGAATGAGATGGGATCATCAAAATGATATGAATTTTGGGACCCTTTGTGCTCCAAAATGAGGTCTATTTATAGGATTTCCCAAGGCTAGGGGTGAGTTGGCATGAATCAAAGGTTGAGATTGATCTGAACATATCAATGGTTAAATTGGAGGAGGTTGGCAAAGGGAGTTGGATTAAAGGGAACATTTGTCATCTCTATGGTGACAAGTGTCAAGAAGCTTCTAGAAGAGGTAGGATAAAAGGGAACACTTAGTGACAAGTGTCACAAAGGTTCTATAAAATGTTGGATGAAAGGGGACAAGGTGGTAGGTAGAATGGGTTAGGTTTAGGAATGGTTAGGTTTAGGAGTGGTAGAAGTTAGGAGAATTTGAATTTAGAAATTCAAATAATAGGAAAAGGATAATTAATCTCAACAACTCATTGATTTGATTTGTTTTAATTAATTAGGATTAGAAGAAATGATTTTGGATGGAGGGAATTAATTAATTAAAGAGGATGAAATGAACCTATTTAATAAATCCTTAGATTTATTAATAAGTAGATGAATGAGAGATTTAATCAAATTGCTTAGTGAATTTAATTAAATTGGGGAGGGAGATTAATTGAGATAATTGCTTATTCAATTAATTATCTTCAGACCATTTTTAGGTGTATACAGTATCCAAAGAATGATGACTTCACACTATGTGCATGTATAGATTCTGATTGGACAAGCGATGTGGATGACCAGAAGAGAACTACTAGCAGTGTATTCTTTCTTGGGAAGAAGTTGGTTTCATGTCTTGGTAAGAAACAATCATGCACTTCATTGTCTACTACTGAAGCAAAATATGTAGTGGCTGCTATCGATTGGACTAAGATTTTATGGATGAAACAAATGTTAAAGGATATAAGGGTAATTTATGATGAGCCTATTTTTATTCACTGTGATAATACTGTTGCTATTGATATGTCAAAGAATCTGGTATTTCATTCCAAATCAAAACATATTTCTATAAGGTATAATTTCTTGAAAGAAAAGGTTGAAGAAAAGGAAGTCAGATTGTTCCATGTGCCTACTAAGGAATAGATTGCAGATATTCTAACAAAATCATTTCCTAAAGATACTTTTGAATATCTTAGAGATCAGTTGGGGGTTACCTACCCTCTGGAAGATACTTAGAGATGTAGGGATGCATCAATTTGGTAAGCTTATCAGACATACTTTCCTGATCTGGGTTGATGAAGATGGTGCTACTACTCAAGGGGAGTAGTTAGCTGTTTGGTTTAATATTATTGTTTTGATATTCATCTTTTGTCATTGTTGTCAAAGGGGGAGAAGGTGTTCATGTGAAAAAAAAGTCCATCTTTTGGGAGAAGGTGTTAATCTCAGGGGGAGTTATTTCAGATCAATCTTTTTCTCTTTTGGGGAGATTGTTTGCATTCCTTGGCACTTGGATGTTTTTCATATTTAGTGTTGCCATCAATGCCAAAGAGGGAGCTTGTTGGGAACATGTTGGATTTGGTTAAGTGTTGTCATTGATATCAATATTGTATCCTAGTTGGAGACTATCTTGATTGGATCTATCTCGGTTAGTCTTGATGATCATCTTGGTTTTGGCTACGATTCTGATCCGATATGATCAGATCTTTGGAACTGGTTTTGGATGCTTATTTTGGATGATTATATGCTTTCTATATTCTGTTGGTTCATGATTCGGTGCTCTGGCTATTATCGCTTTTGGTATTTACCTGTATCGGCTAGCTTCTAGCTTTCTTAGTTAGCTTTACCGATAAGCATTATTTGGTGATTTGGTCTGTGGATTTCTTTTCGGCTTATGGAATCGGTTTCTATCATGCTGAAGGTTTTTCTTGATTGTGTCCCGAGCATTTGGTGACTTTACATTAGATGGCATGTTGTTATGATGGTCCTATTTGGGTCTAGTTAAACTTTTTGTTATTTCACTGAGGGTTTCTACCGATTGGTGAAGCATGTTGGATTTTGGTCTTAGCGGAATTTCCAATGGATATAATTGATTGGATACTTGTATTAGGTCCATGATATGTAATTTAAATCATAATATTGGTCTGGTGGTATCGTGCGATATAATTTCTATAATTATGGGTTTATGGGTTTAGGGTTTAGCCAACCTTGTCAATAAGGTTGATGATGTGTATTTATAGGTGACTTATTCATGTGATTGTAACAATGGTATGGATGGTTATGGGATGGTTATGTCTGCATTATATGAGAGTGGTTAATGAGTGAATACGGTTATATCATTTAGGAAGGTTTTGTATTACAAAGAAGATATCTGTGCTTAACCAAAACTGTATCAAGCATTAGTAGATGCTACGTTCATAGTTCATTCTTTTTGTTTGTAGTTTAGTATTTATGTAATTAAGTGAGAATTCCCTTTGTGATGAGAAATGCGCTCTAGGCGGTTGGCATTTCTGCAAGTGTATACCCCATTGTAATTATTTCACATACTACTACAAAAGTATTATCTAGATTGTGGGTAGGGTTTCCCACCGTGGTTTTTCCCCTTTTCGGGTTTTCCACATCAAAATTATTGGTGATGTGTGTATTGAGCTTTCATGTTCTATATTTTACTGTGTTGGTTTCTTTATGCTCCGGATAAAAGGTTTTGACATGCATTAGTTCTGATTTCTGTTAGTAAATTGATTCACCCCCCTTCTCAGTTTACTCCCAGTATTAGAGCTGTCTAATAATTGGTATCAGAGCATTCCAAAACTTCCATGGAGATTATTGGGCATTGCTTAAAATGTATCCAAGCTCTCTTAGTGATATCTAAGACTAGTGGGGTTCAGTTCTAGAGGCAACCATTTCAAAAATTTCAAACTTCAAACTTGAAAGGTTTGATGGAAATATACCTTGACCACTGGGTTAGGTTTTCGCTTGAAAAATATCTTTCAGGCTTTGATCTTCTTGGATAATCTTCTCGCAGAGCACTCTCTTCTTCTTCTCTGGAATGCAAAGTGAAAAAAGAATGGCAAAATGGCTTTTTATCATTCACTTATTTGACTTTTAGTATGCATTAAATGCGTTTAGCCCTAAACCTTCCAGATACTCAGCTTTTACAAATAGCTCACTAGGAATCACCTATGGATCTTAATTATTGCTCAGATTCTTTTGGAGATCATCTCACATCATTTGCAATACCCTATCACAACATCTGCCAACCTATCAGATTCAAGTATTATCTACTACAAGGGGGTGCATAAGATTTTCATGAAAACTCCCCCTATGACAGAGGCCTTAATTCAATTCCCAGAGGAATTTCGAGCACCGAATTAGGGTGTGGATCCATTCATTGCATCTGAATCACTCTTCTTAACTCATGTCTTCTTCATTTGATCTTTGATCTCCTCCACTTTTGCTTTCCCTTTTACATCTGCTTGGACATTCTTATTCTTGTCTAATGGATCGTTCCTACTCATATTTATGCTTTTGCAGAATCTTGCAATGTGACCGGATTTATTACAATTGTAGCACACCACATTTTCTTGTCTAGATTTGAAGTTTCCTTGGTTTCCTCTTGATCTGCATTGGCTAGCAACATGTCCATACCTACCACATGCATAACATTTGATATTTCTCTTATTTGGAAAGTTATTCATCATACTTCTACATTCATTTGACTTATGTCTATACTTGTTGCATTTAAAACATTGACTATAGAAAGATAGACCATTTTGATTCACTCTATTTTTGCGTTGACTAGCCATGTGACCAAATTTATTACAAACAAAATAGTTACCATTGAACTTATGAGCATTAGGTTTCCTCCTCAAAGACCTTTTAGATTTGTTCTTTTGATGTTTAGATTTTTGACTAGATTAAGAGCTTTCACCTTTCTCAAATCCAAGTCCTTGCTTGTCATCTTCACTCTTTTGACTTTGAAGCATCTCATTAAGTTTGGATGAACTGATCTTGAACTTCTCCTTGTATTCATTTGCAGCTTCAAGATCATATCTAAGAAGAAGGATCTACTTTCCAAGCTCTTCCTCACGTTGTTTGGATTCTTGTTGGTCAAGCTTCAGTTGGCCATTCTCACCATCAAGTATGCAACATTCATCAGATTTGTCTTTCAATAACTGATCAAGATTCTCCACATTCTTCTTCCTTTCCTCAATCTCCTTTGTCAATTTCATCATAATAGATTCTATCTCATTCTTTTGAACTACATTATCTCTGACAAGTTTCTCACATTCTTTTGTCTTCTCTTTCAAGGCTTGGTCATCTATGCTTAGGCTTTCTTTCTCGTTTAGCTTATCAACAAGCTCCTTAATATTCTCTCTTGACTTGTTCAACTGATCTTTCAATGACTCGATGAAGTTCTTAGCATCCTTAAGATTTTCTTTCACCTGTCGAGCCTCATCTTGGGATTGATCAAGATCCTCAAGTGTCGTAATAAGTTGATGTTGAAGACTACCAAAATCCAATGATTCACCTTCCCAAATCCTCCTCAAGCTGTTAGGCTTCTTTTGAGGAACTAGGCCCTGATACCAATTGTTGGAATCAAGGAACATTGAGAGGGGGTTGAATCAGTATTATGCAACTTTTAACATTATTGACTTGTTCTTTCAACCACTTAATGTAAATGAACAAAGGAAAGATGCAGAAACATAAAGCAATCAACAACAACACCATAACACTAAGATTTTATATGTGGAAAATCCGATTAAGGGAAAAACCACGGTTGGGATGAGACCCACAAGATAATTATACTATATTAAAAGTACTACAAGGGAATGCACATGCATTCAAGCACAATGCCTAGAGCTCATTGCTTAAAAGAAAGATGGGCAACAACCCCAAAAGGCTCACTGCCTTACAAAATCTTTTACAAAATATAATTGGAATGTGAACTGAAAAACATCTATAAATGCTAAATTACAGTTCCGGTTAAGCACAAAACACTTAATCACACATTGCTCTGTTCTACTGATCTGCAATATTCCAGATCATAATTCCTTCACTTGCGCACATGAAATTGCGCACAATCGATCACAAACACTTTCCACACATCCACCGATATCTAAAATGATCATATACATTGGTCTTATATATCCGCAACATGAAATTAGGTCTTCTATATGTCAGCTTCCAGAACACTATCCAAATAATGAAACGTGTATACATAGTGACTCAATTCGAAATCCAATGCATATGCAAACCAAAAAGAATTGTCCACATGCTTTCCATATGTCAGCTAAACATCCTCGATCACAAAAACAATCACCAAAATTACTTCATCAATTCCGCACAATGATCAACTATCCACGTTGCCCATACCACACTATTCAACCCAAAAACATGTACACCGAATCTTCTAACTCACATGACAATCATCACCGGGGGCTAATATTTTGGAATAATGTACTCCAGACATATACATATCTTCCTTTAGCTCCACAACACAAAATATTTAATGAAAATGAAATGTTGACTAAAATTCTACATTCTGCCAAGTGCTATGTTCTAACTCATCGAACTTAACCAAATCTTCATTCTGACTTCTAGTAGGATTAGATCACACACCATGGATGGAATATCTGGCTTCAGTTGCCATCAATGACAACACCGAATGATTTGGACAATGTCTCTTTCCAATAGAATCTACATATATCTAAGTAAATTTATCAATTTAGAAATATAAAATAAAGTGTTATATTAGATAAATGTCAATTACTATTGTCCTCACATGCGTCATGATATCTGATCAAATTGAGATGTCTTGAGAGTGCCTTCAATATTTTAGCCTCTTTGTGTAAATCCTCAACCCTTATGCTTGTAATAATCTAGCAATAGAACACCAAAATCATACATAATTAGAAAAAGATTCAATGCTAATGCAGATTAGGGAATCTCTTCCATTCAATGCACCTCAGGTTGCAGGAAAAATAGAACAAGTGCCGTATTATATTAACTCAAAAATTATTTAAAAATACAAACTAATGGTGTGTTATTAATTTTGTTGGGTTTCTCGTTTTTCTCATTTATAGAAATGAGTGAGGAATTATGTGGCCAATCAAAAGAGCAGTAGGAATTTCAAATTGTTTGTAATATTTGGAAAGTTGTAAATTACTTAAGTCAATCATCATAGCATAATGGGTATTTGACAAAGAACGATTGTAGAGTCTTCCTATGGGCTTTAAAAACTATCATTTTTTAAAAGACATTAAACATCACATAGAATGTAAGATGTGGTAGGAAAGCCCTACGTTATATGCATGCTATGACAAAGACATAGTAGACCCAAAACAATTGTGTGCGAATAGAGGTATGGACCTAGCTTTGTCTCTCATTTGATTTGGGCTTTTTCACACCATATTCAAGGGATGCCTTGTTCCATACAAAATAAATAAATGGAATGGAAAAAAACAATGTCGAAGGAAGATCATGATTGATGCTTTTTCCTACCACATACATTCCCAACAAGGAAGGTTCTAGATAAATTCAACCCTTTCGAAGACACGTCCACAACATCTAAGAAACATTATAAAATTAAAAAACATTTTCCTCTGCTCCCTTTTCATTTGCTAGGGAAAAAAATCTCTAATTTCTAAATTGCAAAAACAAAAAACCCCTTACAAAAATAGAATGGGCGAATCAGAAAAAAGGAAATATCTTCCAAAATTCCAAAATAAAAATCATGAAGCTGTAGACTATGGGAAATGCAGGGATTAATAAGCTATCCCAATTTCCAAGAAAGAAAGTAATTGCATTTAGTGAGGCTCTTGCCTAAAAGGAGATACCAGGGTAATAAAATATTGTGAGTAAACATCACCAACCTTTCTAATTGTAAACTTACATAATGACCAAATGAATGCAACAAGTGGTGATGCACATGAAAAAAATTATACTTGTAGCTTCAAATTTATATTTGACACAAGAAACACTCTATTGGAATAATGAAACTTGATATTAGATCACATCAATTTCTACAAAATTAATGATATAAAACTTATACATATAATTTTAATTTTTATAAGAAATATAAGGTTGTTAGCTTATAAACATAAGAATAAATTAATTAGTTAAAATTAGAATTAGAATTAATATTATATAGATTAATTTTATTATATAATTATTTGATTTTAGGGTTCAAATATATTAAAAATATTTTTCTAAGTTGTCAATTGTTATTTTTAAATTTAAAAGAATTATCAAATATCTATAAATATTTTGATCAATTATATTATGCTTGTAATCCTAATAATAATAATTATTTTTAATTAAATAATTTTTCATTTAGGTTAGGCAATTATAATTAATAATCTTAGGGTTAGAAAATACTGTGAATAACCATCACCAGCAATTGTAATTGTAAACTCATATATTGACGAAATGAATGAAACATGTGGTGATGCACATGCAGAAAATTATATTTGTAGCCAAATTTATATTTGATAGAAGCAACACTCTATTGGAAATAACAAAACCTTGCATTAATGTTTCCCTTAGATCACATCAATATCTACAAAATAAATGATATGAAACTTCTAAATATAATTTTATTTTTTAAAATAAAAATAAGGTTGTTAGCTTATAAATAGAAGAATAAATAAATAAATAAATTATCATTCTTTAATATGCCTTTCTATCTCTCTACTTCTCTCTTCTCTCTACCACCCTCTCCCTACCTCTCTATCCATTTATATATATCATTATCTAAATCTCTCCCTCTATATTTGTATCTTATTATCTCTCTCTATATCTCTCCATCTCTCCATCTCTAAAGTTATCTCTCTCTCCCCTCCCTCTCTCCCCTCTTCTCTCTCTATTTCTACCTATCTCTCTCTCCTATTCTCTTCCCCACTCTCCATCTCTCCACATTTCCCCCTCCCTCGCTCCCTCTTTTCCCATATATCTTTATCTCTCTCCTTCTTTACATATATCTTTGCCTCTCCCTATTTCTCTCTCTTGCTATCTCTTCCTCTCTACATTTCTATTTTTCTATCTCTACTTCTCCCTTATCTCTCTATCTTTATCTCTCCCCATACCTCTATTTTTCTATCTATTTCTCTCATCCTTCCTCTCTCCATATTTGTTCTTTCATCTCTCCCTATATCTCTATCATGATATCTCTCCATCTCTCTATCCCTATACCTCACTCTCTTTATTCCTCTCTATATATCACTTCCTAAATTTATCTTTATGTTTCTATATCTCCTTCTTTTATTCTCTTCCTCTATATATTTATCTCTTCCATCTCTATCTATCCATCTCTCCTCTCTCTCTTTATCCCCCCTCTCCTCCACCTATATCTCCATCCCTGTTTCAATATCTATTTTCTTCACTATCACTATCCCCTATCTCAAACTCTTGATCATCTCCCCCCCACTCTCTCTCTCTCTCTCACACACACACACCCTTCCCTATTTTATCTCTTCTTATTTCTATCCCTATCTCTTCCCCTCCCTCTTCCTCTCCCTATCAAATACATAACATGAGTGTATTGGTAATAGAGGCTTATTATATTCCTAATTCAGAGGTTTTATTTCAACCATGCTTCGACTCCTATACATGAACGCATAGTTGACAACATCACTTCTCCATTTAGACCTTTGCTGCATAAACAACATCACTTACTAAATGGTGTATTGATTGATCTCATGTATTGAACAAATGTGTGCAATAATAGACCAAAAAATTTCTTATTAACCTTACATGCCTCATCGGCGTACCTATTGCACACCAAGGTGCAATTGCTAGTCAATATGCTCCAATGACAGTGAAGAAAAATGATATTTTTATAATTATATAAAATTTAAAATAAATATGAACTATAGACTTCTTTAAAATTTTAAATCTGATTAGACAATTAGAAAAAGAAAATGCGCCTAATGGATGCTTAAGTGTCTTGCCATGGGCAGGAACTAACAAGATGAAGTAGTTTAAAATCTAAAATTATTTTATTAACAAAAGATACTCTCTTATCAAATACGAGAAACATATTATAACAAATGTATTGGAAAAATATTTAAGTAAATTAAAAATTAAAAAATAGTTGTTGTAATTAAAGCTGATTTTTTTGGTATTATTAAAAAGAAATGCAAAGATGTAATTTAAGAGTTTTTTTTGAAGGTAGAGGACCAGGGACCATAATATATATTAAATGATAAGAGGATTATATATTACAAAAGTAACAATTTTGCTAAAGAAAATTGACCTCTTCAACAAGTGACTTCTAAGGAGATATCCACAAACTAAGTCATGAATTCTCACTATATCCGACCTGAGCACAACAAAAAACAACCCCTCTGCTAAAACATTTACATTACAATATGTGGAATTTGAAAGGCATGAGGAAACAAGGAGTCCTCCATGCACAATGGTAGACACAAAATAAAGAACCTCCAATCCCTTTGAGATAGATGGACACTATATGCAACCCAAAAATAGTAGATGAGGTGCCAACAGAGTGACCTGCACTGGAAATATCAGAGGCAAAAGATGGATGAAGAGAGTGTTAACCAAAGCCACTTGTAAATAACAACCGCTTCCAAAAAACCTTGCTTCAAATGAACAAAAGGTCAAAAACAACAACCATCTCATACTCTAGTTCTTGACTCTTGAGAAGAAGCTACTTCAACAGGAGTCGGGAATGAAGACCAGTAGCCATGGGGCCGGATCTACTTGTGCATGTACTATAAGCTCCCATAAAGCTTGTAATTTGATCAATGCCAGAGAAAATAGAGGTTCTCCTATTTGGGTACCATAATGATGCAACCATGCATAGAATGGAGTCGAGGAATTAAAATTGATGGGTAAAAGTACAAACTTGTGTCTCACTTTTATAAAAGAAAAGGCTAACAACAACAAAACAGTTCAACTTCAATGGCACAAAAGTGATATTTCTATTTGGTATTTGAAGATGATGTAAATTGATGAATTGTGTAAAACTAGATGAAGTTTATGCCTATTATTTTTAAAAATTGGAACAAGAATTGATATGTTTTTTTAATTATTAAAGTCAATTTTTCAATTATTGAAAAATACTGCAAATCAGGGGTTTCACCTCCCACCACAAAACTATATGTAAATAGTCTTTTTTTCCTCTGATTTTGAAATATGTTTTAGATGACATCCATAGCCAGTGCAGAAAAAAAAAAACTGATTTTGATGTATATTTTCACCATTATAACAATTCAAAGTCGAAGTTTCCCAAAATCGACAGTTTTCGTTTCCCACCAAATTTCCCCTATCAAAACTATAGCAATCCCCCAAAAAATTATATATTCTTGAAGAGGACTCTCTCCTCTAGTGTTATATATAATTTTTAAATTTTTCTGATATGATTTACTTATTTGTGTTTTCCGAATCAGAGTCTTCTCGAATGTTAATATACCTACCTATAGTATTTTGTAATTTTAATATACTAATTATAATTTTAACTATATAAAAATTATATGTAAACGTTCCTCACTCCGAGCTCTCGAAAAGGGTAATTTTAGTTTTAAAAAAAATAAAAATAAAAATTGATGGTCTAATTCTTAGCAAAACTTGAAAGTTCTGGAAATTGGGGGGCTTTTGCTGAGTAGGCTGCCATGTGGGATGCCACATAGGTAGCCTCGACTGAGCGGGACTCGGCCGAGTCCCCCAAGCGGTAGGACCATCCGCAAGCGCCCTTTCCCTAACATTTAATGCAAAATAGCACTATAGGGGGGCTAAGTGCAGTTGTTAGGACTCGACCGAGTACACCCCGCCACCCGTCCTCCACGTAGGCGCCATGTGCGCCTCGCAGACTCGTCTGAATCCTACTCGATCGAGTAGGATTTTTAATGCGATCGCACTTAGCCTAAAGTGCGACACAACACTATACTTTCACCCTATTTCCATTGATGAATGAGAGTAGTATTGACCTAGAGATTGACTTGTCCATAATTTACCATCTACTAAAAAAAACCCCAATCCAGTTGTAGTTGGCCAGCTGATAGTTAAGCTCTTCCCATGTATATAGAGGTGTGTGCACAAAAGACCTGACAATAAGCTTAGTATAGTCTGGAGACCGTGTTAGGTCCATAATCACAGAGGCTAATATGGAGACAACAAGGGAAGGAGGTGCAAATGGATTTAGCCACAACCAATCTTCCCCCAAAAGCTTCCAAAGTGCCCAATCTACATTCCATCATGAAATTGCGAATACATCTTGCAATGACAAGAGGGGAGCATGTCCCCGGAGCTAAATTATATGGAAATGTCCTTGAAGCATAATTATGATTGCCATTGTCATTGAAAGAGCTAGAAGCTAGTCTTGAAGACAAAAGATGCTAGCATTTGCCTTTAATAAACCCATGGCACGAGGAAACAAGGTATAATGTAAGCAATTCTGCCATGGTTCATGCGAGGATACTACAAGTTGAAGCGAGGAGAGCTAGGAATTCACCATGTGTCTTGAGAGGTAGCAAGAACCATCAAAGGTAATCCTTCACGCATTGGAAATCAAACTTCAGGGGAGGAGAATTCACTCGCCACACATGTGAGAAGCAGGAAGAACTACCCTATGGAATAAGTGGGAGCCTAGATTATGCAGTTCAATTGCCACCTATCCAAGAACAAGAAACCGCATGAAGGAGAGTACAACATAGTGTTGAAGCAGTATTAAATGAAGTGCATGTAAAAAATTGGGAAAAGATAAGAAAGATAAGAAATGATGACATCACTACAATGATCGCCACACATTTGCAATTCCAATGCAAAAAACATGATCTGTTTGAAAAGAGAAATAATTATGATTTTAACCCTACCCAAAAGTAGAAGGAGCCACCAACATGATATCTTGGATGACCTGGAATGGCTAGAAAGGAGGACATGTCCTGAAAGTTACACCCGATAGAAAAATGCATATGCTGATTGCACACATTTGGAATATAAACCATAGAGAGGGCTTAAAGTAAAAATAGAGAGCTCATTGTTCTTGAAGGGTTCTCTACCAGACTGGTTAACAAAGATGAGAGTCCGTTCCGCTTGGATAAGACTCATTAGTTCAACATTGTTAGATACTTCTACAGGAGAGAAGATTGAGTTACCTATTGGAATGTTGCATCCTTCATTTGCTAGGCTGTCAGCTGCTCTATTGGCTTCTCTAAAGCAGTGCAAGATAGAATAAGAATGGAAGCTCTACAGAATGAGTAAGATTTCTTGAATGATATAGTTTAGCTTCCAATTTGGCAAGTGGTAACCTTTCAATGTCGACATGACATTCATGGATCTCCTTCAATAACCAAGTGTTGGATCTTTTCCCTCTTTTCTATTTTATCTCCAAAGAGAAGAGCCTGCGCTTCAAATATGTTATTAGTTCCATCCTGAATTCTTTCTTTTCCTGCTTTGATGAATTTGCCTTCGTGATTTCTTATTACACAACCTATGCCTGAGATGCCTGGGTTGCCTTTGGAAGTGCCAATGAAGTTTAGTTTGCAATAGTGTTAGAGGGGATCTCTCCACCTAATCTTGTTTCTATTCACTTTTTTGACTGAGTTATGCATTAAGCTTCTTGAAGGGTAGTTTTATCAAGTTCCATTCATTTAGGATGTGGTTGTCCCAGGAAGTGAATTGAGAGTTAGTTCTCTTGTTCTTCAAAGTATGGGCATTGACCACTTTTGAGAGATTATATTCTATTTTGTGAATTGTTTTATGAAGATCACCAATCTCCTTCTTGAAAATGCATTTGTTTCTTTGCCACCATACATTCCATATAATAATTGTAGGGGCAACCTCCCAGATAGAGGAGAAGAAAGAATCTCCATGTAACCATGGCCATGATTCAAAGACTTGCTGTAACTTTTATTGTAGTGGACACTCACATTGAAGTTTACAAAGGGTCCATTTCCAACATTCTTGTGCAAACAGACAATTGAGAAGAAGATGGTCCACTAGCTCAGCCTTTTGACTACACAAGACACAATTGAAAGGTTGAGAAATACCCATTGCAGAGAGTATACCACTTGTTAGAATTCTTCCCTTTAGAGCTTACCATGCAAAAGTACCTACTTTTTGGAAGCCTGGCCCTGTCCAACAAAATGAGAAACCCCTTGTTTTGACATTTGAACTTGAATTTACGATGGATTTGTATCCTTGATTAACTGAGTATGACCCAGTGCTAGAAGGGAGCCAAATAACTTCATCCTTAAAATTATTAAAAATGATTCCTCTCTTGCTCAACTCCTAAGAAAGATTCTATTTTTTAGTATTGGGAGCATCCATCTTTGAGAAGTCTTTCCATTCAGTCAGCCAAAAACCATCCTACCAGGAATTCTAGAAATAATCTTTAACCCAGGTTCCCCAAGAGGATTTTAGAATGATCTTCAAATCTTAAATTCCTTGAATATTGTCTAAAGGAGGAAGGCCATTCCAATAATCCTCCCAAAGTATTGCCAATTTTCCATCATGGCTCACCCATGACAAGTTTGGTAAGAAAATCTCCCTACATTTCAACATAAAATTTCACATTTGAGAACCTGACGGTGAGTCTAGAGTGGTGAAAATTCTTTCTGGTTCTTTGGAATCCAAATACTTGGCCCTAATGATTGATTCCCAAAGAGAATTCTTTTCTTTGTACAATTTTCATACTAGTTTACCTCCCAAGACTAGGTTTCTATCCTCTAGACTGTGAATGCCTGCACCTCCAAAGACTTTAGAAGAACATATTTTTTCCCAGGCTAAACAGTGGATTTTGTTTTTAGCCTCCTTATTTCCATTCCACAGGAATTTTTCAAGGAGCAATTCCAATTATGTTTTTATCCTCTTTGGCATGGGTAGGAAAGACATGACATAATTGGGGATAGTGCCTAATACTGTTTTGATCAACAAAATTCTCCCTGGTAAAGAGAGCTAGGTGTTCTTCCATGTTTCTATTCTTCTCTTAACTAAAGTTACAATGTCTGACCAAAAACTACCTTTATTTGCACCTGCAAACAACGGGATGCCAAGATATTTACAAGGTAGAGAGCTCTGTTTAAAGCCTAGTGAATCAAAAAGTTTGTTTTATAAAATTGGAGAGCAGTTCAATATGAAGACTTTTGACTTGGATGCATTAATTTTTTGTCCCGAGACTGCACAATGTTGGTATTTTGGTATGGTTTTGTCTTTGATGTCAACACCTTATCAACTTTGGCACTTTAGAGAATTAGCAACATTCATCGGCAAGCAAGTGACTTATGCACAGTCACCAGTATCTGGTACACCGGCAAGGTATAATGTTCACCGACACTTGGAATAGCATGGAAAACACCTGGCTATGTTGAAGACATCGTTTGGACACTTTGTCTTGGAGTTTTGTTCATTGGCATATTTGTATTTGCATATTTGTTGTTATCGACAAATAGGTCGAGGATATACACCGACAGGTTTATCTTTTCCAGATCAACACAACACGCTATGGAGATGTCTCTTTATTGTTGTAAATGCATCAAGCCAACATGTTGAATTGGTTATTTTAGCGAACATTGTTTTGTTTGTAAATTGATTTTATTGTAATATCCTTTAGAGCCAACCTACTAAAATTGGTCTTAGGTTATGATATAAATGTAAGATCTTACTTGTAAGATCATGTGTGGAATACAAAAAAGGATTGTGTGAAGGTATATGCGAGAATAAGCAGAGCTATACATGCAGACATCATTTGAAGGTTGAAGGAGGTTTTTTGTGAAAACAATTAGAACTACACTGGTACTGAATCCAACATAGAAAGATGCAAATTTGAGCAGTACATCCTTATTGGATTTAACCATCCAATTATAGTCAGTGTGACTCCTATTTGTGTTTGAGCAGTGAGCTCTAGGCGCTTGGCCTTTCTACATGTCCAGACCCCATTTGTATACACATACTATTTGCAGTAGTATCATCTGATTGTGGGTAAGGTTTCCCACCGTGGTTTTTCCCCTTACAGGGTTTCCACATACAAATATTGGTGTTATGTGTGGTGGATGACTTTGTCTTTTTGTTTCATGCATTAATCTTTACCGACATTACAATTAACTAATAGAATTGTCTACCGACATAAAAGACTGGTTTACCGGTATTAAGCATTAAATTGGTAAAGTTATTTTTGGTTTGAATTTATTAGACAACTGATTCACCCCCCCCTCTCAGTTGTCTCTGGGACCTAACAATTGGTATCAGAGCCTAGTCCTCTTTTTTGCATAAGTTTAACAGCTTGAGGAGATCCAATGTCTAGTAACTATTTCAGGAAGGACAATCCTAAACTTGATGGAATCAACTATGGCATATAGAAGATCATAATGGAGACACATTTAAATTGCATTGGAAAGGACATCTAGGAAGTTACAAAGAATGGCTATACTGCTCCTACTCCTGGTCAGCCTAATCCACCTACATTGGGAAAAGATGAAGAAAATGATTGCAAAGCAAGAGAAGCACTTTTGAGCACATTAACAGATCAACAAATCATGGGATTATCAGATAGATCAACTACTAAAGCTATTTGGGATCATTTGGAAACATTGAATGAAGGAGATTCCACAGTCAAAATTGCAAAACTTGAAAGCTTTTGGGTCAAGTATGAAAATTTGAAAATGGAAGAAGATGAAAGGATTTCTGCTTTTATGGAAAGAGTTAATGAAATTGTTTTGGGTATTAAATGTTGTGGAGGAACCTTAAGTGAAGATGAAATTGTTTCATAAGTTTTAAGAGGATTTCCACCGGCATATAAAATGAAGGTTACTACTATAAATGAGTTAAGAACAATGTTTAATACATCAGTAACTAGGGATACATTGACTGGAAAACTTTCAGCTTTTGAAATTGAGGAATTTGGTCATGTTGCTACTATAAAGATAGATTTAGCTTTTAAGGCATCAACATCATCTACACCATCATTTGACAAGTTTGATTGGAAAGCCTTTTATGCAAGAGAACTTGAGGAAAGCAGGAGAGAAAATGAAGAACTTGAAGAACTTGAAGCACTATTTGCAAGAAAAATGCCTAAAGGTCCAGTTGGAAGTAAGTATGAAGGTAAATCACCCTTCAAATGCTTTAACTGTAATAAGATTGGTCATATGGCTTCTAGATGCCCTGATAAACATGCTAGACTAAGAGAAGAAGCTAGGAGAACATACAAGCCTAACCCTGAATATCAGAGATACAGATTTAAGAAGAATAAAGATAAATCTTGTTATCTTGTTGATGAAGGAGTAACTGATGATTCTGATGAAGATCCGACAGACAATGGATGGGTTTTTGTTGCTATAATAGAAGATCAACTGACACTTACTATTCAACCGATAAAGCAGGCCTTGGTAGCTAAATTTGAAGTAAAGGATGAATGGATCATTGATTCAGGATGCTCACATCATATGAGTTGAGATAAAAGTAAATTCTTGAACTTTCAGGAATATAATGGAGGCTTAGTGAGATTTGGAGATGATAAAGCTTGTTTGATCAAAGGTAAAGGTATAATATCTCTTGATGCTAAGCATAATACTGACAATGCTTACCATGTTGAAGGTTTAAAGCATAATCTTTTGAGTGCTGGTCAATTAGTTGAAAAAGGATTTCAGTTACAATTCAAAAATACAAAATGCAAAATCATGAATAGAACTGGTTTGGAAATTGCAACCGATAATCAAACTAGAGGTAATATCTTTCGTTTGAATAACAGTGAAAAGACATGCTTGATTGCACATATTGATGAAAGTTGGCTATGGCATAAGAGACTCTGTCATGTAAATTTTGATTGCATGGTAAAAATCCGTACTACTAAGGCAGTTAGGGATTTACCTAAAATTGTCAAACCTCACAATACAGTATGTAAGGAATGTCAATTTGGAAAACAAGTTAGAGATACTTTAAAAAGTATTCCAGAAAAATAAAATAATGCTCTTGACTTAATTCATACTGATTTATGTGGTCCAGCTAAAACTGAAAGTTTGCAAGGTGATAGATATTTCATGCTAATCATTGATGACTACTCTAGAATGTGTTGGGTTACTTTTCTCAGAGAAAAATAAGAAGCACTTGGAAAGTTCAAACTGTTCGAAGCAATGGTAGAGAATGAAACTGGTAAGAAAATCAAATGTCTGAGATTAGTTCAAGGAGGAGAATTTACATCTAAGGAATTTAATACATTCTGTGAAGTGAATGGAATTAGAAGACAACTATCAGCACCCTGAACACCACAACAAAATGGAGTTGTTGAAAGGAAAAATAGAACTATCTTGGATGCAGCAAGAAGCATGTTATCAGAAGCAAATCTACCACATGTGTATTGGAGAGAGGCAGTAAGTACATCGGTCTATACATTCAACAAAGTTCACATCAAAGGTGAAACCAGTAAGACCCCTCATGAACTATGGTTTGGTATTACTCCTACTCTTAAATATTTCAGAATATTTGGAAGTAAATGCTATATTAGAAGGGATGAGTATATTGGAAAATTTGATCCTAGAAGTGATGAAGGAATATTTCTTGGTTATTCATCTAAGAGCAAGGCATATAGATGTTTTAACAAAAGATTGCAGAAAATTGTTGAGAGTACAAATGTGAAGATTGATGAACAATTTAGAGAAACTTCAAGGTACATAGACTCTAAACCGGCAGCAGAGATTCTAACAAATGAACCTACATTGAACCCATCGGTACAGAATGAAGATCCAATTACACCGGTATCATCTGAAAATTCCACAGTAACTGAGGAACAACAATTGGAAACATAAATAAAGGAGTTGTGACAAGAGGAAGACTGGCAAATGAAGAGGTATGTCTTATTTCTCAAATTGAACCATCATCAATTAATGAGGCATGTGAAGGTAAAAATTGGATTAAAGCTATGGAAGAGGAACTAGAACAAATTGAGAAAAATAACACATGGACATTAGTTCCCCGGCCTAAAGACAAAAATGTGATTGGAACAAAGTGGGTATTCAGAAACAAACTTAATGAAGATGGTAAGGTAATCAAGAATAAAGCAAGACTAGTGTGTAAGGGATATTCTCAGAAAGATGGAATTGATTATAATGAAACCTTTGCACCGGTAGCTAGAATTGAGGCAGTTAGATTATTTTTGGCTTTTGCAGCACACAAGAACTACAAAGTATATCAAATGGATATTAAATGTGTAATTCTGAATGGAGATCTTGAAGAAGAAGTTTACATTGAACAACTTGATGGATTCTCTTTAACAGATAACAAAGATATGGTTTGCAAGTTAAGGAAAACTTTGTATGGATTGAAACAAGCTCCAAGAGCTTGGTATGCAAGATTGGATAAATATCTTTTGAAGATTGGTTTTTCTAAAGGTAATGCTGACAACAACTTATATTATAAAGTGACAAATGATGACATCTTGGTTATAGAAGTTTTTGTTGATGATATAATCTTTGGAGGAGAAGATGGATTATGTAAAGAATTTTCTATTGAAATGCAACAAGAATTTGAAATGTCTATGATTGGAGAAATACAATTCTTTTTAGGATTGCAGATTTCACAGACTGATAAAGGCATATTCTTGAGTCAATCCAAGTACTTGAAGGAGTTATTAAAGAAATTTGGGATGGAGAACTCTAAACTGGTAAGCACACCTATGACTACAAATGACAAATTATCACTAAGGGATGAATCTACACCTGTTAATCCAACTAGATACAAATCTATGATAGGAGGTTTAGTGTATTTGACACAAACCAGACCTGATATCATGAATGCAGTATGTATTGTTTCAAGATTTTAGAGTAATCCTAGAGAAAATCCTGAATCAGCTGTAAAAAGGATTTTCTGGTACTTACAAGGCACTACAAATCTTGGATTATGGTATCCTAGAGATGAAAACTTTGAATTATGTGCATACACAGATGCAAATTGGGCAGGAGATGTGGATGATAGAAAAAGCACCACCGACAGAGCATTTTTTCTTGGAAGCAGATTAATTTCTTGGTTGAGTAAGAAACAAAGTTGTACATCTTTATCAACAACTGAATCAAAATATGTTGCAGCAGCAACCAACTGTACATAGGTACTATGGCTTAAGCAAATGTTGAAGGATATAAAGGTAAAATGCAAGGAACCTATTACTATCTATTGTGATAACACTGCAACAATTGATATATCTAAGAATCCGGTACTACATTCTAAAACCAAACATGTTTCTATCAAACTGATTTTTCTTAGGGAAAATGTTGAAGCAAAAGAAATTAAAATGGTTTATGTGAATACTAAAGAGCAAATTGCAGATATTTTCACTAAACCTCTACCTAAGGAGACTTTTGAATATCTCAGAGACCATCTTGGGGTCATACCCCCACTGGTAGAAACTTAGACAGTTGATGATAGTCATCAACTAGCAGAAATAACAAAGAAATATCTTACTCCGGCTTTGATAAGAAAGCTACTTCTCAGGGGGAGTAGTTGGTATAGTGAATTGGTTGGTATTTTGTATCTGAAAAGTGGTATTTATATTGCTTTGGCATTTGATGTCAAAGGGAGAGAGATTGGTATGGAAAAACATAAGGAAAAATCATGTAGGGGGAGAGATTGTTACTTTGGGGAGATTATTGGTTTTTGGTATTTGGCATTTCTGTTTTGGCACTTTGATGGTTTTTCCATATTGTGTTTCCATCAATGCCATAGGGGGAGATTGTTGGTATTTTGGCATGGTTTTGTCATTGATGTCAACACCTTATCAACTCTGGCACTTTAGAGAATCAACAACAATCACCAACAAGCAAGTGACTTATGCACAGTCACTGGTATCTGGTACACCGACAAGATATAATGTTCACCGGTACTTGGAATATCATGGAAAATACCCAGTTATGTCAAAGACATCATTTGGATACTTTGTCTTGGAGTTTTGTTCATTGGCATATTCGTATTTGCATATTTGCTGTTACTGGCAAATAGGTCCAGGATATACACTGACAAGTTTATCTTTTGCAGATCAACACAACACGCTATGGAGATGTCTCTTTATTGTTGTAAATGCATCAAGCCGACATGTTGAATTGGTTATTGTAGCGGACATTGTTTTGTTTGTAAATTGATTTTATTGTAATATCCTTTAGAGCTGACCTACTAAAATTGGTCTTAGGTTATGATATAAATGTAAGATCTTACTTGTAAGATCATGTGTGGAATACGAAAAAGGATTGTGTGAAGGTATATGCGAGAATAAGCAGAGCTATACACACGAACATCATTTGAAGGTTGAAGGAGGGTTTTTGTGAAAACAATTAGAACTACACCGGTACTGAATCCAACATAGAAAGATGCAAATTTGAGTAGTACATGCTTATTGGATTTAATCATCCAATTGTAGTCAGTGTGACTCCTATTTGTGTTTGAGCAGCGAGCTCTAGGCGCTTGGCCTTTCTGCATGTGCAGAACCCATTTGTATACACATACTATCTGCAGTAGTATCATCTGATTGTGGGTAAGGTTTCCCACCACGATTTTTCCCCTTACAGGGTTTCCACATACAAATATTGGTGTTATGTGTTGTGGATGATTTTGTCTTTTTGTTTCATTAATTAATCTTTATCGGTATTACAATTAACTGATAAAACTGTCTACCGACATAAAAGACTGGTTTACTGGTATTAAGCATTAAATTGGTAAAGTTATTTTTGGTTTGAATTTATTAGACAACTGATTCACCCCCCCACTCTCAGTTGTCTTCAGGACCTAACACACAATACAGTTCCAAAGTTTTTTTGATTGTTTTAACCTCTTTAATCAAGGCATCCCCAAACAACATTGTATCATCCAAAAATAAAATGCGAGTCACATATATTTGTGTTTATGGAATAGAAATTCCTTTCCAGACATGCGAATTGTGTTGGGTTGAGATTTTCCTACTTAGTGCCTCCGCCATAATGATGAATAATGAGGGGGAAGAGGATCCCCTTTCCTTAAACCTTGTGAAGAAGAGAAGAAACCAATTGATTGACCATTCACAATAACAGAGAATTTAGCCCCCGACATGCAAGATATGATCCATTTACACCACATTTTGGAGAAGCCAAATCTGAGAAGGACTTGGTGGAGGAAGGCCCAATTAACCTTGTCATATGCCTTCAACATGTCTAGTTTGATAATCATAGATTCAACTTTGTGGAGGGAGAGCGAGTGAATTACTTCATGAGCTAATAGTGTGCCTTCAGATGTTTCCTTTTCCAGAATACAACCTCCTTACCGAGGAGATTTAATTTAAGAGTTAGTATGATGCATTACACCTAAAAAAATATCTAAATAAAATTAATAATTTTGAATAGTTGACTATGCTCTAGTTAATTGATATTTGTCAAATCAATTGGGAGGCAAGTGCTAATGAAACGAGATAAAAAATGAATGTTGTTATTAATTTAAACATTACAAACTTTAACATAGGATAAATGCCTAGAGAAAGATCAATACGATAAACAAATTATGTGTAAATAAATTTTGTTGTGTACTTGGGGATGATGCAAAGAATTGAGATCTCTCTTTTTGGTCACTTCCATGTTGACCCAAAAAGCCTTGTGTTCATATTATGTGCTCTTTTTCCATTGTGCTCATAGTTCCCCTACCTTTGGGGGATGAGATCAATTCAATACAATCGTACTTGATATACATGATTTATTTGATGAGAATATTGACCCCAGTTAGTGGATCCCTTGTGTGCTCTCTCTTTTTATTTTGTAACCATCACATTTGATTTTCCTATGCTTGGGGGTGTAGACACCTAAAATTGTCCTAGCCTAATTAGATAATTTTTTTAATTTGAATAAATATTATTTATTTATTAAATTATCCCCTTTTCTTCTATTAATTAATAAATTTTTATTTATTTAATTAATTAACTTATCCTCTTCTAAGCCTTTTTCTATCCTAATTCAAATAAATATTTTTATTTATTTAAATTATTTCCCAAATTAAATAAATATTTTATTTATTTAATTTATGTGCCCCCCTCTATTAATTAAATATGTTATTTAATTAATTCATTTAGCTTTTTCCCTCATCTATCTTAACCACTCCCTTTATTTTATTATTTCCTCTACTAACCCTTCAATCTTAACCGACCATCTTTTATGCCACCTCTTAATCCTAACCATTAGTTTTTCGGATGTTCTCCATATAAGAGGCTTCTTCCTATCTCTTTCCAAATCAATTAATCTTATATCATACTTGCATTATGTCATGCCCCATCCAACTCAGATAGGAACATGACACAAACTATACTCGCTTTTAAAAAAAAATTCTTAATTAACATCCCATGAAATATCAATAAGCAATTAAAAATGCTTACATCTATTGTTACACAATTACCAAATTGGGGATGTGACATGGATTCCCTTAATACATTTATTAATTTGTTCCGCTAAGTTCACCTTAAACATTAAGCCAACTTATGGATTTAAATTTGACTCAATAATCCCATTAATTTTAATTTTGTTCATTAGTCCCACCATGATGTTAATTAAAAATTAATTAAACTAACCCCAATTAAGAACTATCCAACCCTAACCCTAATAGTTGTGCATTGAATCTCATCCATTGGATGGATTCAATCACAACTATTGGATTCTAGGGCTATAAGGAAAACCTAAAACAAAACAAAAGGAACAAGAAAGTATTCAAACCCTTCTCTCCCTCTTGCTCCAACAACTCTCTCTTATCCATGGAAGCTAGGATTGAGGGTTTGAAGGTTGGTTTTCACACACTTATTTTTTTTCTACTTTGTTATCAATCTTGTGCTAACAAGGGCTTTGTTTGCTATGATTTTTTTTTGCCATTGTTTGCTATAGGTAAAGAAATATTGTACACCTAGAGATGGATGCAGTGGTCTGATTTATTTCCATTGAAAGAAGTTAATGGTTGTGCCCTTGTTTCTTAGAGTCATATTTATTTTCTACAACTGGTGATAGCTGCAATTATGTGTGTGTACATATATATATATAATTATAATTTAATAATAATAATTTTGTCCAGGGGGTTGAGCTTAGTTGGTTAAAGCATTGAGTTCTCAATGTGGAGACCCAAGTTCAACTCCCATGAGGGACATCTTTATGTAATTCTAAGTTGTGACTCTTGGTCTTCCATTGGTTGTATTTATCACATTGTTTAAAGTGGATTTCTAAGTTGTGACCCTTGGTCTTCCAATTGTTGTTTCTAGTTTGGTGCTCGAAAGGAGCTTGTATTTGTGTTGAAAAGGAGCTAGTATTTGTAATAAGTTTACTTGAAAGGAGCTGGTATTTGTAATAAGTTTGTAACATGGATGCTCGAATGAGAAAAAATGAGCTTTGTGAACTATCCTTAATAGAAAAATAATAATATATATTTTTTGTTGTGGAGAGGAGGAGAATCCCCCTCCCCTTGGTCCTTGCAATCCAAAGGGAGGTCATAGCCCCCATGGTGTGGGTGCTATGGCTCCCATGGGAGTTGCAACCCCCACAACATGGGTGTTGCACCCCCCATGGGAGTTGCACCCCCCATAATGTGGGTGTTGCACCCCCATGGGGGCCGCGACCCCCACACTGGGTGTTGCGTCTCCTAGGGGGTCACAACCCACCCAACGTGGGCCTACGACTCCCGAGGGGAGGCCATCATACCCCTAGGCCAACTATTTTTTTTTCCAAAAAATCTTCAAGCAAACAACAATGTAACCATATCACAAAAGGGGAAGGCACCTACTTGAAACACATTCTCCAAAGTTGTTTGCTCCTCTTGAAGTCTCCTCCTTTCCTTCCTTGTTTTCCCCAATTTTTTTTGATTTTCAAAAGTAACCTCCTCTTCTTTTCCATTCCCTAAATAGAATGGAAGAGGAGAACATTCATGGAAGGAGGTAGTGACACATGTCACCACCCTCTTCCATCCATCCAATGAGGATAAGGGTTGAGGAAATGCTATGTTTCTCCTTTTCCTCACTCCAACTATTCCCCCCCAACTATTCCCACACATTTCAAGTATCCCAAGAGAAGAGATTTGATTATCTCCTACCTCTTGGGAGAAGGAGGAGGTTGGGATGGGATCTTATCCATCCCCAAAAAACTTAATCCAATAGGTAAAAAAAATTCAAAATTTAAAAGACCCAAAAACTACAAAATTCAAAGGATAAGCCCCTCAAAGAATCCCCAACCCCTAACCTAATGACTGAGGGGTCCTACTTCTTCACCAAGGGGTGATTTAATGACCTAAAGGGATTTTAAATGGGTGTAAAAATTACACAACAACACACAACCATAACAACTACATTCACAACCAACAAAGATAACATTCACAACATATAACACACAAGTTCGAACCCTTTACAAAGGTTAAGACCGGTTTGATTGGAATAATCACAATAAGGTTACAACTTGCCCCCAATTTCCCATTGACAAAATCCAGTATCCTCAAAAGAATATGTCAGTACAACAACATAAAATAGTATAACAATATCAAGAGCATGTGCAAGAATAATAACCAAACCACAACACCACATTTAATTAATTTCTCCACATTATTAGTCTAGACATTCATATTAAGAGTGATGTTAAAAATCATACTAATCACAACATGATTCCACTACATCTCAAAACTCATGTATCACATGAACTATGACATAAATGTATGTGAAAAGATAACCATATTCCATCATATGAAAATTTAACCATTATGAAAGATCCATGAATAACATAAAGTAAACGGGTCCACATAAGAGCACATAGCATGAGTAGTATGATACTAACAGATATACACCCATACTCCAAACATCAAAATTATAGCATCACACAGTCCAACATAATGTCCATATCATGAAATAATAAAGGTCCATAACAAAATGTCAAACACTATATTCTGTCAAAAACCACCACTATATCGTAATTGGGGAAGGGTCTAATATCCCCCCCCTTGGAATGGGCTTCCTCTTGGAAGTAATCAAATAGGTGAGGGTACTACACCCTCATTTGGGAGGTTTCCTCCCAATTGGCTGATGCCTCATCATAACTGTACCTTTGGACCTCTACTTGGTGCAATACATGTCCGTGAAGAGCTAGGGATCTCCATGCAAAGAGTCGAATTGGCTCCAATGCTAGTTGATTTCCCTCCTACACATGTAAGGAAGTCCAATTCAAAACATGAGAATTGTCTTTGACATATCACCTCAACACAAATACATAAAACACATCATGGATGTGTGACATACATGGTGGAAAGGTAGACAATAAACTACTTGATCAACCCTCTCAAGGATCTCAAAGTGTCCCAAAAATCAAGGTACTAACTTAGAGCCCTTCCCATAATGGATGGGACTCTTATGGGGTCACACTCTTAGAAAATTTTTTTTAGGATTCCCACAGATATTGAGAGGGGGGGGGGGGGTGAATCAGTATCTAACCGGTTTGATGATTTTCTTAACTTAAAACATGTAGAACATATTAATATTGTATACTGGTAAACAAGAAATAATGCAATTAACAGAGATAACAACAACCACATGAAAAACACACCATAACATAGTAGTTTAACGAGGAAACCCGGTGTGGGAAAAACCTCAGTGGGATTTGTGACCCACAATATTCACTTACTGGCCATTAAGAGAATATTACTGCTACAAGAGGGGCCTGCACATGCAGGAAGGCCAAGTGCCTAGAGCTCACTGCTCAATTACAAAATGGGAAGTCTCACTGAATTACAAAATGGATTATATAAATCCAATGTCTTGTACTGCTTCAAAATAGCATCTACTATGCCAGATCCAGTACCGGTTTATAGCTCTGCTTCATACATAAACCCTTAACCTATAATTCGCATAATAGGTCTGCCTTATTTCGCCTATATATTTTCTTCTTCTATTTCAAAATGTTCTACAATGATCTCTTATATATATGAGTCATTTTACAACTTGCCAAGTCAGCTTACAATGATTTTACAATAATAAACAAAATATATTACAAACAAAATTCTTGTCGGCTTCTGTGCCGGTATGCTTCCTTTTACTGCCGGTGCCGATGGTTTGTGTGCCGGTGTAAAGTCTGATCTTGGGAGTGCCAGTAAATTATCTTGCTGGTGTCATAGGATTGTAAGGTTGCCATCAATGACAAAACCTTCAATCACCTACAATGTCTCATTGGAGTGTGCATTTGCCAACAATCTCCCCCTTTGGCATTGATTGCAACACTCATGAGAAAAATCCAAAAATTGTCATCCAAAAAGAATCTGCCAATATTGTCTTACCAAAAATGTGTACCAAAAGAATGTGTAGTCCCCTTGAGTTGATGAGTCATTTTACTGATTGTTTTTCTCATCCCACTACTCCCCCTTTGGTATCAATGACAAAGGTTGTCAAAGTGTCAATGAGTGTGGTTTCCTGCTTCATCCTTGTAACCGGCTGGTTACAATCGAAAAAAGATTTGCCAAAACCAGATTCAAGCTCTCAATGAACTTTTTTTTGTCTTTTATTGTTGCCTCTGTCCTCTGAACTGTACTGGTGAGGTGTTGCATTTGCTCTGCCGGTGTTTTCTGTCCTTGAATCAAGGCATCAGATATTTCTTTCCTTAAGGAGGCGAGATAGTCCAATTTTGGACTAAGTCTCCATTTAAGATCTTTAGCCTTTCCTTTTATTCTTTCTTTGTCTCTTTCCAACTTTAGTAGCTCTTCCTCAAAACTTGTTATTTTCTGCTAAAAAACTGATAATGAATCAGATGAATTAATGAAATTGTCAGCTAGTTTATTTATTTCTTCCTGTATCTTGCTGATTTTCTTGTCTATATCAATTGTCAAAAAGTTAGTTTTACATGCATCCCTATACAAAGTTTTGAATTCCTTCAATGTGCTACATAGTTCTGGTAGAAGTGTGTCAAATTGCCTTGTACACTTCTTTATTTCTTCCTCAAAGAATTTGTGTTTTTCTTTCTCTAATCTCTCCTTGAATGCTTCCTCTTTTATTTGTTCAACTATCACAGTGTTTTCAGTAATATACTTAGATAAAGTGTCAAGTTGACTCAAAGAATCTTTATTATCTACATTACATTTTGGTGTTATCATTTTCAAAATTGGAATGGTGTCATCTATTGCCTCGTAAGCCTATGAGCTACAATCTGTTATCTTCTTTATGGAATCCAAAAGAACTTCTATTACATTAGTTGGTTTGAATTTTGTACTTGAAGAGCCAACACTCTGTATTCCACCGGTGGGAGCAATATCCTTGCTTGTGGTGACCTCTGGTAGGTTAGTTTGTGTTTCCATTTCTTTAAGCAAAGGTTTGTCTTGCTCAACTGTTGCCGGTGGCACTGACTCTGTATGAACCTGTTGTGGTGATGGAGCCTGTTGCTCTGCTTGTTTCTTTGTGTTATCATCTACCGGTTTACCTTCTGTACCATCAGTTACTGGTTTCTCATTATCCATATCTATTTTCTCAGTTGTATCCTTATCTACCACAATGTTGACCTTTTGAGTATCAATGTCCACTATGTATAATACCTCAGAGTTAGGATTTGTGTCCTCTTGTGGTATGTCCATGCTCTCACTATGTATAATACCTCAGAGTTAGGATTTATTTTTATGCTAGGTGGTCCACCAACCTTGCCTTTTCCCTTATCCTTATCCTTTTGATATACTTTGATGGGTTTAGGGTTTCTATATTCTTTTTGCTTTTCCTTGTCTACAAGGAATATGTCTCATGCATTAGCAGTTTCCTCTGCAACCTCATTTACTCTACCAACCATAAGTGCTACATGCCGGTGTGCAGTTGAAAATACTGATTGGTTAGCTTCTGAGATTAGATCATCTATTTCTTTTGGTGAGTTGATAGGATAAACAACATAGTTTTTCAATTTTCATTTTCTTATCAAGCTCTACAACAACATGCCTTCTAGCTTCAAGTCTTTTAAACAGTTCTGCTGGTAATTCATCTACAACTTGCATTAGGAATTTCTTGTAAATGTCCAAGTGTAGAATTACATTGTTTTCAACTTTCTCCTTGTCATCAACTGATAGTGAATCATATAATTTATTGATGTTTTTCAGCTGTCTATCCTCTGTTATTTCATCTAGTAGTTTGTCAATTGGAGCAATGTTTTGCTGAGTCTTCTTCTTGGGTGTTAACTTCTTCTTCTTTGGAGTTATCTTCTTAGCCGGGGGCCTTACTGCCTGTTGTTTCTATCTGGTTCTTCTAGGAGAAGGTGTAGATACTGGTGAAGGTTCTCTTTTCCTCACAACTCTTTTAAATGCAGCTGGCATATCACTTTCTAAAGAAGTTGCTACCGGTGAAAGGTGAGTTTCTAGCTGTAGTGTTTCTAACTCATCTTCAGTGATACCAGTTTGTTTAAGTACATCTTCTTTGATAGCCTTTGCTTGCCTAGATCCTCTTCTTACTATTGCTTCTACCTTCTTTACCCTTTTCTTAGATTGAATTTGATTCTCAATAGTCTCAACACTCCCAAATACCTCTTCTTTAGGTTCCTTGGGTGCTTCCAGGAGGGCTTTTGCATATGTTTCAATTATGTGGTCATCAGTTTCATAACCTATTTCAATAACCCAAATGGTTCTTGGGACAACTGCCTCCATCCAAATCTCATCCTTCTTAATAACAAAGCATATTTCATCCTTATACTTATTTACAATTGCTTGTGAAAGTCTGACTCTAGTATTCATCTGGGCCTTTAATGTCTAAAAGTACTCATTTTTATTCTTTTCTCTGTTTTCACCCATGTTATTTAGTAAATCAGACAATTGTTTGCCTACCGGTATATCAAAACCAAGATTCTTATTACCGATACTGGGCACCTATTTTGTTATGTGCAACATTAAATAGACAAGTAGGTTTCCAAATCTAAATGTCCCCTTTTTGTCTTTCTTAATTTTTCCAAGATTATTAATAAGCTCATCTTTCAACCATTCACACACATCTATTTTTGCATTATCCTTGATCATATCATAGGCACTCTTTATGCATAGGCTAGAGACCGAGTTTAACCTATTTACATGTGTGGTTTTGTAGCCTAAAATCATGCTAATGAATTTGACATTGATGTCGGTTACATCATTTACTCTTAAAGATCTCTTCTCAGATGTTGCACCTGTTAGGTTCATCACCAGGTCATTTGAGACCTTCTTTGTCTTATCAGGTCTGTTACCGGTGGAGGGTAACCCTGTCACAACCTTTACTACCTCTTTAGTGATTTTTTGAACTGAGTCCAACTAGAAGAATTCACCATGAACCCTGCTTAAAACTATCCTTATAACATCCTCAGGGAAATCTAGAATACTGAGAATTTTAGTGAATCCTAGGGTTTCAACTATTTTGTGTTCAGGTTTCACATTACCGGAATTGTCACAAATTATAGTCTTAGACATGCTCTTGATTTCCTCATCACCTAATTCTTCTATGTGACAATGAATGTACATTCTAGGGTCTTTAACAAAAACTACTCCTTTGGGAATTTGAGAAAATGCACCAACATTATCATCCTTCTTAGCAATTTCAGGAACTAACTGAAATACGGGTCTAGGGCGTTTAATTACTTCAACTACAATAGGGTTTTCCATGAATTCAGGAACAGATGAAGAAGCCATGATTATAAATACCTTTATCTGCCTTAGGAAAGATTGCTTGCTGAATTGCTTTGCTTCTTTGCTCGAAATGTCTTTGCTCGGGAATTTTTGCGCTCTTTGATTGTTTGAATGCTCGGTGAAATGAAATTGGAGCCAAAACACTTGATTTATAATGTTAATTTTGCCAACTACCACATTTAATGCTTTCTGGTTAAGTAATGACTTAACTTATCTACCGATATAGAAGTAATTTCAACTTCTCACCATCAACCAAGGGAATAATAGCATGTTTCACATTTTATTGCTAAACCCTCAAGGGAATTTTCTTCAGTTAGATGAAGAGTCTCCTGTCGGTGGAGTGTTACTTTGTTCTTCCGGTGGAGGAGTATTCCTATCAACATTTAGTTTTGATTTCCTGATCCATTGTTTTGAAAATTCCTGCGTAACTTCTTCAACTTTTTCTTTACCTTTCAAACTAGGACCTTTGTTATTTACCAGTGAGGACTTGCTTCTACCAAATTTTGCAATATGTCCAATCTTGTTATAGGCATAACAAGTCACATTATTTTTCTGAATAGCTTTCCCATATCCTATGCTAGTTTGTGTTTTGCATTGATTAGATAAGTGTCTAAATCTTCCACAAACATAACATCTTACATTCATTCTGCAATTTTCAGAATTATGACCAACTTTGTTGCATTTTGAACATTGACCAGTGGGTGTATTGGTATTCTGATAATTTCTAGATCTATATTGATTTGCTCTATGACAATACTTGTTACAGTTAAAGCATTTGCCATTAAATTTATAAGTAGTAGGTTGTCTTACTGGTTTTCCATGATCCTGTGTGTTTGCAGCATCGGAGCTTTCACCAACTTCAAAGCCAAGACCATTAGTGTCACCATTAGGTTTCTGATTCTTCAACAAGTCACCAATTTCTTCTGAGCTTTTCTTGAATTTTTCTTTATGTTGATTTGCAACAGCCAGTTCTCCTTCCAAGATACCTTTTTGTCTCATGAGTTCATTTGAGTCATTCTGTGCATGCATCAGATCTGTCTTCAACATATCATTTTCATAGATAAGTCTTGTGTTTTCATTTGTAGGATCATTCAGTCTTCTAGTCAAGTCTTCTTCATTCTTCTTTCTATCTTCAATTTCTTTACAAAATCTCATAGTCATATCCTGCATCTCATTATTTGTTGTCATGTTTTCTTGTTTCAGCTTATTCATCAAATCACTAAGAGTTTCCTTTTCATCATTCTCATTTTGCATCTTTTCACAAAGTTCTCTTCTCTTGTTTCTTGTAATGGTAAGATTTTCTTGAAGTGCTTGAATAATATCCTGTGCAGCTTTTAGATCATCTTCAAGTTTGATATTTTTCAATTTTTCTGCATCATAGTCTAAGAGAGCTGCTTCTAATTGCTTCATCAAGTTTTCCATCTCTACCGATGTCAAGGTCTTCCTCAAGCTGTTAGGCTTCTGAAAATAGAGGACCAAGCTCTGATACCAATTGTTAGGATTCCCACAGATACTGTGAGGGGGGGGGGGTGGGGGGGTGAATCAGTATCTAACCGGTTTGATGATTTTCTTAACTTAAAACATGTTGAACATATTAATACTGTATACCAGTAAACAAGAAATAATGCAATTAATAGAGATAACAACAACCACATGAAAAACACACCATAACACAATAGTTTAACAAGGAAACCCGGTGTGGGAAAAACCTTGGTGGGATTTGTGACCCACAATATTCACTTACTGGCCAATAAGAGAATATTACTGCTACAAGAGGGGCCTGCACATGCAGGAAGGCCAAGTGCTTAGAGCTCACTGCTCAATTACAAAATTGGAAGTTTCACTAACTTACAAAATGGATTATATAAATCCAATGTCTTGTACTGCTTCAAAATAGCATCTACTATGCCAGATCCAGTATCGGTTTATAGCTCTGCTTCATACATAAACCCTTAACCTATAATTCGCATAATAGGTTTGCCTTATTTCACCTATATATTTTCTTCTTCTATTTCAAAATGTTCTACAATGATCTCTTATATATATGAGTCATTTTACAACTTGCCAATTCGGCTTGCAATGATTTTACAATAATAAACAAAATATATTACAAACAAAATTCCTGTCGGTTTCTGTGCCAGTATGCTTCCTTTTACTGCCGGTGCCAGTGGTCTGTGTGCTGGTGTAAAGTCTGATCTTGCGAGTGCTGGTAAATTGTCTTGCCGATGTCATAGGATTGTAAGGTTACCATCAATGACAAAACCTTCAATCACCTACAATGTCTCATTGGAGTGTGCATTTGCCAACAAAATCAATCTGCCACATCAAAGTGGTGATCAACCCTCTTAGCATCTGCATACTTCTAATGTCTATCCTGAGCCTGCTGTAGGCTTTGTTTGATCAAAGTAACTTGTCTCTCCATATCATGTAACATATGATAACCAAGAGCAGCTTTTTCCTCTAGTTGGTCCCAACTCAACAGAGTCCTATAGGGATTTCCATAGAGAGCCCGATATGATGTCATGTCAAGATAATTATGATAGTTGTTATTATATGCAAACTCAACAAAGCCAAGATAATCCTCCCATTTAGACTACTGATCCATCATACATCCCGAGTATGTCCTCTAATATCTGATTCACCCTATCCGTCTATGCATTGGTCTTAGGATGGTACGCTGTAATGAAGTTTAATTGGGTACCCATACCTACTACAAAGATGTCTAGAATGCTGAAGTAAGCATTGGTTCCCAATTTTATATGATCTTACAAGGCACTCCATGAAGTTTAACAATATCCCCAAGGAAATTCTGTGCCACAACTGGAGCTATATATGAAGACCTGATCAGAGAAAAATGTGTCACCATGGTTAACTTATCCACCATCACCATGATGGCATCGTGGCGTTGAGTAGACATAGATAAATCAACAACAAAGTCCATGGAGATAGTATCCCATTTCCACTCCAATATTAAGTGGGGCTAGAGAAGACCTACTGGATGGTGTTCTTCCTTCACCCGTTGACACTCCCAACATTTGATTAAAAAATCAGTTATGTCTCGTCACATACCAACCCAAAAATATAACTGGTAGATATCTGCATGCATTTCTTGACCCCAGGGTGCATTGCATAAGGTACTCAGTTTGTCTCAGTCAAAATCAAAGTATAGATGCCTGCATCAAGTGGAGCATAGAACAAGATGAGAGGGGGGGGGATGAATCATACAAACTTAATCTTTCATAAAATCAACAGTTTCAACCTTGGTAACTAATACTTTAGCAATATAACCAAAAACTACTAAACATGCAAACTCATAAACACATAATCATCATAACACATATAACACCAAATTTAACGTGGAAACCCAAATAGAGAAAAGCCATTGTGGGATTTCGGACCCACTAAGAAATATACTCTTCTAGAGTATGCTCGGTTAAAAGCAAATCCTGTTAAAGATTACAAACACATTGCTAGATGTGACTTGGTTAAGGGATTTTCCTCAGATCTATTAGGATCTTCACTTTGTTAGAAGTGACCTTGTCAAAGGATTTCAAACACTCATTTAAAATGTTACCTTGCTAGAGGGTTTACAAATAAGACAGTTAAGTCCACTCGGTTAAGAGATTTTCTGTCACTTACAAAATAATAGTAATAAAAATATATCTGCAACTTCACATCTAAAATGCTAAAGCAGATTCTATTTGCTCAAAACAATCTTGTCATAGGACTTATCTTGTTCCTCTGCTGGGCTCCCTACTTTGTTATTCAAATAGGTCTTCAAGCTTCTGTCGGTAATCACTATGTAGCATCCCCTGTGCTTACACTTGCCCGCATACATTGTTTATCAACAATTCCTTATTTATAAACAATTTGCTAACCACTTAGTCTCCTTGATCACATTTCCCATGATCAATCATAGCCATCAGATCTTCAATCTTGACTAGGTCCAATGTATCCTTTGATCTGAAAATGTTTTACCTTGCCTTGGAACTTGCATACCTTCCTAAGAAATTATGCTAGGTTATTGCGGTTCAATCTGTACTGTAGATCTTCCTCCTGATTTTCCATTGCCATAGATCCTTAACAAACTTCATGCGCGACATACCAATCATTTATTCATCTCCAGCTCATCAGCATCTTTCATTAAATAATGCTTTTATCCATCCAATGCGATTTGTCATAACTCGGTTGCAACTCGATAAATACTAAACTTTACTCGATAGACATTTCGTCTTCATTAACCGATATCGATAACCTTAGGGTTTACCGACTAGGTTCCTTAGGGTTTACCGACTAAGTTCTTTGTTCGGTGACATAGTATAGTATCAACCTTACAATCAAACAACATATGTAGGATATCAAAACAATCTAAACATCATGATCTCATCATTGTCTAACTCGTTAATAGTTGCCCATTGAATAACTTATTTCTCCCCTTATTCATCACATTCTTTCTGTGTCTTTTACCAACATCTTAATACTCATCAATACATACTTCTCAAGATATGGCAACATCATACTGAATCAAAATATCAATTTCTTGACATCAATGACAAAATAATATTATAAAGATAGTTATCATCCTTTTTCAGTTATATCAATAATCTCCAACAACCTTCTCAATATCCTTATTGAAATACCAACAATCTCCTTCTATTGAAATGCCAACAATCTCCCCCTTTGGCATTGATGGCAAAACCAACTTTTAAATGGTAATACCAACAAGATATTCAAATTGATTCAGATTCAGATTGCTGTTAGACTTTTCTTGTTATCCTTGAGCTATTAAAATCTTCTGAAGTCTTCTAGGCTTTCTCCCTTTTTCATTAGGCTTCTGAGCTGTTGTCTTGCATTTAGTCTTCTCCCTTTTTTAGTAATCTTCTCCCCCTGTCATTAGTCTTCTATTATCTCCATCATTTAGGGTTGTACCATTTAGTCTTCTCCCCCTTTGACAACAATGCCAAAAAGTAAAAACTAAATCATGATTTCTTCTCCTGTGAAGTGATTTGCCTTGCTATGTATCATCTCAGTCTTGGTCAGAGCAACTTGTCTCTATTCACTATTTCCTACACACCTTTAGAAAACCTTCTAAAGTGCATAAATCAACATCAATCCACACATAATAGTCTATAGATTCATCGAATTGATGCTTTCACCGAACTCTGTCAGTGAGTAGAAGATAGGGGTAGGACCCCTAACTTGCTTCTGAGATACTCAAAAGTGTCCCATGGCAGTGGCTTTGTGAAGATGTCTGCTATTTGCTCCTTTGAACTGATATATTCCAGCACAACTTTCTTTTCTTGAACTTCTTCTCTGAGATAATGATACTTTATGAAAATATGTTTTGTCTTGGAGTGCATTACCGGATTCTTTGAAATGTTAATGGCACTCGTATTATCACAGAATATAGTTACTGGCTCGGTAACTTTCTCATTTATACCTTCCAACAATTGCTTGATCCATGCTATATTGGTACAATTCAATGCTGCAACAACATATTCAACTTCTGCTGTTGACTGTGAAATACATCCTTGTTTCTTACTAAGCCAACTCACTAGTCTTTCTCCTAAAAAGAAAACTCCACCACTTGTGCTTTTCTTGTCATCAATGTTGCCTGCCCAATCAGCATCAGTATAAACTTTTAAATCAAAATCATTTCTCTTTTCATATACTAAGCCATAATCTTTAGTGCCTATCAGGAATCTGAAAATTCTCTTAACAACTATCATATGTGTTTCCTTGGGATCTGTAGAAAATCTTGCAACAATACCTACTGCATGTGCTATATCTGGTCTACTGTGCACAACATATTGCAACTTTCCAATCATAGATCGGTAAAGTGTCTCATCAACAGATGCAGATTCATCATTCTTTGATAGTTTACAGTTAGTAGTCATAGGAGTACTTACAAGTTTAGAATCCTCCATTCCAAATTTCTTCAAGATTTCCTTTATGTACTTGGATTGAGTAATGAAAATCTCATCTTTCATTTGCAGTATCTATAAACCTATAAAATACTTTATCTCATCGATTAATGACATCTCAAATTCTTTGCACATTTCATTTCCAAAGTTCTTGCATAAGGAGTCATTACCACAAAAAATAATATCATCAACAAATATGGCTGAGATCAGTATTCCATTGTCCGTATCATTCTTCGTGTACATATTACTGTTTTCACTTGTCCTTATAAATCCAATCTTGATCAAATAAGAGTGCAGTCTTTCATACCATGCTCTAGGTGCCTGTTTCAGACCATATAAAGCTTTTTTTAGTTTACATACCTGATCTTTACTCTTGTCTTCAACAAATCCTTTAGGTTGTTCAATATAGACTTCTTCTTCTAGTATACCATTCAAAAATGTATATTTAACATCCATTTGATATACCTTGAAATTTTTGAAAGCAACATATGCCAACAATGTTCTTACTCCCTCAAGTCTAGCCATAGGTGCAAAAGTCTCACCATAATCTATTCCTTCTTCTTGAGCATAACCTTTGCAAACTAGTCTTGCTTTGTTTTGAATGACCTCACCTTTTTCATTTAGCTTGTTTCTGAAAATCCACTTTGTACCGATTACATTTTTGTCCTTCGGTCTTGGGATCAGTGTCCATGTGTCATTCTTCTTGATTTGATCAATCTCTTCTGTCATAGCATTTACCCAATCTTCACTGTTAAATGCCTCTTTTACTATTCTCGGTTCAAATTCAAATATCAGACATGTGTTATGTCTCAGTTTGTTCCTTGTCATTACTGGATCATCCTTATCTCCTATAATCTGACTTGATGCATGATGTCTTTTGACATATTTGGCTAATATAGGCCCGGTAGGCTCTGTATGATCTTCTTCATCACTCGGTAACTGGACATTATCTTCATTTTCTTCAGCAGCTTTCTCGGTAGGACTTCTCAGTTGAACATAAACAAATTCTTCTGGTTCTTTGGAATTTCCTTCATCATTTCTTTCTGCAAATTCATCAATTTTCACATTTGCACTTTCTACTATTTTGTTAGATGATTTGATTAGACATTTAAATGCTTTACTTCTAGAAGAATAACCAAGAAATGTTCCTTCTTCACTTTTCTGATCAAACTTTCCATTTCTGTCATCTTTGTGAACATAACATCTACTTCCAAATATTTTAAAATAACTTACATTAGGTTTCTTGTCATACCAAATCTCATAAGGTGTCTTCATAGTTCCTTTCTTCAATTGTACTCGGTTCAGGGTGTAAACTGCAGTGTTGATTGCTTCTCTCCAAAATGTTTGAGGTACCCTCTTTTCTATCATTAGGGTTCTTGCACAATCTACAATTGATCTGTTTCTTCTCTCAGCTATCCCATTTTGCTGAGGTGTTCTCGGTGTAGACACTTGCCTTTTTATACCATGATCATTGCAGAATAAGTTAAATTCATCAGAAGTGAACTCTCCTCCTCTATCAGATCTAAGACATTTCAGTTGTCTTCCTGTTTCATTTTCAACTCTTGCCTTGTACCATTTAAACATTTGAAAAAGCTTCTGATTTTTCTTTTAAAAACATAACTGACATCATCCTTGAGTAATCATCCACAAATAATATGAAATATTTATCACCATAATAACTTTGAACTTTCATGGGACCACAAAGATTAGTGTGTACTAGATCTAAAGTTCCTTTAGAAGTGTAGGACTTACTTGTAAAGCTTGATCTTGTCATCTTACCCATCTGGCATCCTTGGCACATAGCATTCTCAGGATTTTCCAAGCTCGGTAGACCTCTTACTTGGTGCTTCTTACTTATTTTGATTAGATTATCAAAATTTACATGACAAAACCTTTTATGCCATAACCAGGTATCATCTATCTTTGCATAAAGACACTTGTTTTGAGTTGAGTCAAGATGAAATGTATTACCTTTTGTTTGTGTCTCGGTAGCAGCCAACTTTCCATGTTTGTCATGAACTTTGACACATCCCCTCTAGAATTCTATTTGATATCTTGTATTGTTTAGCTGTGCTACACTCAACAAATTGTATTTCAAACCTTCAACCCAGTATACATCATCACATTTAGCATTGTCAAGAAGTGTTATAGATCCTTTACCTTTTACCAGACATGGTGCATCATTACCAAATCTTACATAGCCTACATCATAGTCTTCTAATTTAACAAACTTGTGTTTATCACCTGTCATGTGATGTGAGCATCCACTGTCTATGATCCAAGAATCATTATTATTTATGTGAGATATTAGGGCTTTTTCTTCACACCTTTCTTCATCTGATCCATCTTTAATAGCCACATAAACAACTTCCTCAGTATCAGTTTCATTAGATTTATCATCATTGGATTCCTCATCAACTACTAGGCATGTCTTTCTGTCTCTCCTTTTGAAGTCTCGGTGTCCTCTGTATTGGTTGTCTTTTTGCCTGTTATCTCGGTATTCTCTCTTTTCACTAGATTCCTTGTCAGGGTAGTTAGAAGCCATATGTCCTATTTTATCACAATTGAAACATTTTAAAGGTAGCTTCCCTTTATACTTACCTTTTCCTCTTGGTAACCTTCTGGCTAATAATGCTTCAAACTCTTCTTTCTTTTTGATTTCCTCATACAGTTTGTGCATTTCTTCCATGTTCTTGCGAAATCTTTCACTTGCTTCACTATGATTCCCTTCAGAGTACTTACTCATTCTATCATTCTAATCATCAGATTCACCAATATGAAAAGAACTGAATGCAGATTCTACTTTATTTACCGAAGACCCACTATTATCAAAATTACTTAACTCAAATGCATGTAGCATACCAATAGTAGCATCCAAAAAAACTGGCATGTTAGGTACAAACCTTAGTTCATTGATTGCAAAGACTCGAATGGCATAAGCAGGTAGAAGTGTTCTTAGCAACTTACTTGTTACATCCTTTTCTTCAATAGTTCCTCCTACTCCTTTGATTTGATTGACAGTCTCCTTTAACCTTGTATTGTATTGGGTTATGTTCTCACCTTTATTCATTCTCATGGATTCAAGTTGTCCTCTTAGACTATCTACTTTTTCTCTTTGAACATGTTCATCACCGCCATACACGGATATGAGCTTGGTCCATATTGCTTTTGCATCATTACAACCTTCTAGATCATTAAACTCTGAGTCGGTCAATGCTGATGTTATTTCAATCATAGCTTGAATATGTTCTTGCTTTGCCTTTATCTCTTCCAAGGTCATCGAGTTGGTGCTTGGTGGTATGTAATCATTTTCCAAATAATATGTTGCATATTCTCCAATTTCTGATAAATGTAGCTTCATCCTTTTTTGCCATGTGGAGAAACTTGACTTGTTCAGCTTTGGTGCATCCCTTTTATACATCTTTGGATCTTTGCCTCAAGTACCTTTAAACTTTTCTTCTGGAGTCCAAAGCTTTGATACCAATTGTAAAGTTTTGATGCCAATAGCTAACAAGATGAGAGGGGGGGGGGTGAATCATACAAACTTAATCTTCCATAAAATCAACAGATTCAACCTCAGTAACTAATACTTCAACAATATAACCAAAAACTGCTAAACATGCAAACTCATAAACACATAATCATCATAACACATATAACACCAAATTTAACGTGGAAACCCAAATAGGGAAAAACCACTATGGGATTTCAGAGCCACTAAGAAATATGCTCTTCTATAGTATGCTCGATTAAAAGCAAATCATGTTAATGATTACAAACACATTGCTAGATGTGACCCGGTTAAGAGATTTCCCTCAGATCTGTCAGGATCTTCACTTTGTTAGAAGTGACATTGTCAAAGGATTTCAAACACTCATTTAGACTGTTACCTTGCTAGAGGGTTTACAAATAAGACTGTTAAGTCCACTCGGTTAAGAGATTTTCTGTCATTTACAAAATAACAGTAATAAAAATATATCTGCAACTTCACATCTAAAATGCTAAAGCAGATTCTATTTGCTCAAAACAATCTTGTCATAGGACTTATCTTGTCCCTTTGCTAGGCTCCCTACTCTGTTATTCAAACAGGTCTTCAAGCTTCTATGCTCGGTAATCACTATGTAGCATCCCCTATGCTTACACTTGCCCGCATACATTGTTTATCAACAATTCCTTATTTATAAACAATTTGCTAACCGCTTAGTCTCCTTGATCACATTTCCCATGATCAATCATAGCCATCAGATCTTCAATCTTGACTAGGTCCAATGTATCCTTTGATCTGAAAATGTTTTACCTCACCTTGGAACTTGCATACCTTCCTAGGAACTTGTGCTAGGTTATTGCGGTTCAATCTGTGCTATAGATCATCCTCCTAATTTTCCATTGCCGTAGATCCTTAACAAACTTCATGCGCGGCATACCAATCATTTATTCATCTCCAGCTCATCAGCATCCTTCATTAAATAATTCTTTTATCCATCCAATGTGATCTGTCATAACTCGGTTGCAACTCGGTAAATACTAAACTTTACTCGGTAGACATTCCGCCTTCATCAACCGATATCGATAACCTTAGGGTTACCGACTAGGTTCTTTGCTCGGTGACATAGTATAGTATTAACCTTACAATCAAACAACATATGTAGGATATCAAAACAATCTAAATATCATGATCTCATCATTGTCTAACTCGGTAATAGTTGCTCATTGAATAACTTATTTATCCCCTTATTCATCACATTCTTTCTGTGTCTTTTATCAACATCTTAATACTCATGAATACATACTTCTCAAGATAGGGCAATATCATACTGAATCATAATATCAGTTTCTTGACATCAATGACAAAATAATGGTATAAAGATAGTTATCATCCTTTTTCAGTTATATCAGTAATCTCCAACAACCTTCTCAATATCCTTATTGAAATACCAACAATCTCCTTCTATTGAAATGCGAACACCCCTATATCATAATAAACCATTAGGATCCAATTTATTACCTAAATATTTTACCTTTAGGGCCCCATCTGGATAAATTCACTATTGAACCTCTGTGTACCACTCAAACTATGGCAAGTGCCTAAGTATATGGGACCTCAAATCTAAACATATGCTCATTGCCAACACCTCATGACATTGCGTACTCAATGCATCAACAACCATATTCTCCTTTCCCCTAATGTAATGCAGATCAAAATCGTACTCACAGAGAAACCCCATCAAACATTATTGCTGATCATTAAGGTTGGGTTGCGTAAATATGTACTGAAGACTACAATGATCTAAATGCAACTCAAAATGATGTCCAAGGAGGAAATATCTCTATTTGGTGAGAGCATGTACCATGGTTGCTAGCTCCAAATCGTGAGTGGTGTAATTAAGCTCTTGAGATTTGATCTTACGTTACTGATAAGCTATCACCCTACCTTTCTGCATCAACACTACCTATGTACCATCCAAGAAAGTAATGGTACAAACTGTAAACTCCAAGTTTGGATCGAGTACTACCAAAATAGGTGCACTAGTGAGATGATCCTTGAGAGACAAAATAGGTGCAGTTGTGAGATTCTCTTTGAGAGCCTAAAAGGCCCTCTCACATTGCTATGTCCAAACAAAATTCTTCCCTTTCCTATGAGGAGAAGTGATAGGGTGTGCTATCCATGAAAAACCCTCTACAAACCTCCGATAGTACCCTGCTAAGCCCATAAATATTCTAACCTTTGATACTTTAATGGGTGTTGGCGACTACATTATAGCTTGAATCTTTGCTGGATCAACTGTGATACCATTGCCAAAAATGATGTGCCCCAGATACTGTATCTCTATCTAAAAGAAGGAGAACTTATCCAAGCTGGCATAAAGCTTTAATGTATCCTCAAACACTATAACACGTAACACAATTGTTCCTCATGCTCCTTTGCAAACCGCGAATAAACTAAAATTTCATCCAAGAAAATCACAACAAATCAATCCAAAAAAGTACAAAAAATGCCATTTATGAGGCTCATAAAAACTACAGGAGCATTAGTTAATCCAAGGGGCACCACTTAAACTCATAATGACCCCAACATGTCCTAAAAGATGTCTTATGAATATCTACCTCCATAATCCTCAACTGGTGATGTCTTGACTTAAGTTAAATATTCAAAAAAACCTTGGCCCCTTTGATATGATCAAACAAATCATCCATCTGAGGAAGAGGGTAACAATTTTTTATCATTAACTTGTTCAAATGGTGGTAATCAATGCAAAGGTGTAGTGAACCATCCTTATTCTTGATGATGATCACAGGTGCACCCCATGGAGACTGGGACAAATGTGACTTTTCTCAAGAATTTCCTCTAATTGAACCTTGATCTCATTGAGCTCTTGGTTAGTCATCCTATAAGGTTCTCTAGAAACTGGTTGTGCTCTGGGAACCAATTCAATATGAAAACCCACCTCCCTCTTGAGTGATAGCCCAAGTAACTTCGAATAGAAAACATCTGGAAACTCACAAAAAATGGGGTAATCATCCAAGGAAACCTCTACTACATCATTCGATGTCTCCACTAACTTATCACTAATCATGATAGAAAACAACTAACATCCCTTACATATACACCTCTTAAACTGTAAGGCAGAAATAATACAGCGAGAAATTGGTCTTTGAACTCCCAAAATATCTACTACTAAACCCAAGTCATCCATACACTCAATTCTCTTTTGTCAATAATCAAGCCAATCCATGCCCAACACAATGTCATATGAACCCAAAGGTGTCACTCAAATATCTACTAAAGTAGTTATAGGTCTAAATACTAACTGACATCATCTAACCACCATATCGATAGATACCTTAGACCCCAAAGCCAACTCTACCTCACACTTATCCCCTTGCCTAGATGCCATTTTCTTGCTACACTCCACTAAAGAAGGGGAAATAGAAGAGTCAAATTATGTAGAATCAAAGAAGATAGAAGAAAAAATATGATTAAATGTACCTACCGCCTTAATGATGGTGGCTTGATGGCCAGCTTGGCGGTTATAAACTATCATAAACACTCAGTGGATTCTACCCACATCACCTGCAGTCTACTCTAATGTTGTTGCACGCTGACCACTACTAAAACCCTATGGGCACTCATGTGCCAAATGCCACATGGTCCCACAAACAAAACAAGGTCGCTTGGTCCACCCTTGTCTTGAAGGGTCTTTTCTAGTCTGTGACATGAACAACCTACTTGATCCACTGAACCCTCCTCAATGGGTTGGTTGTCCTCACGGGGAAGCTTAGCTTTGTACTTAAGATATTTGATCCTTATGGGGTGCCTGTGTTTGCTATGGTCAAATTTGAGAGCCTTGCTATTGATGTTTAGTTCTCTACCCCTAATATTGTGCCTGTGGCTTGGGTGGCTTTCAAATCCTCCCTTGTAGGGAGGCTAAGGTCTGTAATAAGACTAATCTAGACGTCCCTGACTGTGGTTCCTAAATAATTCTTTGGTATCTTGGGATTTCCCATAAATTTCCTCTGCAATATAGGCCTTATCCACTACAAACCACAAACTCTCGTACCCTACCATGTGAATTGGGCCTGAAATACTAGGGATGAGACCCCTAATGAAGCGGTTGACGAGTAGATTCTCATCTTGATAATAATCCTCATACTAAAGCAACTCCGAGAATTCTCATTCTGTGCTATTGAGATTCCCCTCTACTGAAGGTCATGCAACTCATCTATGCACTGCTAGTAGAAATGCTTGGATATGTACCTCTCCCTGAAACTCCAGAAAAGTGGCCCATGTAAGTGTTTCCAAGGATAAATCATGATTTTTCTCTTCTTGACGTCACCAAATTGAAGTGGTGTCCCTTAACAAACAAACTGCAAGCCATGCCTTCAAAGGCCAAAGCACGTCTCCAAACTCAAAAGCCAAGATTTTGCTTCCACCCCACTTGTGGTCTTTAAGAATTGGGACGACTTGAGCTAGATCAGTTCTATCACTATGTCACTTGGGTCCTTATGCCCGTGTATTGGCTGCATTACTAGATCTAGATAGCGTGGTGGTGATAGATGTACTAATTCCTTCATGGCCTCCTCACTTTGACCTTTTACCACTCGGGGTAGACTCATACTCCGCTCACAATGACTAGAGGCCTGTGCCCCATGAAGTGACAACACCTGATTCTCTTGTTGATTTTCTCCTTGTTGCCCCTGTTGTTCCACTTGTTGCTCCTCCTATTGAGCTCCCACAATTGGAGGTAGTCTCTGCTCTATGATACCCACAAGGTTCTGCAATGCCTATAGTATCTATGGTCTAAGTTTTGGCTAACCTTGCCCCTAGTTTTGTTCACCTTGTTGTAGGCCACCTTGATTATGTTGACCTCCACCTCCACCGGAGTTCCCACCTCAGTACACTCGTCTTCTAGTGTGAGGTACCATCTATAAAAAAGGGTAAAAGATATAAATTAATAAGATTTTAATTCTCAAAAGTTAATTAATCTCAAGCTGAGACCCATAGGCCAAGCGTTGAAAAACCTAGCTTTGATACCTAATGTCATGCCCCATCCAACTCAGATAGGAACATGCCACAAACTATACTCACTAATTTATTTTAAAAATCTTAATTAAAATCATGCCATCAAATCTCAATAAAGAAATTAAAAATGCTTACATCCCCAATTTGGTAATCACGTAATAGTAGATGGAAGCATTTTTAATTGCTTTATTGAGATTTCATGGGATGATTTTAATTGAGTTTTTTTGAAAAAAATAAATTAGGGAGTATAGTTTGTGTCATGTTCCTATCTGAGTTGGATGGGGCATGACACATTCTTCCAATTGACTTTGGCCTTCGGCAAGCTACATCATCACAACCACATCCGTTCACCATTAAGCTCTTGTGCAAGCATACAATTTGAGAGCAAATATATCAAAGCAAGATCAATGGAGATATGAGAACAATACAGATCAAACCCATCTAAATGTGCGAAGGTATTATTTGAGTTATTTTATGATTTTGCCTATTTGATGGTTCTTCATTGATGTGTTGTTGAATTTCATTGTAGATATAGGGTTTAGTGGTTGGAACTAGGGTTTGCAATATTTAGAGTTCAAATTAGACATACATTTTGGCACACCTGATGAGACTTGGATTTCTATTAGATCTATTATTTTATAGGTTTTTCTAACCTTATATTGCTATTTTGTAAAAAAATTCAAAGACTAACATTTTGTACTTGGGGTTGGAGACACAAGCTTAGGGTTTTGGAAAGATTTAATCACATCTCACAAATTAATGTGATTTTTTCAACAAACATGTTTCTATAGGTTGCAGATGGTAGTTCTCAGTTTGAAAATTAAATTTTTGGATTAGTTCTGAATTATTTATAATTTGTTAAAATTTTTTCATAAAAAATAATTTTGGAAGCAAATTAGTGAATTTTTTGGATTTTCTTATTTTTCTAGAAAGTTGTTAGAATTATAAAGGGGGTATGTTCTTTGTGCTTTTAATTTTGATGAAAAATAGCTAGCAAAAAATCAGATCTTTGAAAATTAGGGTTTTGCAGTGATTTGATCAAATCTCACAAATAACTGTGAGTTTGTGCACAAAATTGGTCTAGAGTGGTATATGGGCTGCTTTCAGTCCAAAAATCAATTTTTATGGATCATTTTGTGATTTTTCATGAAAAAGTAATTATTGGAGCAAATCAATGAATTTTTTGGATTTTCTTATTTTTTTGGAAAGCTCTCAGAATTCTAGTGGGGGTTTGTCCTTTGTGCATTTTTAATGAAAAAGAATTCATGAAAAATTAGATCTTTACAAATTAGGGTTTTTCCTTAAATATGCTTTCTATGGCCCAACTCACGGTATTTTTGTAAAAAAATTACATTTAAATAGAAAGCTCTTAGAATTTTAGTAGGGGTTTGTTGTTTTCATTTTAATTTTTTGAGTAAAAATCATTGCAAATAAATCAAATTTTGTTGACTAGGTGAAAAAGCAAAAAAAATTGATAATTTGTGACGAGCTTATAATTTAGTTGCATAAATCATATTGCTCATAGGATTGCTTAATCATCATTGAAATTTCTTTATCATGAGTTATAATATCGTAAGGAATCTATTTGTGAAATAACATTTTGTTTCTTTGGTTATACTTTTTGTTGTGTTCTCACACACACGATCAAAATTGAGCCATAGGTTTTTGTCTTTTTGCATTTCTTTCTTGTGTGTTTTCATATTTAATAAAAAATAATAATAAAAAATTAATTTTTTTTTTTTTTACCAAAAACACCTCCTCCTCAAACGCATACAATCCAAACTCAAAATTCAAGGATTGTTTTCAAAAATATTTATGGAAGTTAAAGTGTCTAGTCCAAATCCCCAAAATCACTTACACATTCTTTCAAACAATAAATCCGAGTCAAAATACTTTCTAGAATACACTTAGAAAAGAGGAAGAAACTTTACACCTTTGGGCGAACCAATTGAATTGACATTACAAAACATAGTTGCTAGTAAGCTCATTACCTTGTTGGAAAATAGACCTTTGGAACCTTGGTTAAAACCCTCATGGTGGAATGATAATGAATTTTGTGAATACCATAGGAGGCATGGATAAAAATTCTAATTTCTCAAGATTGAAAAACCTCATTCAATACCTTATTTATCAAGGTGACATTACTATTGGAGAAAACCTAAATAGTTCACCTAGTGAGGAATTAGGCATGTGTTAAGATACTCCTTCCAAGAATGATAAAAATCATATACCTTTGTCTAGCAATGGCTCATTCCAAAATAAAGCTTCCATCTCTCCCACCATTCCCTCATCTCCTAAAGTTTTACAGTATCAATCCCCACCATCTCCATCAAATAATGAATCCAATTATGAAACATTTCAAATTTAACCCCAAGGGATACCCACAATAGAAATCCAAGCTAATCCACTTCTTGATCTCACCCATGATTCAAAAATCTTGGAACCAATTCCTCCATGCTCTTTGTCCCTAATCAAACCCACTTAGGAGAGTCCTATTCAAGATCTAGACCTATCAAGCCAAAACATGGGCTCTATCCTAGAATCCCTCATACATATCCAAACTCCTACCCCATGTCAAGAGGATAATATAAATAATGAAAAAACATGTCCTAAAATAAATCAAGATCAAGATATCAAAACTCTCCAATCCCATCCAATTCTTGACCAAGATTTCATCTCCCTAAAACCTCCTAATGATCCCATACCTTTTCATTGCATCTAAGATGACCCCCTTCCATCTCAAGAGAAAAGTATCCTTCCAAGTACCATTCATAATCCCATTCCTAAGAAAGATCATGATATCACTTCCATCATCTCTAATGATCCTATTTAAAATCAAAAGAAAACCACCCCTTCCACGCCAACAAATGATCCTCTTCCATGCCAATATCAAATTATCCCTTCATCTCCTTGTCATAATCCTCCATATCCGTCTATCCTAGTCCCCTTCATGATCCTAATCCTCCTCAAGGTCCCAACATCTCTATCCAATCCACTCAAAAACCCCTTATCAAATGCCATCTTCCACTTTTATCTAATCTGATTTACTTCATGAGCTTGTCGTTCCATACATACCATACCCACCTCAAAATAGACTCACATCATGTTTCAAAAGTAACAAGTATGCCATTGCTAAAAATATCTTTTAAACTATGCATTATCAATTAAAAGGGTAAGGCTTTCATGAACAAGGTATATTAGAAACCCTTCATTTAAAAGGAAATCAAAATGGTCATGGCCTTGGCTAGATAGCTCACTCTAAAGATGTTGGTATCCCTTCTAAATCCCACATTCCTCCATCTAAACCTAAATATGCGAATCCCACTTCATCCCTTATATCCATCTTAGGTCTGTATACCCCAATACCAAAGCCTTCATTCCTTCCATCCATCTTGGGTCCTTATATCCCTCCATCCACTATTCATATCACTTCTATCTCAAAATCCACTTACCCTACCATAAATCAAGGTCAACAAAGGCACACATCCTTAAAAACCTTCCAACCGTCAACCTACATAAACTCATCGAAAATACCTATATATCATTCTTATCCACCCATCAATCCCATTGCTTGTCTAAGCAATTTGGATTCCAAGCATAAAATTCATAAGTCCAAAAATCCACATATGGTCAAGGATCAACATGTGTCTCACAAGAGAAGGGTGCAACTTCTATAGAGATAGGAAAGTCAGTAGGGAAGCTATCAAAAGATACCCGATCACCGAGAAAGAGAAGAAATGACTGGTAAAGTTGAGCAAAACCTACTACCCGTCCAGGGCTTTTGCCAAACCCTGGTGGGAAGTCCTCTTTGTTTTAATGAGGTACATCACTCTAGATGGTAGGTTCACCAAAGTTTATGGTTATCACTTTGTTCTATTGAATCACTTTAGGCACAATGATAAAGTTAACTTCCCTTATTTTCTGCTATGTTCGATGAATGCATCCCTCAAGGCCTACAAAGAGAATCCACGGGGTGATACGGCCATGCACCAAGGCCTTATGGTTCTAATCTACGACCACCTTAAGGCCAACCAAATTGCTCGGATGCAACCCTCTACAGATTCTGAGGATGAGGGATCTGACCCTTCCTTCTTTGAGGAAGAGGAGTCTGAAAGTGACCCTTCAACTGATATTGTGGATAGCATGGACGTCTTGAAATATGAAAGTGGGAAGAAGAGGAAACACATCAAAGCTAGACCTTCATCCTCTTAAGGCAAAAAGCCTAAAGGCAGTCCCCTGATTAGCATTTCTTTTGAAGAAGCGACTATAGATGACTCAAGGGAGGAGCACCCTCAAGGGCGGCTGAAGAAGAAGACTAAAGCTCACACCCAGGCAAGGAAAAAGCACAAGAAGAAAGAGGATATTGTTAAGGAACCAAAAGCCCACAAGCAGGTTAAGGCCCTGGAAGATGATTAGAATATGGAAAAGGAGACCATGGAAGAGGTTCTTAGGGCTATTGACCCAACCATCCAGCACACTCCTAAAGAGGAAAAGACAACCCCTGGAAAAGTTGACCCCCCCTCTAACCCTCCCCCTGAGGGTTTGCATGGTTTCATGGAAACTATGGAGTGGCTCATTAGTGGTTACAAGAAAGCCATGGATGAAAATAAAAAACTCTATAACAAAATCTTGATCCTAGAAACCATCAATAAAGGGGAAGGGAAAACCATGGCCAACTTCATAGAGGACCTAAAAAATACTATCGCCAAAGCTAAAGACATAAGAGATGCTTTCAACCCTAGGTTCAAAAAAATTGAGAAGGATTTGCTGGAAAGAAAGAATCTTGCTGACATTAATGACCACACCCTCACGAAAACTATTGGCAAAATTGGTAAAATTGAGGAGTACCTGAAGAACATTGCTGAACCGAGCCTTAGCATCTTGAATATTTTAGCCAACAACACCTACACTCTCATCAGTAAGCTGGATGAGGAAAAGGAAATCCTGGACATTGACCTGGAAATGGAAGGAATAGGGGAAGTTCAAGGCCCTAGAACCCACACCAGAGGCAAAAAGAAGGATAAAAAACCCAATAAGGATCTGGAAGACCTTAAAGATGTCGGGGCTTCTTACGACAAGCTGGTGACAAAGGCGGAGGACTTGTTGAAGAAAATTTCTATTTAGTGCCTTCTCAGTTTATTAGCAGTTGTTAGTTTTGCTGTCCTTTCTGTTCATTGGTTTTTTTACTAGTCTTTTTGTATGCGGCTCTTATGCTCTGTTCCTTTTGGTGTCCTTTCTTAAAACTTATGTTAAAGGTTTCGGGTCCTGAAAACCTATTTTTTTAATTAATCAGAACATGTATTATCTAAAAGACATGCAAAAATAAAGAAAAAATTGATCCAAAATAAAAAATAAAAGCCACAAAGGTCCATCAAGAAAAAAGAAAAATAAAAAAGCATGTGGATTCCCAAGTTTCTCATAATAGACATGCATCCAAAGGAAAAATCAAAATTGGCATCCAATCTTGCTATTTCAAAGGCTACCTTCACTCTTCCCTCTAAAAATCTCCTAAAATCCACTAGCTTAAATCCTCCATCATCTCCTTCATCTATTTTCGGTCCTTATGTCCCAAAATCCACTAGCTTAAATCCTCCATCATCTCCTTCATCTATTTACGGTCCTTATGTCCCAAAATCCTCATCCACTTCTCCATCAAAATCTCAAATTTCAAAATCCATTTTTCCTCCACCACTCCATTACCCCTCAAGGTGTGTGCCAATGTAGATCTTGCCAACATTTCCGTCCACCCCTACACAAATATTCCAACACTCCATCCTTTATCTAACACCTATTTTATATCCTTCCATTTGTCCCATCCAATCCTTTGCATAAATCCTTAACCCTTTCATCTAATCACCCATTTCATCTCCCTTGACCATCAGCTTACCAACATGTTTGAACATACCTTCAATAGCCATGGTTCATTGTAGCACATTTTTTAAAGGATACCATCCAAAGAGCTACATTCTTGAGTCCTTCCTCCATCTTCTATCATGCATCCATGCTATCCTATCCACCTCATCCTACATTATTCCTCATCCTAAAACCCCTCATCCTTCTTTATCCCTCATTTGCCCTATCTACATCCATATCCCCTTTTCTGCTTTTGATCTTGACAAGGTTAGGGATATACTGTAAGCATCATACATCCTATCTACTTCACCTTATTTACACCAATCAATTCCATATCTATTATCTTGTCCATTTATTAATCCCATCATCCATTATCACTTTTGATCTTTATTATTCTATCTCCATCATATTCATCCCTTGATCTTGATGAAAAATAAGGACATAAAATGCAAAACATTTTTTTGGAAAACCTCTTGACATGACCATTCTTATCAAACCCATGCTATCCAAAGCACCATGCCATCAACTTACATTGCCTTATCCAGTCACTTAGCTCAGATAAACTTGTTAACCCATCGTGAGATAGTCCTTGAAAATCAAATAAGCCTTAATTCAGCATCATGTTGTCTCCATCCTTCACTTATCCATATCCTTCCCATCAATCCATTCTTTTGGTCATAATGCCTTATGCCTTGCTAGACACTATAAATATATCTTGCTCGAGAATAAATCCTGATATATGTGTAGCATTGTAAATTATATACCTTTATTAGTGTGTCCAATTTCACACTCTCCTAGCACCTATTTTAGTATTTCCGTTTCCTCTATGCATCATAGGCCCTTTATTGTAATTAATTAATATTTAACTCAATATTATGGGTCTTGGTTCACTTTATTTCATCATCACACTCTTATTTGGGCACTTAATTCTAGGTGTGCCCTTTATTATTTTATCCTAGTTAATCCTAATCTTACCCTAATTTCAACTCTCAAAGCATATTTCATGTATCTATGCATTATGGTTTCAACCACCGAGCTGGATTTGACCCTAGATTCCTATTATCTGGCATCCCTAGAAATTCAGAAAAAGGTTGATAGGACTGGGTAGTATACTTCCTATTCCCACACTTTTTTCCCCAAATTTTGAGAGGATAATTTGGTGCTCTTTTCTAATTAAAATACTAGTCCATGGAAAAATGTATCAATTCTAAGTTGACCTAATGGTTATTTTAATTATGAAATCCCTATTAAGGCATCCCTCTCAATTCATTTTTATAATTACATCTTATGCTAACATTATCATCAATTCAAGAGCAATCCTTCTTCTTCAAGAGTGGATCTGATTCAAGGGGAAACATAATACATCAAGGCATCTTTAACTTATGTTTTATTTATGTTTTCATGATGGATTTTATGTGATTTATTATGTTACTGCATCAACAAATGAGGACTTATCCTAAGAGTATTACATCATCTATTGAAGGTATAATCATCTACATTCAAGCATTTCATTTCCAAGTCTTGCCTTTTCACTCAAAAGAAATGATTTCAATTAGGGTTAATTCCAAACTTGAGGTTTGACCTAAGGCAAACCCCTATCCACAACCCCATTTCTTTCCTCTTATGTGTAGCTACGGGTACCTGATATTGTTGGAAGACTTTGGATAGCATAAAGAGATTGATACAAACTTGTTCCTAGAATCTAGACTTGATTTTCTGGGATTAGGGCATTGGGGTGTGCCCCTATCTGGGCCATGGCATTGGGGTGCACCCCTGTCCTTAGTGTTTTTCACCAAATTTTGTAGATGGATCCGAGACAACTTCAAGTTGCCAATTTCTTGATAGAAACTCAAAATACTAAGGTGATGGGTGATCTAGTCCTCCCAAATCAACATCAAATTTTAGTCATAGGTGAAAATTCATATTCACTATCCATTTTTGTACTCTTTATGAAGTTTCTATTTTATCATCAGTTAACATAAACAATCCAAGTTGCTAATTCATGCATGCACCTTCTTATCTTAGATTTGACATTCAATTTACATATTTTCAATTATAGTTTCAACTCAAACAAAAGGGGGATAGGATTCCAATCATTATTCAACCTATTGAACAACCAAAATATTGAGGGGGGGCGGGGTGTGAATCAATATTCCCTTTTGAAACTTTAAGATCAACCTAATTTTCACTTTGTAGATTCACATTAATTAGCATGTAACACAAAGAAATGAATGATCAAAATACGAAGAAAAAGTAGAGATACCATCCATTACACAAGAGAACACCAAATTTTTGCATGGAACTTCATTAGGGAAAAACCACAGAGAGGGTTAACTCTTAATATAATATAACTAGTTATAGACTATTACAAAATGCTCACTCCCTTAAGCTCATTGCCAGAGGGCTTACTGCTCAAAAGATGAAGGCTCACTGCTGAAGGGATTACCTACCCAAAAGAAAACAAGTAGACAAAATGAACTACTATAGTTGCATCTTACATATGCATGGAGTATAGTTCCAATTAGGTTTAGTAGATAGACTTCACACACTTCATTATCTCTTTAGTCATTCACATTTTCTTCAATCGCATATCACATTCGAGCACTATGTCACACATCAATATCTAAATCTCTCTATGTATGTGCATCACCATCGAAAGAGTCTCTCATATATATATATATATGTATATATATATATATATGTATATATATATATATATTTATATATATATATGTGTGTGTATATATATATATATTTATATATATATATGTGTGTGTATATATATATATATTTATATATATATATGTGTGTGTATATATATATATATATCTATATATATACTGATCCATATCTCAAGTCAACCAAACATGCCTTGCAAAGAAAATAATTTACATGTTACCACAATATACCTCATATATTTCACTCACATAGGGATGCCAAGGTATAACAAAAATTAATGCCAACTGGAATACACACATTATCCACAATGCTTAATCATGTCCCGAAACCATAGGACCAAAAAAATCAACCGGTGAAATGCGGATATCCACACAAACTATTCTATTTTGAAGGAACAAAGCAACTGATAGGTCAAATTTTGAAACCATGTAACTCACCTTCTGAAGATCTATAACATGTACAAACTATAATATAGTTACATCTAATATTTATGAATATACTATCCAAATTGCAAACCCATATCTGTTATTGCGGAGCAACACAAAGCAAAACATGATGAACAAAGTCACAAAATTATCATAGTAACAACATTAGAAGTCAACAAAATTATGTCGACACCAATGACAAGTGGTATAGCCTAGACAACATTATCCTTTACCAAAAGAAATCAACAACAACTCCAACAATCTCCCCTTTGTCATTGATGGAAACATGCAAAAAAGTTATTTGCTTCAAGGTACTTTTCAAATTACTTTTCTACTATTCTCCCGCTATGCCATACAGTTCTTTCTCATAACTTATTTTCCTTTTTTTGTCACCATCTCTTCCCATTTTTGTTTACTCTCCAATATTCTCCAAACTTCTCATTCTCTCTCCCTTTTCCATCAAGGACAAAGGGTATCAAAAAATGATACGTTCACACAACTTCCCCTTAACAATAGTAATACAACTTAGAAAAAAATCTCAATTACCTTTTTGTGGGAAAATCTCCTAATACTTTTCTTTGAGTTTCAGGAGAAAAGAATTTTAGGAACTGATAGCAGATGTCAACACTGTGCATTGAATATTGCACTACACAAGTAGGTTAATAGAACCAATCAAATCACATAGTACAAGCAAAATCAACTCAAATTTCTTTGTATCTTCTAGTAGATGAGTGAAATGATCCTATTAGTTTCAATAATTTCTTTAACTATCTAGAACTTCATGACAAAATCATCTCTCTATCTTTGCACCAAGGACAACTCCAACTGCAATGAATCAATCTTACTCCTTACTACACCATCTTTATCTTTGAAAATATTAAAAGATTCTACATATTTGTTTTGCTCAGACTCAAGGGAGTCAATCTTTGCTTTGTTGTTTGTTATGGCAATAGGCCATCCAACACAATATTTCTAGACACTAGCAACTACACACACATTTTTTCATGTCCTTTATACATTCAATCAATCTCCTATGTGCAACAATACATTTTTTTCTCATAGCTCTTTGCACTTCATCTTCAAGATCTTGTTGTCCATTTTCACTAGCGTTTAGGGATAATTGTTCACTAAGTTGTCAAACAAAACTTTTGGGAGCAAATTTTCAATAGAAGTAAGAGCAATTTTGTTCTAGAGCAAGTAAACAATCAAAGCTTCGTCAATCCTTTCTTTGTCATAAGAAGGTTGTGATAACCATACATCTCCTATTCTCTTAATGACATCAAAATCCTTCAAGCATTTTGAGCACTTTATCAACTTCAAAGGGAATTTCATCAAAAGAAACGAAGGGTTAATTTTGCATTTCTTCTTCTACAATAGCTATCTCCTTCTGCTTCACGTTGAATTCAATAGTCTCAACATCATCAATGCTAATGATTTCAGTCTTTTCTTTTCTATCTAACTTCTTCTTTGAAATCAGAGAGGGGATCTGAATAGATTTTTTAATTCTCTTCTTACTAGAGGATGATCCTTATGGAGCTATCTGTCTAGTAGCATCTAATCCAATGATTTCTTCATAAGTACCAAACTTATCTTCAATGAGATCTACCTGAAGTTTAAGAAGCTCATTTGCATACATCACACACTCTTTAGTGCTAATTTCATATCCAAATTATATTAGCCGAAACTTTCAAGACAATACAACTTCCATGAAATAATGATTTGTATCAACTAGGAAAGTAATTCTATCCCTATACATCTCAAAAAATCATTTTGGGATCCTAAATCTTGAAATCAAGTTCTTCTAGAGTTTATAGAAATAGTCTTTGCACGCCCTGCCTTTGCCATTCAGATTATCCAAATATCTTTTGATTTTCTTTCATATAGGTAAGTTCTCATCCCAAACAACATTCTCCTTCATGGATAATGAATTTAAAAAGTAAAATGCCAAGCATACAATCAATGATTCAAAATGAAAAGCATAACCTGTTGGCATGACTGATGGAGATGATGATGAGATGTAAAGATGATCGGCAAAGTTGATATGATCAGGTATATGATGTCAAGAGGGAGATTGTTGGCTTGATGTAATAAGTTGTTTTATGACTTTATTTGTGTTTTCATTGATGGCAACCATGTTGGTTTTGTCATCTAAGTCATCTAGACCTATCGGTATAGCCTAACCGGTAGTGGAACCGATTGACAACAAGGTAAATAGGAACAAAGTGATGATTAGAAGATTGGTATGGATAATTGGTGAAGAGTTAGACATTGTGGTTTTATAGGAGTGTTGAAGATAGGAACATGCATCTATGTTCCAAACCGCATCAATAGATTCAATGTATTGAGTGAGTTATGATTGAGTGTCATGAACTCTATGAAGAAGAATGTATACTGGTGACATATCTTTAACCGTTAATGATTTATGGTTTGGTGGTGGATCTTATCATGATCATAAGTTAGTGATGATGTTTCAAAATCCATGTGTAATTATAAGATGGTGTTTGAGCACGTACAAGGATCATATTTCTTGGGAAACAACGAAGTGCCTAGCAGAATGTGACAAGGGTTTGATTGCTTATCAAATCAATGTGCGGTGATCATTCAATGACAAAAATCATCTAGAAGTTTGATGTAGTGATCTGTAATGTAATCTTGTTGATGTAATTAGGGCTTGTAGCCGCCCTAATTGTAAAATGTATTTAGGGATAGTTTGAGAAGGGTTTTTGTTGGCAATTGACACTCTATTGGTTGGTTTCACTATGTTGTCATTGATGGCAACATGATTTTGTGTTCTAGCTTCATGTTTTGGTTCTATGGTGTACCGACAGGCACTTTACAGACTCTACACCTGCATCAGCAGGATAGAAGGATTTCTTTGGTCACTGGCAATACATGCTGACATGGTTTAGTAAAGGTTACTGGTATTGGAGGCCGACATATCTTGCACCCGCCATCGATAATTGATTTTAATGTTTATGCATTTATGTTATCTGGCCGACATATAATTTGATATTGTATATATCTTTGTAAGTCGACATAAGGCATGTAAAGTTGTATAGGGTATATAGGTCAGTTGGATTAGATCATTTTGATATAGACATGGTGATGGATATGCAAATGTGATATAATGAAAAATATATTAGAGAGATTATGTATGTGAGGTTATTTATGTAAGGGTTATTCCAGTAAAGGGTTTAGGGTTTTAGACCAGAACAAACAGAGCTTAAACTGGAACTATATTCTGGCATAGAAGATGCTATCTTAGCAGTTCTCACTTCTCCAGGTTGTAGTCTGGAATTTTATGTATTTAGTGAGGCTCCTATTGTGATTGAGTAGTGTGCTCTAGGTTGTAAGCCTTCCTACAAGTGCAAGTGCAGGCCCCTCATATTTTGTAATATCTCTTCATATGGCCAGTGGATTGATATCATGGGTCACAAATCCCACCGTGGTTTTTCCTCTTTGAGGATTTCCACGTATAAATATCTATGTTATGATTCTCATTTATGTGATTGGATTATTAGTTGCTTTACTTCTTTGAATTCTATATGTACCGATATACCGGTTGGTGTATGCATGTCTTAATAAGGCCAAGATTTACTATTCTGGTATAACACTAATTCCTCCCCCCTCTTGGTGTTATTGGTTTCCAATAGTTTTAGTGTCAGTGGTTTTGAGGAGAAGGTATTGCCAAACCAGATTGAAGTGTCTACATGTGTGTAGTAGAGTTGAGCTAAAAAGGATCTGTACTAGCAAGAAAGGAAGTCTTGTGATCATATCATTTGCCCTGTTGTTTCCTAACAATTGCAGCAGTTTGAAATCCCTTAACCAGGTAGACTTTAACAAGTCTGATATTGTAAACTTTCACTGGGTGGCTCATTAACTTGAGTTTAAAATCCTCTAGAAAGGTTACTCCTAACAGGGTAGAGCTCCTAACAGGGCCAAGGCAAAATCCCTTGACCAGGTGACTCCTAACAGGGTCTACTCTTAATCGGGCATATTGTAAAGCTCTTAACCAAGCTAGGCCTTTAACCAAGCACATTCCAAAAGAGTGCAAATATTTTGTGGGTGCTAATTCCCATTGTGGTTTTTCCCAGTTGGGTTGCCACATGAAAAATCTTTATGTTCATGTGGTGGTTGGATTGTTAATGTGTGCATTTGATATCATTACTTTATTTGCATTTTGATGAACACTTGAATGAATGGTTTGGTAAATCAGCTAAAGGGATTGTTTGAGTAGTTACTAGTACAGGTTTTTGAAGTATTGCAGAATTATTTTACTAATGATTCACCCCCCCTCTCAGTAGTAACCGAATCCTCATAATAACAATTAGTATTAGAGAACTAGGTCCTCTTTGTGCAGAAGCTTAACCACTTGAGATAAAGATCCAAGATGATCAAGGAGGGTCCTAAGTTCACAAAGGATAACTACATAATATGGAGTGACAGAGTGAAGATCTACATCAAAGGAATGGGGGCACAGTTCTGGCAACATGTGGAAAATAAGTACACAACTCCTACTGGTACTCTGACTGCAGATCAACTCAAGGAACAACAAGAGAATATTCAAGCATTGGAAGCCATTGTAAGTACACTTTCTGACTCTGAGTATATTGATGTTCATGGTTTAGAAACTTCTTATGAAGTTTGGGAAAAGTTGAAGTTGATTTATGGTGGAGATGAGCATGTGCAAAAAAGCTAAAGAAGAAAGCCTAAGAGGCAAGTTTGATGACATGAAGATGATGGAAGGTGAGAACATCACCCAGTATGGACAAAGAATAAAAGAAGTCATTAGAGGAATCAAAAGTGCCGGTGGAACCATTGTAGAAGACACAGTGGTAAGTAAAATGCTTAGAACCTTACTGCCTGCTTATTCTATTAGAGTACTCGCTATCCAAGAATTAAGGTCAGTCAGTAAAGATAAAGTTACAGTTGATTCATTGATAGGAAAGCTTAACGCTTTTGAATTGAATAGCTTTGACAATAGCTACCTAAGGAGGAATCTTCTTTCAAAAATTTAGTATCTAATGCACCGGTAAGAAAAGGAAAGGATGTATATAGGTCAAGTCATCATGGCGGTGGTAATGAAGGAGTGGATGATGAACATAACCTAATGGAAATTGAGGCTTTATTGGCAAACAAACTTCCTAGAGGCACTGGTAAGTACAAAGGCAAGTTTCCTCTTAAGTGCTTCTCTTGTAACAAAATAGGACATATTGCTGCTAACTGTCTCAATAGTGATCAGAAAGAAAAGTTCAAAAAGATTAAGGGAAAAGGTAAGAGTGTTATGTTGTAGTAGATGAAGGTGTTACCGATGAGGAATCTAAGGATGAAGATAATGAGGACATTGTTTTTGTAGCAGTTAAGGAAGATCTCTTTGACAAGAAAAGCTTTAGTATCTCATATTGACAATAATGATGAGTGGGTCATTGATAGGGGTTGCTCACACCACATGACCGTTGACAAAAACAAGTTCATCTCACTTGAAGAATTTGATGGTGGAGTAGTGAGATTTGGCAACAATACACCATGCTTGGTAAAAGGTAAAGGTTCAATTTCTTTAAGTGGAAAAAGTAATGTTGATGATGTGTATTGGGTTGAAGGATTGAAGCATAACTTGTTGAGTGTTGGTCAATTAAATGATAAAGGCTATCATCTTGAGCTCAAGAATGGAGTGTGCAAGATTTTAGGAAGCAAAGGAGAATTGATTGCTACTGGTAAATAGACAAAAGGAAACTTATTACATCTGAATACTAATGTTAACAATTGTTTGGTTGCAAAAGTTGAGGACAGTTGGTTATGGAATAGAAGATTTTTTCATGTGAATTTTGATAATTTGGTCAAGTTTGGTCAAGGTCAACAAGTCTAGTATGGTTAGAGGTATGCCACAACTAGTCAAACCAAACAATGTGATTTGTAAAGAGTGTCAGTTGGGTAAGATGACTACTTCCTCTTTCAAGAGCAAATCATTTTCTTCTGAAAATATTTTAGATTTGGTGCACACTGATTTATGTGGTCCTATGAGGACTAGGAGTTTTCAAGGTGATAAGTATTTCATGATATTTACTGATGATCATTCAAGAATGATGTGGGTTACATTTTTGAAGGAGAAGTTTGATGCTTTCAACAAGTTTAAGGCATTCAAAGCCTTAGTGGAGAAGGAAACCGATAAGAATCTAAAGTGCCTCAGATCTGACTGGGGTGGAGAATTCACATCAGCTGAATTTATGAAATACTGTAATGAGAACGGAATCAAGAGACAACTATCTGCACCAAGGACACCATAATAGAAGGGAATTGCCGAAAGGAGGAACTAGACCATAGTTGAAGTATCAAGAACAATGTTGATACAAGGGGGTGTACCTAAAATGTTTTTGAGAGAAGTAGTTAACACTGCAATATACACAATGAACTGGGTATTGGTCAAGAAAGGTAGTGACAAGACTCCCTATGAATTATGGTATGGTCATACTCCTAATGTTAGTTATTTCAAAGTTTTTGGCAACAAATGTTACATAAAGAGAGATAAGTATACCGACAAGTTTGATCCTAAAAGTGATGAAGGAACTTTCCTTGGTTATTCAACTAAGAGCAAGGCATTCAAGTGCTTTAACAAAAGAACCAAGAAGATTGTGGATAGTGTTAATGTGAAAGTTGATGAGTATTTTGACAAATCTGATGATACCGACAAGTCTGATGCAGTATATGAACATAAGATAGTGATCATTGAACCAAAAGTGCAGAATGATGTCCAAAACAGTGTGGAGGATACTGCTCAACCGATAGAAGAAGATGAACAAGATGAAGAACAAGAAGAGGCTTCTACATCTGAACCGATTATACCTAGATATGTAAAGTTGAATCACTTAGTAGATTAGATAATTGGAGACAGGAATGTTGGAGTACAAACAAGAAAGATCAGAGAAAGTGCTTGTCTTATTTCCACAATGGAACCTAAGAAAGTGAGGGAAGCTCTCAAGGATGATGATTGGATAAATGATGTTAATAAGGACCTTGATCAAATAAAGAAGAACAACACTTGGTCACTTGTCCCCAGACCAACTGATAAAAATGTGATTGGTACTAAGTGGGTGTTTAGAAATAAACTGAATGAAGATGGTGAAGTGGTTAGGAACAAGGCTAGAATAGTTTGCAAGGGATATGCACAAGAAGAAGGCGAGGATTATCGAGAAACCTTTGCACCAGTTGCTAGACTTGAAGGAGTAAGAATGCTACTTGCATTTGCAGTATTTAAAGGATTCAAGGTATACCAAATGGATGTTAATTTTGCATTTTTAAATGGAATTCTAGAAGAAGATGTTTACATTAAACAAGCACATGGGTTTGCATTGATTGAAGACAAGGACATGGTGTGTACATTGCATAAAGCTTTATATGGGTTAAAGCAGGCTCCAAGGGCATGTTATAAAAGACTAAATTCATACTTGATAAATATTGGATTTCAAAGAACCAGTGAGGACAACAAAATTTACTTGAAGACAGAAGGAGACAAGTTATTGATTGCAGAAGTATTTGTAGATGATATCATATTTGGAGGAGATGATGACATGAGTTTAACTTTTGTAGAAGAAATGAAAAAGGAATTTGAAATGTCTATGATAGGTGAAATTAAATTTTTCATTGGTTTGATGGTCTAGTAAATGAAAGGAGGAATCTTTATAAGCCAGTCAAAGTATGTGAAGGAGGTATAGAAAACCTTTGGAATGGAAGACTGCAAATCGGTTGGAACCCCTATGGTTACTGGTTGTAGATTATTAAAGGAAGATGATTTAGATCCAGAAGATGAAACTAAGTATAGATCAATGAATGGTAAACTACACTATGTTGTTCATAGAAGACCGGATATTTCTCATGTAGTTGGTATAGTAGCTAGATTTCAAAAAAGTCCTAAAGAGACTCATTTGGTGGCAGTGATTAGAATCTTCAAATATCTTAGAGGAACTATTGTAGTATCCCTCCCTCGATCAGACTTTTTAGACTCATGTTTTGACTTCAGTTGAATTTTTTAGTGAATATTAGTGGATACATTAGAATACGATATTTTACTCAAATATTATTCTATGATGTGTTATACTTTGATTTAAGTTTCAGTGTATGCTATTTACGCAATATTTCCCTTAATGATAGTTAAATGTTATTATATTGGAATACTGACATGGACTAACACATTTATTTTATGTGTGCGATGTGTTATATACATGTTATCATATTTGTAAGTGTATGGGGTGCGAGGAGATGATTTTCCTTCACTCACTCTAGTGAGACAAGGGATGTCACGATTCTTCTTCACTGGTGTGTCTACTGTGTTTGTATATATATGCATATGTTGTTTGTTGATGTAGGAAATTGCAGGTAAAAGTATGAGGTATCATCTCCACCTAGTTTCACAGGTCTGAGCGTACCTTATGTTGCTATTTACTAAGTTGTCATTACTTTTATGCCCAAAGTCATTCTATATACTCTAGTCGGTTAATACTACCAAATAGTCCAGTCGGTAAATACCAAGGTCACTGGTGTCGGTTACAGAAGAAAGACAAGTCACCGAGTTGATACACACCGAGCTATGAACTGAGACATATGCAGACTGTCTATCGAGTAAGGTTTATATGTTTACCAAGCAGCAAAGAAGGTATATCAAGTTAATCTGAACCGAGTGAAAACGTGTTACCAGATTCAATGAACCTGGACACTCATGTGAAACGTGTTACATAATTCAAGAAGATGAAACCGTTACTACATTGGAAATTGCATTTAAAGATTTTGTATGATTTTGAGGAAGAATATCCAATGAAATAATTTCTATGTTTATTCATTCAATAAAACATGTTTGTATGATCGAAGCATTAACAAACCATCATCTTAGAGATCTATATAAAAAGAATGATTTGAGTACATGAATATAAGGTGACATGTAAGGTTAACAAACCATCATCTTAGAGATCTATATAAAAAGAATGATTTGAGTACATGAATATAAGGTGACATGTAAGGTCAATCAAGAGAAGAGAGACGAAGGAATGATTAAGTCAAGCATGAAGGAATAAGATTGACAGAGATAATCACAGGTTACCGAGAAGGTTTCAGAGAACAGTTTAAGGAACAGAGAATACAGAAGTGGTTACCGAGTTGATTTATCAATTACTGAGGAATGGTATGAGAAAGGTAATTTCATATTAAGCACGTAGAGTCTGCTATAACATTTCAAATGTGAAGTTGCAGATATTTTGTAAAGATTTTGATTGAAACATTAAGTTGTAATAGAAACCTTTAACAGGGTAAAAGACTCTAATAAAGTCTATAAATTGTAAAGCCTTTAACTAGGTACAATATTTTATAGAAGTGTTTGTAAAATCCTTTAGCAAGGTAGATCTAAAGATCTTTATACTCCTAACAGAGTAAGCTATTAGAAATGGCTAAACATGTAGCTCTAACCGAGCAATCTTGATTACTGCAGTAGTGAAGTTGTGGGTGCCATCCTCACCATAGTTTTTCTCTCTAACCAAGAGTTTCTACGTGACCAAAAATCATTGTGTTATGGAGTGATATTTTGATGCATGTTATCTTTATGATTATTTTTCAGTATTTTATATCTTTGAGAACAATACATAGTTTGTGTTTATCAGTAAAACTATTTTTCAAGAAAAGTTTTGAAGTACTGATTCACCCCTCCCTTCTCAGTACATTAGCCTTCCAAGTAAGACCTAACAATTGGTATCAGAGCTATATTCTTGGTAAAGGGTCTAACAGCCTAAAGAGAAAGATCCTATCAATGGAAGGCTATAAACAATCTCGCAGGATTGTGCATCTTCAAGAAGAATTGGATCATGCTAATCAAATGATTGTAGATATGTAGAGGCAAATGCAGAGATCACTGGAAGTCAGAAGAAGGTTGTCTGATGATTTACATGACTCACAAGAGTTGGTGGAACAAATTGAGACATCATCTGAGAACAACATATCAGAATAATCTAAAGAAATGATTGCAGAATTGAAAGAAAAGAACAAAGCACTTAGTGAACAGCTAAAGACAATGAGAAGGGAACATGAGTATTTTAGCACACAAATGACTGAAAATCTTGATGCATTGAGAACAATTGAAGATAATAAACGAATTATAGAAGGAGAAAAACAACAACTAGAAGCAATGGTGACTGCAAACAATGATGAAATATCAAGGATGACTGTAGTTCAACATAATTTGTCTGATCAATTGGACTATACACATCATGAAGCTACTCAAAAGGAAAATGAGAACCAAGCATTGAAACTTGAAATATCAAGATTAACCGATGAACTGGAAGTAGAAAAGAAGTCAAAAGAAACACTGAGGAAAAGCCATGAAGCATCAAAAATGTTGGATGGGCAACTGAATATGAGAAAACCCAACAAAAATGCAGGACTTGGTTACAAAGGAAACAACTCTATTGAGAAAGGAGAATCATCAAAGTAAGCTGGAAACAAAGAGAACATCAAGGACAAGAAGCCTATTTGCAACTATTGTGGAAAACAAGGACATACTACCAACGTTTGCCGGATCAGAAAAGGTTAGCAACCAGATGTTACTAGGTTTTATGGTTATTGTTACAATTGCAATAAGTATGGTCACACATCTAAGCAATGTAGAACAAAGTTTGTCAACAATTATGAGAAGGCAAAATACAAAGGGTTTTGCAAAAATTGCAATAGATATGGACACAATACCGAGAAATGTTGGTTTAAGAAGCAAAACTATATGTGGACTCCACACTGAGTAAACACTAGAAGCTACTGAACTGACACAAATCTCAATCGACAATATACTTTAGTACTATGGGATTACAATACAAGAATTTGGTGTGAATGCTATGGAAGATATGGATATATAAGTGCAAACTGTATGATAAGGTTTGGAATGAACAACCAAAGATCATGGAGAAGTCCAGGAATGACATGTTTTCATTGTCACAAAGTTGGACACATAGCTAAAGACTACAGAGACCAACCGAGAGGAGATACTGAGGAGATAAGAAGCAAATTGCAGAAATTTTGGAAAAAGAAGGAAAATGTGTCAACTAATGAAGGAAGCACCTTACCTACCGAGTTAGGTGCATCTACTTCGGATTAGTCAATGAAGGTATGGAGGGACTGCATTCTCAAAGGTTAGATCTTAACAATTCCTATATATTTATGCCCTTAATTCCAAAATTTGCATAGCTAATATGCAATAGAAAGTTCAAAAACTTATCTAGTCTTTTGATTTACTAGGGAAGTCGGTAAAACTAGTAAGCATGTCTAGTCGGTAAAAAGATAATAAGAGAGTTAGTCGGTAAAGGGAAACCAAGTGCATTTAATGCCTATTATACTTAACCGCACAAATCCTGATAAGGTCAAAATGAGGTATTAAAAGTATTGAGAGCGGTCATTCTTTTACTTACCAGTTTTCAAAGTGCAGAGCAGAGCGACTCAGAAGGCAATCAAACATTTTCGAGAGCGAATTCAAGGTATTTAGCAAATCTAAAACCACATTTTTAGCAGTTAACCGATCAAGTCAAGTTGTGAATATTTGCAAAGTATATTTACTAAGCTGGAAGCATTTTCTGGTTATTTGAAACCCTAAGCTACTTCTTAAGTAGAATCTCAGTCTGAAATGGCCCCCAAAGTTTAGAAACCCGTTGTAGTAGAGACCATTGAGAAGCCTATACTGAAATACACCTTACCTCCCAAAGTGGCTTCCAAACCCAATGAGAAAACTACATTTTCTCTTATTCTGGATAGGGTTCCGTTGATAGAAGATGTTAGATTTTATACCAAGTGCAGAGTTGATGAGCTAGGTCACACTGAGATTAAGGATATGTATGATAAATTGTGCACCAATGGAAATCTAGGTAGCAAGTTTGAGCATATCAAAATCAAGGGATTAACCAAAGCCCTAACCTATCCTCGAGTCTTCAAACCCCAATGGGTCAAATTTGTCTTGAGCCGAGTACATGACGATTTTATGTGGCTAGAGGAACAACCTTTCAAGATCACCAAGGAGATTATTCACATAATAACCGGATACCCTATATTTGACCATGCCAGAGCACAGAAGATGATTTCATAGAAGGAATTGATAACATTAATAGGTGTTGAGTCTGATAGCAGAGGTCTTAAGTTTAACAATGTGACAGATGCAGAACTTAATTTTTCTATTAGAGTTATTGGTTATTGTTTCTTCCAGTCGACAAGAGAAAATAGTGTACCGTGTGCAGCTGTAGATTTGGCCTACAAAATTGTTAAAAAGGGTATGCAAATTGATTTATGTGAAGTGTTGTTGAAGAATATTTTTTAAAACCTAAATACAATAAGGAAACCGAAGAAGAATAATACTACTAACACACTAAAGTTTGGGTCACTCCTTGTGTGTATGTTCTTCTATTTTCAGAAATTCTTTCCAACAGTCGGTAACGTTGTTTGGGAATTACACCGACCTATCACCCATCAAATAAATGATTTCATCAATCAAATAGGTGATAATTTCAATATGATAATGGATGACTACTTCAACAAGTTCCAGGAAAAGATGCATAGCAGGTACAGGATTCCACCTCAGCTAGTGGAAAAATACAAGGATACTATATGTTTTGAATTGGATACAGACTACTGTTATGTCAATGTAGTAGAACCCAAGACTCAATCATTACCGCCTATGGGTTATAAGATAGATTTCAACATTGCTCAACAACAGATAGATGCCTTCTTAGCACTTCCAAGGCATGCTACCAAGAAAAGATATGGCACCTATGAAGAGGTGAAAGAAAAAGTAAAAATGAGCATAGTTGTACCAAAGGCTGCCAAAAAAGCCACCAGAATGATCAAGGACTTAACTTAAAAGTTTGGAGAAGGTTCTACCTCCACTCCTACTAAGAGTGATCAACTTTCAATCGAAGAAGAGTCTGAAGCTCAAGAAGCAACAATTACATTGAGCACCGAGTTGACAAAGGGCAAAATTTTGAAAAGAAAGAAATGAGATGCAACCAAGGTATCACCGACCCCACTAGTGAATTGATTGAACACTAGATCATATGTTGTGTCACCTGGTAAGAAGCAAGAGAATGTAGAAATACCTAAGGTTACAAAAAATTATAGAAAGAAGAATAGAAAAGTAATTTTGGAAAGTGACATAGAGTCAGAAGATGTAAATAAATTTCAGATTGTAAAAAGTACAAAGGAAGATGTGCATAGTGTCGACAGTTTTTGTGCAAAATTGAAGGAATATGGCGGATTTGGGTCATTTAGATATGTAAAATATGATACTAGAACATATGAAGAGAAGAGGAAAATAGAAGATACTGTAATTAGTACACTTCTCAAATTCTGAGTAGTTCCATTGGAAGTGACTGGTTTTATTCCAGAAGCATTATACTCACATATTGATAATAGATGGAAGTATGCTATGGAATCGGAGAAGTAAATAAGAGAAAGAGTTTTGGTACATCTCTTTCCAGATATGTCGGTAGATGAAATAAGAGATCACTTGAAAAACTACCAGACAAATTTTTAGGTAAAACAAAGGGCCTTAAAAGTGATGAATGGACTATATCTAGAAGTTGAAAAGGAAACCAAAGAGAAATGGAAGAAGATATTCAGGATTCAGGCTGAAGAGCCAAAAGGTGAAGATGAAATAGTTGACATCACCGAGTAAGATCCTGCTTCCACTATTCAATTAGATGAGGATGTCATAGACACTGAAGCACAAAATGGAGAAATGATAGAAGGAAATGCCTATGCCAAACTTGTGTCAAGTGAATAAGTTTTGGAATAGGTCAAGTCCTATCCTCCGCTCACTCAACAAGTCTCGGCCGAGAAACCTCAGGACACAGATGAAGGCACAAAGGCTCCAAAGGTTAAACAAGATAAACCTACCTCTTAGGCCACCGATGAGAAAACTTCACAAGTACCTCAAGCACCGAGACAGTTGCCACTGGTACTTCAAGCAAGAAAACACTGAAGGATAAAACAGAGGCTATAGGAACCGACAAAAGTGCTTCCTCTACTGAGCAACATACCAAGGAAGGACAAGTCTCCATAGCCATTGTACCCATTCAATCGACAAAGGTATCATCAAAGGAGAAGAAAGAAAAATGACAGTTTTAAGGTAGATTTGTCAAAGCCTATTGTGCTACCGAATGTTGACCTAACAAAATTGAAAGGGAAAGCACTGATAGAATTCGGTGAGCTTTGTAAAGCCAAAGCAGAGAAGGAAAGACAAATAGCTATTCAACAGAAGAACCGAGTACTTCAGAAGGTCAAAACATTATTGACAGATATGATACCTAAAGCTACCATCAATAAAGATATTGTCATCCATGTGCAACTGGATGAACTACTCACTCAATTGGAGAAATCAGGAGTAGAAGCATCAAAATACCTTAGCAAATTGAAGGAAAAAGAGCTAACTGCCAAGATGATAGAAGAAGTGCAGAAAGCAATTGCTATAGGTAAAATAAAGCTTATTGAATTCATTGCTGAGTTATCCCCTCAAATCAAGCATATTATTTATTTATTCCAGAAGTTATGTACATTTTCATTCTTTATCAAAGATATCAAGAATAAGACTGAAGTCATTGAAAAGGAGATCACCGATCTCTCAAATAAATTGACTCCCGAGCTAAATTCTCTTCAGAATTTTTATTCAAGGCTACAATCACTTATGGCTCAACAGTTAGAACTTCGGAATGAAGAGCATAAAATAAGGATGGATATCATGACTCTTCAAACATTATTTATTCCCCATTTGTCATCAATTCAAGAGCAGATCAACCGAGCTACCCAATTGTCAACTCAAGTCGAGGGAAGCACTTTAGATGGTTTGATCACACTGTCAGCTGATATTACAACTCAGATTACAATACTAGAAAGTGTCAAGGATGCCCTTAAGAACACTCTTACAGAAGCTCGTACAATGTATAAATCTATTTTTGATCAGTTGCCCCCACCAAATGGTAACTAGTTTTTATGTTTGTCAAAAAGGGGGAGTGTACCGAACACATGACCGAGCATGAATATCTGAGTGTACAGTTGAAATTGTCAGGGGGAGCATGGAACATCAAGAGCATGGAATGTAACATCAAGAGCATGGAAATACAGAGCATGGAACATCAAGTTGTGTACAAAATATTGATAAGGGGAGTATGTATTTGAACATTGTATATACTGACATTTTAGTTTATTTTGCAAGTATATAGATTTTGTATTATGACTTTGAAAGGAGTTTTTTCAAACATACCAAACTAATGTCAAAAGGGGAGATTGTTGCTATTTACTAAGTTGTCATTAGTTTTATGCCCAAAGTCATTCTATATACTCTAGTCGGTTAATACTACCGAATAGTCCAGTCGGTAAATACCAAGGTCACCGGTGTCAGTTACAGAAGAAAGACAAGTCACCGAGTTGATACACACCAAGCTATGAGCCGAGACATATGCAAACTGTCTACCAAGTAAGGTTTATATGTTTACTGAGCAGCAAAGAAGGTATATCGAGTTAATCTGAACCGAGTGAAAATGTGTTACCAGATTCAATGAACCTGGACACTCATGTGAAATGTGTTACATAATTTGAGAAGTTGAAACCGTTACTATATTGGAAATTGTATTTAAATATTTTGTATGATTTTGAGGAAGAATATCCAATGAAATAATTTCTATGTTTATTCATTCAATAAAACATGTTTGTATGATCAAAGAATGAATAGATCATCATCTCAGAGATCTATATAAACAAAATGATTTGAGTACATGAATATAAGCTAACATGTAAGGTCAATCAAGAGAAGAGAGATGAAGGAATGATTAAGTCAAGCATGAAGGAATAAGATTGACAGAGATAATCACAAGTTACTGAGAAGGTTTCAGAGAATAGTTTAAGGAATAGAGAATACATAAGTGGTTACCGAGTTGATTTATCAATTACCAAGGAATGCTATGAGCAAGGTAATTTCATATTAAGCACATAGGATCTGCTATAACATTTCAAATGTGAAGTTGTAGATATTTTGTAAAGATTTTGATTGAAACATTAAGTTGTAATAGAAACCTTTAATAGGGTAAAAGACTCTAATAAAGTCTATAAATTGTAAAGCCTTTAACCAGGTACAACATTTTGTAGAAGTGTTTGTAAAATCCTTTAGCAAGGTAGATCTAAAGATCTTTATACTCCTAACAGGGTAAGCTATCAGAAATGGCTAAACATGTAGCTCTAACCAAGCAATCTTGATTACTGCAGTAGTGAAGTTGTGGGTGCCATCCCCACCACAGTTTTTCTCTCTAACCAAGAGTTTCTGTGTGACCAAAAATCATTGTTATGGAGTGATATTTTGATGCATGTTATCTTTATGATTATGTTTCAGTATTTTATATCTTTGAAATCAGCAATACATAGTTTGTGTTTATCAGTAAAACTATTTTTCAAGAAAAGTTTTGAAGTACTGATTCACCCCTCCCCTCTCAGTACATTAGCCTTCCAAGTAAGACCTAACACCTTATTGACCTGATGGAAGTGGAGGAGATAGTCGTAAGGCCCTACAATTAACCCTAGCCATGCTCAATAGTGAGCATTGTCAGTCATCGGTCAGTTCCCTATGTTTGGTATGCAGGTCTTATGCTTATTTGGTTTACTTGAGTTGCGTGTCATGCATTTTGTGAAATTAATTATTAAACCTTAAAGCATTCATTAGTCAATGTGTTTATTTTGCATATTTAAATAAAGGGATAAAAATTAACTAGGACCCATTAGTATTATAAATTGATAAATCAAGTTGTTCAATTCATTAAATTAGGGAGTTTGATCAATTGTTATTTTCAAATTGTGAAATAAAATTATGTGTATGCATTTTTGAAAAAGCTAAATAGAAATTGAAAATTAAAATATCTCCCTCATTGACTTTTTGAAATAGAAATTTTAGATTTTATTTAAATTTGGAAAATAAAATTTGGAGAGAAAGCATTTTTTTTGAAAATTCACTTTATGGGAAATGTTTTGATTGGATGGAAATAATTTTAACCTATAATAGATATTTAGGTTAAATTTTTTTTATTTAACTTGTGTGTTTCATGAGAAGAAGGGGGAGGCAGTTTTTGGTTTGAAATTTGGTCTTTATCTCTAGTTGAGGAATTTTTCCAGTTGAATGATTTAGCTCTTCTCATATTATCTTTAGGAATAGCTTATTATGGTTGGTGTTTGTAAAAACCTCCATTTTCAAAGTTTATTTGATTTGAAGAAAAATCTGTGTGTGTGTGTTTGAAATCATCCATTTGCAAAAGACATTGAAAATTTTGTCCTGAAAAGGAAGGGTTGCATTTAAACTTGAAATTTAAAACCTTCTACTCTTTCATTTTAAATTCTCCATTCAATTTCTGAATTATTTGTTAAAAAAATTAGTTTCAAATTAAAATTTGGATGTGGTTGTTCACTGTGTTTTTTGTAAAAAAATTCTAGATTTGAAGTATTTAATTTTGTTGATAGAATGAAAAACTAGTTTGTTTATTGTGATTTTGATTTGGGGAAAGTTTAAAATTTGTTGATATTCACCCCTGTATGGGGTTATGCTGGCAAAATTTTCCCAATTTTGGTTTCCTGGAAGTTGTTGTTTTAAATTTTTTTTTGAAGTTCTCATATAATATCCAGATTTGTGTTCTTTTGGTTTGTTGTTAACAAATGTTTGGATTTGTGTTTGAATTTAAGTTGATTGCTGAAAATGAAATAAAAAAATAGAAATTTAAATTTTATTGTTATCATTTTAACTTAGAAATTTTCTAAGTTATCTATTTTTTTTTTGATCGGTAAAAGGCTGAAGCCAGAGAGATTTTATTAATTAAAAAAGATAATTACACCTCCATTCAGTGTGGGAACCAGTAGGAACAATGGAGGGAAGAAAACCTCTGGTCTAGCCCAGATCCATTAATGGATCAGAAAACTAATGCTACAGAAAGCTAATAATAAAGAACATGATACATGAATCCCTCGATAATTCACATCCAGGTTAATCTATATGAAAGAATACTTAAAGATCATCCAAAATTTCCTATGCACTGCGATTCAACCCTTCCCTGATAATGATTTCCTCGATCATGATCCAAACATAGCTCTAACCCAAGTTCTTGTCTTGCCAGATTTAGAACAGACCAGTCCATTGTTCTGCATAAGAACCTTATCACGCCTTTCAACCAAGATCATCATTAGAATGTTTAAATTATTATGTTTTAAAAATTTGACAACAACTTGAAACATAACTATACATATGATTATTAATGTCAATTCCTTCTAGGGTATCGATCCCTTAATCTTACCGTGACAATACCTACAAGAAACCTTCAGCCCTACCATACAACAGGTTACTACAAAAAATGTTAGCCAATAAATAACCCCCATCCATGATGCCACGCTTATACCTGAACAACCACTAAAGGTCATTAGCTAATAGAATTGAAAAGAACTAACTTCAAATCCAAAGTATTGCCTACATCTTTATCACAATCTATCACCAGGAGGATCTTAAAATCACCGAACCCCTTATAGAGATGCTGGTGGATATGAAAATCAAAGAGATCCTTAGAAGAAGACTTGATCAGACAATAGCTTCTAAATAGTCCACCAATTTTAAAACACAAAAAATATGCCATATATTAACTAAGCATCCATAAGTCTTTAATATAAGTCTAAAATAAGACGAAAGTTATACAAAAAACCTGAAACAAACACCTAGCTACCAATCTAGCATTCAGAAAGACAAGGAACCATAAACGTGAAAGGGCCCTCCTGTGGTTAAAGCCTCATCCTTTCCTTCCCTGCCCATGAGGGTCCATGGGTCCCGAGCTATCTGGCTTTACTGAAGAGGGGGAGGCAGGAGAGGGAGGAATTGGCACCTCGTCCGAGATCACTGTAATGTTCTCAACTTCGAGACATTTAATAAACCATTTGTCACGTGGAGGATTTTTAACCTACAAGAGCCATAAAAGAAAGGAGAAATTCCCGCTCCTAATTGGGCTATAGGCTTCAAAAGCCTGAGGATTCTCTATAGCCAGAATGGGGAATCGTGGCACCGGATTATTCATCTTAATAAGGATATCGTAATCCTGAGGCTTTGGAACTGTGAGCTCTTCATCAATGCTGCCCACCACCCTCTCCAACTCACCCAATATTTCCTTCTTAAAGACCTTTTTACAAAGTTTCAACACTACATTTCTATCTTTCTCAAGATGCATGACTATTGCTAAGAACATCACTGCAATGTCTGGATTAGCTCTAGTTCGGTCCTCATTTAAAATATAATCCCTCCCCAAGGTTTTCATAATAGCTCCAATAACCAGGGGACTCAGATGAACCATAATGCCCCTCAATCTCTCTGCTTTGATTTCCCCTACAAAGGCCACCTGCCATTTGAGCCCTAGAAGTCTGAGTGGGGTATCCATCCGAGCTACAAGAAAGATGAGCTAGGACTTCGATCATACAAACTAAATAGACTAGGAGCATTAATGCTTCATGAGATACATCTCATCTTGCCAAAGAGGAAGGCAAAATACAGGTAGATGATCAGTATCAGAGGGTCAGGATGCTAAAGGAGCGATCTCGATGATGTAAGTAATAATTACTGCCACCTTAATGCAAACAAGCAAAACTAATTTTACCTTCAATTGCATAAGGAGTGTCACATCATCATTACTAGAGTACCCTACACATGCGCAACCCAAGGAAACCATATTGGTGAAGATGGGGGCTAAAGGACGAGCAAGTTGAGTAGATCTGACGATCAGGAAGAAGATCCAACGGTGGTCACTGATCCATAATGGGAAACTGCTTGTCAGTTACCCATCGTGACTCAATGGCAAGGCGGGAAAGGTCTAGTGGAGGGACCGGCCAAAGGTGAGTTGGCAAGTGAAGTGGCAGATAAGGTGGCAAGACAGATGGTGGCCAGCTGGATGCACAGACACATCAGGAAGTAACACGTGGCAGTGGACAACATGTAAGTTAATATCCAAGCAAGTTGGAAATGGTCCAATGGTTGTCGTCGGTCCATAATGGGAAAGTGCACGACATTTATTCATCGTGGCCCAATGACACACCACTAGTAGGCAGTTAAGGCGGAAAGTCAAGGCAGAGAAATAGTGAAGACGGTGAAGAGGCGGCGGTTAAGAAACCAAGGACCCTAAAGATCGAGAGGTTGACAAGAAGATCGATGGTGGTCACTGATCCACAATGGGAATTAGCTTTACCCATCGTGACCCAACGACAAAGAAGAGCCAAGGACCGGAAGTGGGTCCGACGGTGTTGAGGTGGCAGACAGGTGGCAGGTTAGGTGGCACCCAGGTAGATTTCGGGTGAACCAAAGGTTGACATGAGGCAGGGTGCAAAGATAAAGGGCAAGTTAATGATCATGCAGATTGAAGATGATCCAACGGTTGTCGCTGAACCGCAATGGGAAATTGCATGATATTTATTCCTCGTGATTCAGTGACTGAATGGTGGGCCCAATGGAAGAGCAGCCCGAGTGAGTTAAAGAGTTGGTAAGTCAAAGAAAGATCGACGACCATCACTATACCACAATGAAAAGATGCTCAAGCATTAATCCTTGCGGATCAACAACAAAGCACGTGCAGCAAAGAATGAGATAAAGTTTGGGCAGATATAAAAGATCCAACGGTGGTTGCTAATCGGTAATGGGAAACTGCTTGTTAGTTACCCATCGCGACTTAGCGACAAGGTGGGCAAGGTCCAGTGGTGGGTCTGGCCTAAGGCATGTTAGTAAGTGAAGTGGCAGACAATGTGGCAAGTCAGATGGTAGCCAGCTAGATGCGTGGGCAAATTAGGAAGTCATACATGGTAGTGGTCTGCAGGCGAGTTAATAACTAAGAAGGTTGGAAATGATCCGACGGTTGTTGTAGGTCTGCAATGGGAAAGTGCATGATGTTTATTCATCGCGACCCAACAACAAACTACTACCAGGCGGTTAAGGCAGAAAGTTTAGGCAGACAGATAGTGCAGACAGTGAAGAGGCGACAGTTAAGAAACCAAGGACCCTAAAGATCAAGTGGTTGACTTGAAAATCAATGGTGGTCATTGATCCACAATGAGAATAAGCAAGACGGTTACCCATTGCGACCTAGTGACAAAGAAGAGCCAAGGACCGGTAGTGGGTCCAACGGTGTAAAGGTGGCAAGTTAGGTGGCACCCAGGTGGATTCCAAGTGAACCAGAGGTTGACACAAGGTAGGGCGCATAGACAAAAGGGTGAGTTAATGAGCATGCATATTGAAGATGATCCAACGGTTGTCGCTGAACCATAATGGGAAATTGCATGATATTTATTCCTCGCGACCCAACAACTGAATGGTGGGCCCGGCGGAAGAGCGACCCAAGTGAGTTAAAGAGCTGGCAAATCAAAGAAAGATCAACGACCATCATTATACCGCAATGAAAAGATGCTCGAGCATTAATCTTCGTAGATTAGCGACAAAGCATGTGCAGTAAAGAATGAGATAAAGTTCAGGCAGATATAACAGATCCAATGACTGTCACTAAATCATGAAGAAAAATTGCATGATGAAAAATCATCGTGGATGAGCGACAAGGAAGAGCCAAGGTTCAGTTGCTGATAAAGGGCTTTTGAAAAAGGAAAGTAAATCCCTCTAAAATTAGGCTAAACTTAAGATAAAATGAACTATAATGTGACTAAAAAGGCTCGAAAAGAAGATAAGGCAGACTTTAGAGGGACTCGTAATATTTTATTCCTTGTAGTATACAATGTCTATATAAATACTAATACCTATATATCCACGCATATATATTTCAGTTGTGATGATATATATGAATGCATGTCTATATACATATGCATATTCCTATACTACAAGTCTTAAAATCTTATAAGGCATAAGGCAATGATCAAAGAAAGGGTTCCATAATTAAATTATAGATTGACCATCAACTCCTACAATAGCTAGTGCATCCACTCTAGAATTACCTTCACGATAGATGTGGTTGAAAGACAATTTCTCAAATTTTTTTAGGAGACATAGAGCTTTGGCCAAGAGAGCATTAAGCTTCCAATAAGTAAGGGAGCCTTTTCTAAGGCCATTAATGATTATGGCCGAGTCTCCTTCAATAGCCAATTTGCGGATGCCTCTGTTTTGGCATAGAAGAAGACCTTCAATGAGGACTAAAATTTCAGCCCTATTGTTAGACTCAAACCCTATGGGATTAGCTGCCTTGGCCAATTCCTTGCCTTCTTCATCATGCAAACAACACTCAATACCTGCATTTCCTAGATTGCCATGAGATGCTCCATCAAATTTTAACTTAAACCAACCCCTTTTTGGGGCTATCCACTTACAAGCATTCCTCAATTCTTGATTTTTGGAACTGCTAATACCAACAAAGGGACGGATCCTCAAGACAAACCATCTCCCTCTCATCTTTGCATCCCAGTAGGTCATTTCAGAGAGAGTGTTGGGGAATTTAGAGATTCTTCTATTTAAAAGCTCTACTATTGCAGCTTCTATTTTAATTACTAAGAGGGACCAATTCATCTTCTTATCCTTAAAGAGCCTCCTATTGTGTTCCTTCCATATTTCCCAGATAACCATCGAAGGAGATAAGATCCATAACCCTCCACAGAGGGAGTTTTTAAAAAGGATTGGCCATTCTTGAAACATTCTTAAGATGGAGTGAGGAAGGGCAGAGGAACATCCTAATTTATTGCACAACCATAGTGAACATTTAGATGCATAGCTGCAATTGAGAAGGATGTGATCTGTATCTTCATCCGCCCCTTCACACAAATGGCATCTACTAGGACCTTCATAGCCCATCTTTTTAAACTTATCTGCTATGAGAATCTTGCCCTGGAGGGCCAACTGAGAGAAGACCCCAGGCTCAGGTAGACACATCTTGTCCCATCACAATGCTGTAGGGACCGAGGTGGTCGAAGAAAGCTGCTTCTTAAGGAGAGCATTATAACCATCTTTGGAGGAATATTCCCCCGATTTTGAACCATCCCAGATCAAAGAATCAGGCCCTAAATTGAAAGCGACCATCCTGTTCTCCATAATATCTCAGAGCAAATTTTTTTCATTAGCCAAGATATTAACCCGATCGAGGGATTTCCAAGACCAGCCCTTAGCTAAGTCACCCTATAAGGGCGAAATATAGTCCTTGACATACCTACCCCAACTAGATATAAGCGATGCTCTGGAAGGCTCCAAATTAGCCTGATGCCAAAGGACTGGAAACCCCCCCCAAGAGTCTGACCAAAAGAGGGTTTTATCAGCCTTACGTAGATTCCAAGTTAGTTTGTCTGAGATGATAATCCTGCAATCCATCATAAAGTTCAAAATACGGGAGCCTCTTGGCGGAGAGGGATCTCTGAAGAGGCTTAAATGGTCTCTACCTTGAAGATACTTGTGAAAGAGGATTTGAGCCCATTTTAGATGAGGAGACTTAAACATTTTCCATACTAATTTAGCTCCTAACGCCTTGCTTTGCACTTTAATATCCTTAAGCCCCAAACCCCCTGCAGACTTGGGCCTACAAATCTTGTCCCAGGCCAACAGGGAGATATGTTTCTTAGCACCCATCCCTTGCCAAAAGTAGGATCTAAGATGTCTATTTAACACTTCCTTAATAGACTGAGGTATGGTAAAACATGATAACTGATAGATCAGAATGGCTGCTAGAACCGATTTAACCAATGTAGCTCTACCCGCAGAGGATAGCCATCTACCTTTCTAGGTTGCTATCCTACTTTTGATCTTGTCAACTAATCCAAACCACAGATTAGAAGACCCTGAACCCTTATCCAAGGGCAGTCCAAGATATTTACAAGGGAGGTTGCCTAGATTCAAATTCAGAATACTGCATATGCTTGTTTGAATACTAGCTTGAGTATTAAAAAACAAGACTGTAGATTTAGCCGGATTAATTTCCTGACCAGAGGCCTTAGAGTAAGAATCCAAGATAAGCTTGAAATCCTGGGCTTCACTAAGATTTCTACATCCATAGAGCATAGTATCATCTACAAATTGCTGATGTGTTATAGGATCTAGGTTACTAGTAATTCTAATCCCCGACAAAAGACTAGCATCCCTGGCTCTAGAGATCAATCTGCCCAATGCTTCAGCCATAATAATAAAGAGAAAAGGGGAGAGAGGGTCACCCTGCCTCAAACCTCTAGAAGAGCTAAAAACACCTTCCAGGGTACCATTAACCAAAATAGAGAATTTAGGCGTAGATATACATTCAAAAATCAAGTTGATCTATGAAGCTGGAAAGCCAAAGGCTTCTAAGCATATACATAGAAATCTCTAGTTCACCTTATCATAAGCTTTTTTGATATCTAATTTTAGGAGCATACTAGGGATCCCTTTTTTCTGGACCAAGTGGACAACTTCCCGAGCTATAATAACCCCATCATAAATGGATCTCCCAAGGACAAAGCCTATTTGTTCCTCACTGATCAACAAGGGGAGGAATTTCTGAAGCCTATTAGCTAAAGTTTTGGTGAAAAGTTTGTAAATCATATTGTACAGGGTTATAGGTCAGAATTCATCAAAACACTTTGGTTTGTCATTTGTAGGGATAAGGGCCAGAAAGGTGTTGTTGATTTCCTTGAGGATGTTTCCTAAGTTTCTCATCCCTTCCAGATATGTTGTAACTTCCTCACCGAGAAAGGGCCAACATACTTGCAAGAAGCTAGTAGGAAAGCCATCCGGCCTAGGGAATTTATCTGGACTCATCTGCTTAAGAGCAGCTTCAACTTCTGCTAGAGAAAATTTGGCATTAAAAGCATTAGAATGTTCCTTGTTCAAAAGCCTAGGGATACTCTTGATAAACATGTCTTGGGGAGAGTTATGAGGGCTTTGATCCGAGGTTAGGATAAGGGTAAAGAAATCAGCAGCCTCTTTCACAATGGTAATAGGATTAACCACCTTAGAGCCATTACTATCCTTAATTCTCAAGATATGGTTTCTGACTCTTCTCATTCTTACACTATTGTGAAAAAATTTGGCATTCTTATCGCCCGCCTCCAACCAGGACTCTCTAGATTTTTGTTTCCAGAAGACTTCTTCTTTGGCGACAATAGATTCATGGTCCACCATAAGTTTCTTCTCTTTGAGAAACAAAGACTCATCCATACCAAATCTAATCACTTGCTCATTAACTTCTGCTAGCTCAGCTTCCACCTTAGCTTTGTAATCGAAGATATTGCCAAAGTGCTCCCTATTCCATTGAATAAGGTTCTTCTTGATTATCTTAAGTTTGTTAACAACCTTAAAAATCTTGGATCCAGAGATCATGGGCCCATTCCACCATTCTTTTAGGAGCTCCAGGATATGATCATCTTTAAGCCACATATTTTCAAACTTAAAAGGACATCTCCTAGGGCTATATTCCCCTTCAAAATCTAGTGAAATGGGGAAGTGGTTCAATCTTGAAAAAGGTAAAATTGAGGCTTCTAGGGTGAAGGGAAAGTTGATAAGACTTCTCAAAACAAAGAACTTATCCAGTTTCTCTGCAATGTTGCTAAATCCTAGCCTACGGTTATTCCAAGTAAAGGCATCCTTGACCATATTGATCTCTAACATACTGCTCCTATGGATCCAATCAGCAATGTCCAGAGAGGCTTTAACATTAATTCCTAAGCCTCCCTTCTTCTCATGATGATGCAAAATTGCATTAAAATCCCCTCCTATAAAACATACTTGACTGAGGGAGTTCATGAAATTCTCAATTTCCTCCCAGACTCTTTTTTTTATCATCATTGTTGGTGTAAATAATTATTCATCATGGATATTATTACACTATACTTAAGTTTACTTAGGAAATGCATTTCATAATAGTTTGGGTATGAGACACTTGGGTGTTTGTGCCACATTGGGATAGTGTGTGTAGGAGAATTTCCACCTTTTATGGTGTGATCTTGTTGTTACACTCCACATTCAGTGGGTGATCCACCTCATGTGGACTATTATATTATTTCTCCTACCTACCCACACCTATTTCCTACCTACCCTTGTTTCTTATTTAGCCACATGTCATGTTTGTGTGCTCATATATCCATATAGCCTTGCCTATATAAGCAGGCTTATATTCATTGTATGTAATGCTTAATGATCCAGTTGATCATATTTTTCATCTTGATAGAATACAGTTTATTTCTATTATCTATTTTGTTCTTTCTTATTTGTGCTTTCCATTGCCTCTTGATCTTGGCAAAATCTCATATGGTATCAGAGCCATTAGAGTGTCATTGGTTTGCCAATTGAGAGAAATTTGATGATATTTGGGGTTTGCATTTTGGATCTTTCTATTGCAGGTTATAATTGAAGATTGATGGATCAAATCTGAGGTTACCATTGGATTGAGGAGGTCCAATAAAGTTAGTTTTGCCTTTTTTTTCATCCAAATCAGACTTCGGAGGCCAAATCTAGAGGCATTTGAAGTTTGACACTATGGGGAAAATTTTCCAGAAATTATAATTTTGCAGGCAATTTTCAAATAGTGATATCTCACTCATCCGGACTCATTTTTATGAGCAATCTTTTTTGTTTTAGGGTAGAATTTCGTGATCTGTACAGTGGTGTAGAATTTTTCTGATTTTCGGATACAAATTTTTCGAAAATCGTGAAATCCCAATTTTTACAACTTTGGAGGCTTCATTTGGGCTCATATGGACTCCTTTTCAGGTGCCATTTTTTTTGAAAGTGCATATTTTTTCATCTACTTTCATAATTTGCCATTTGTTTGCAGTAATTTTAAGTAGAAATTTTACTTTCATTATTTGGTCATTTTTGACATATTTGGTACTTGCATTTTGCTTGGATCTCAGTTTAGATCACTAGCAATATTTGTTGAGGTCTCTTAGATCTCATTTTGAGAAGTTGTAAATTGAAATATGAAGTCCACTTTGCCTTGTTTTGCAAGTGGCCTATTTTACATGCACTACATATAAAGTGCCAAAATCATCATTTTTGGGGGGTTACTTTGATTGAGTGAATTTGGGGGTGTCTCTTGTGCTTTTGTGCTCTTGTGTTCCTTCCTTTTTTGCTACTATGGGTTCTTCTAAGTTTCCTCTCTTAACTCCTCATAATTATGCTACTTGGAAAATTGATGCATGGAGTAAACTTATGGAAAAAGGACTCACTCATTATATTGATGGAACTATTGTTGCTCCCACTGATCCTAAGGTTGATCCAGTTGGTCACTTGGATTGGCTCACTAAAAATATCATGGCAATTGGTACCTTAAGAAAGTATGTATCAAAGGATCTCATTTTTCATATTGAGAAGTGTACTCTAATCAAGGATGCTTGGCAAAAGTTTCAAGACTTGTATGGTCAAGTTGATGAGATTAGGGGATATCATATTGATAGTGATCTCACCATGTTGGATCCCAAGAACTTTGATACTATACAAGATTATGTCACTAAGGCAAATGAGTTGAGGGCACAACTCAAAGATTGTGTCATTGATAAGAAGGATACTCAATTGATATTCAACTTGATAGGCGAGCTTCCACAAGAATATGCAGCATTTGTTTCTAGTTTCCAAACCCATAGGATGACAATGGGTTCAAGCTACACAATGCCTACATTTGATGCTTTCAAAGAAATGTTGATGGTGGAACAAACTAAGTTGATAAGAATGGGCATTATTAAGCATTCTAAGTCTCAAGCATTAGTGGCAAATCAAGGGAACAAAGGAAATCAAGGAAAGGACAACTCAAACAAGAAGAAATGGCAATCAAAGCCTACGGACAAAGCATCATCCTTTCCACAACAAGGAGATACATCCTCTTCCAAGAGAGATAATTCACCAAAGAGGGAGAAACCTACTTGTGCCTATTGTAAAAAGTTTGGTCATGAGGAGCGTTGTTGCCATTTTAAAAAGATTGATGAGCTCACACATATCATCAAAAAGCATAACATTGATTTGCCTAATGTCTACAAGAAGGATGATTCATCAACTTCCACTTCCTTACATTTAAAAGGAAAAGGGAAAGCATTCATGGCTTCTACAAGTGAGAAGACTCACTCTTTTGGGACAAGAAAAGGAAAAGCTCTATGTGCTACTATTAGTCATGATTCAGAGAGATGGCTTCTAGATTCAGGGGCTTCTCATCATATGGCATCTTAGCAGTCTATGTTCTCTACATTTGAGCCTTGCACCATACCACAGATTTTGATGGGCTATCATACATACATGGATGTGATTGGGAAAGGATCTATTGACATTGGGGATAACTCCTTCAATGATGTGTTGTGCGTATCCCACTTGACAAACAATCTCCTTTCCATCTATAAAATCACACATGGCACAACTAAGAGAGTTGTGGAGTTCACACCTGAGTCAATTTTCATTAGAGACTTGGAGACTAGAGCTATCATTGTGACTGGGGTGGTTGATCATGCATCTCAGTTATACTCCTTTTCAGATTTTATTGATGATGATGATTTCGCATTTGATGATTCTACACATGATGATCACACTTCCTGTGATGGTTCAGTTTTTGAGGAGAACTTCAGACACTTGAACATGGGGATTCTCACATGTGACCCCATTCTTGAGCCTTGTATTTCATCTCCTCATATTGATATCACATCACCTATTGCAGCTGATGATGTGGATAGTGTGACAATTTTTCCTTCATGTGATTCAGTGCAACAGGATATTCATTGTCTTCCAACTTCAGATTCATGGGATGATTACTTGACAAACATTGCAGGTTTATTTATGGAATCCTACATTGCAGATTTGGGAGACATCGTTGATGACATTCATCTTCTCTTTGATGAAGGTGATCCTTCTTTGATTGTTGTGAGGGCACACTCTGACCCTCTTGTTCATTCTCTACATGATCATTCTTTCGAGGTTGACATGATTATGGATACTTATGTACAATAGTTGGAGGAGGTCTCTTTATTTTTTGAGGAGACATGTGAGTCTTTGGGACATGTTCTACATCCATCTCCACTAGATCTTGGAGTGCCTTTTTCAGCAGTGTGGCATAGTTTACCATCTTTGGAAGGGGTATCTTTCAACATCGACATGGAGACACTTGTGTAGTTTTTAGAGATTCCTTTCATCATGAGTTTCTTTTATACATCTTCCCTTCATGATTGGGGAGACTTCATGGATACACCTTTGGTTTTGTTTCTTCCTAAGGGGAGGAATATTGTTTGACATTCATGGAGAAGTTTCTTCATACATCGAGCTTCTATCATTGGTGCAGATTCCACATTGAGGGGGGGCTTCCTACCCTCTCTTCTTCTCTCATATTGGGGGGACTTTTTCCTCACATGGGGTTTTGTCCTTCACATACTTCTATGAGAGTTCTTTGTATCTAGTTTTTCATCTCTCTTTTGGGGGAGGGTTTTTTCCCATTGGTTTTTTCTCTCTTTGTCCACTTTGTCAGAGATTTCATTGTATTGGTTTTCATGCATTCGCATTTGTACATGGGTACCTAACATGGCCTAGTAGCCGGGACCCATCTTGCATTGCTTAGTTGCATTGTAGACTTTAGTGCATTCCCCTAAGTTGCACTTAAGGGGGGGTGTTGGTGTAAATAATTATTTATCATGGATATTATTACACTATACTTATGTTTACTTAGGAAATGCATTTCATAATAGTTTGGGTATGAGACACTTAGGTGTTTGTGCCATATTGGGATAGTGTGTGTAGGAGAATTTCCACCTTTTATGGTGTGATCTTGTTGTTACACTCCACATTTAGTGGGTGATCCACCTCATGTGGACTATTATATTATTTCTCCTACCTACCCACACCTATTTCCTACCTACCCTTGTTTCTTATTTAGCCACATGCCATGTTTGTGTGCTCACATATCCATATAGCCTTGCCTATATAAGCAGGCTTATATTCATTGTATGTAATGCTTAATGATCCAGTTGATCATATTTTTCATCTTGATAGAATACAATTTATTTCTATCATCTATTTTGTTCTTTCTTATTTGTGCTTTCCATTTTTTCTTGATCTTGGCAAAATCTCACAATCATTAAGGATTGGCTCATAAATATTTACAATGATAAATTCTAAATTATTCTTAAGACAAGTTACTCTCCCACTCATCTAGTTAACATTAGATACCAGAGGAGAAAGCTGGATACTTTGAGGATCCCATATGATAGCTAGACCTCTGGAGGCCCCAATACCTGGGGTTCCTAAAATCTTCCTAAAGCTTAAACGTTTGCTAAAGGAAGCTAAGTCTGCATCTCCCAATTTAGTCTCTTGAAGCAAGACTAATTCAGGGTTGAAAGAGGATAGACAACGTTTGACTAACCTCTGCTTGTTAGGGGCATTTAAGCCTCTAACATTCCATAAAATGATCTTCATGAGCCCTTGGGAAGGACCTTCCCCTTCCCAACATAAAACATGTCCGTGAGTTTAACTTGACCTTCTGCAGAGCCATCACTGGCTCGAAGCTCTGATAGGGATTTCCTACCCCTCTTTTTGAAGAGCTTAGCACAGTCCAAGGTAGATTTATCCAATGCCCAAAGTTTGATACCTAAAGTTTCATTTTCCTTATTATTCAAATCTACAAGAATTTCTTCTATATCTGAGGCCATCGGGGGAGGTGAGGAGGCTAGAATTTCTTTACCTAACAATTTTTTTTGAAGATCCAACTCATCTTTGTCAATTATTTCATCCAACATGTTATTCATGATCTCCTCGGTGACTGAGTCACAAAGATAGTTAATAATGCAATTGACTTCATCCTCTTTGCGGGCAGGATCCTCATCCTGAACCGACTGGCCTACCCTCTCCACATTAGTAGAGCAAGCTTTCTTGAAGGGAGAGCCTATGAGATTGTTACAATCTACCACTCTTATGGCCTGATTAGAGGGAAGAGAGAGATCATCCAATTCCACACCCTTCTACTCAGTAGGTTGGGGATTTTCCTTTGAGATGCGGGGGGTCATCAGCTCAGTAGAAGCTCCTGGAGAGTCCATCAGGGGCTTTGCCTAGAGGCTAGGGGAGGAAGGGGTCGCCCGGTCTTCCTGTCCCTTGTTAATGAAAAAATCACCTTCTTCAACATCCTTAACATCCTCAAGTTCCTCAATATGCCTAGATGGCAAAGGGCTTGTCTCAACCACAAACCCTCCCTTTTCTAGATTGAAACTAATGACGGCCCCAGGGAGCCTACTGGAACTTAGTTGAGAAGGCGGAATTGGGGGCGAAGCAGGGTCTAGGTCAAGAATCCCTTTAAAGAATTCTGGATAGATAAGGAAGGAAGATGCCCCTGACTTAATCTCAATAGGTTTTAAGGTTTTAATACTAATGTCCATATTAATTATTATCACACAATTCACATACTTCCTATATTTATCACAAGTTTCTACAAATTTTCCAATGTGATTACCAATTTTCCTAATAATTTTAATGTCCATTAATTTGACTGGTAGGTTAGGTAACAATATCGGCCTATCTATCTTAAGAGATTGCATGTTATTAGGGTTAAAATCCAGAATCCAATCTAAAAAACAAAATTCAAAACCTCTGAAAGTAGGAGATTTACCTGTTAAGAATTCCTCCTTGTGTTTTGAATTACCACAATATATATACAAAAAAACTTCGCACGGGATAGCAATACTTACTATCCAATTGAAAGTCAACAAGAACCAATCAACAAGAACCTCTGATGTGATTCCGAGTCCCTTCCATCTCGCAAAAACTCTGAAGGCCTTGCAAGATTGTTGAATCCGTTTAACCAGATTCTCATTGATCTCTAAAACATTAGCCATATCTAAGTTGGGATCCCTAATTGGACCCAATATCATCGGTGAAGGTTTGGGAGGCAGTATCATAGCCTTGCCCTTTAAAGTATCTCTAAGTGCGGATTGAGATTCTACCATTCTGCTAGGGTTTTTAATTCATTTTCTACTGTTATTTTCTGAAGAACGACAAGCCCGAAGATCTGGTTTTAAATAACCTCCCTCAAGATTTTGCAACTGATTGAACCCGTTGAAAGAAGTCGGCCTAAAATAACCTTGGCCGAGTTCACTTCCGCTCACATTACTTGGAGGGTTTGACCTGGCAGCCTTGCGAGCCTTCCTAGGTTTCACCACTTGCCATTCTAATTTTTCCCGAGGTAGGGGAGCCCTAATCCCTAGGATGCCATGATTGAGTGCATACTTTGTCCTATCGAAAAATCACTGTTGGTGAAGAAGATCAGGTGATTTCCTCAGAGGAAATGAAAAAATTGCTCGATGCCTGCCCTGCCAAAATTCACACATTTTTGCTTAAAGAATAGGTAGAATATTGGGTTTTTGAGTTCTCTATTATTTTTTACTGGTAAAATTGTTTTTGAATTTAAAAAAATAAATAATTTTTTTTCATAAAATAATATTTTGGGGAAGCAGTGGGGGAGCCGTGGCTCAATCCCACGCCACCCCCCTTCCCTTCCATGGGAGCTGCAAGACCCCTACGTGGTGCTGCAAATCCACGTTGTGGGGCTGCAGATCTACCACGTGGGTGGGGTTGAAATATAAAGTTTTTAATTTTTTTATTATTATTTAATTTAATAAATTATATTTAATTTATATATATATATATATATATATATATATAATGTTTAGTATTTTTTTTAGTGATTAAAATAATGTGTTATTTGGAAATTTGAAAAGTGAAAAAGAAAAGGAGTTATTCGTATTGGAAACTAAATATTTTTATTTTGGTAAAATATAAATATTAGTTTAATGAATAAACAAATTAATTTGTATTTTTATATGTATTGTAAATATGTATAATTATATAAATGTAATTTTGGTTGTTAATTCATTATGAAATGATGATATTTATATGATGTAATTTGAAATATAGATGAATTAGAAAACCTTGGTAGATTTGCATTTTAACGAAATGGAAAAATAATTTTATTTTAGATTAGTGAAGTTGCATGATTTAATTGACTATATTCACATTTATTTTTGAAACTGCAAGTCCTTGGTCGAATGTATCAGATATGGTCATGTGGTTGTCTTCATTGTTGTTCTTGTTTCTAGTCATGGATTTGTTAGTTAGTTAACTTTGTGTGAGGGCTTATTTGGCCAAGTGGTTTTCTATTGTTTTGAACTCCGTGTACAATTTCTTGTTATACCTTGATTTTGGGAGTTTGTTTGGTCATATTTGGTTAAGTGTCATAAGGGAGAGTGGCTTTCTAGTGGGGGTTGTGCCCAAAGTGATTAGCAGGGCAACCCATCAAAAGTTTGCTTAAGTAAGTGATAACTTAATAATATTTAGGGGGCTTGGTAGATGAAACATTAAGTACGATACCTCGCTCATGGTTGAGTGCTAGTATAGACTCAAGATGCAGTGAGAAGGTTTGGAATGGCAAACCAACAACCTTTCCCTCACGAAAGGATTGTTTGGGTCCACATGAGACTTGGATGGGGCCGAGGATTCGAGAGAGGTTACCAGGGTAACCCAAGATGGGGGCCGGGACCTATGGAGGCCTGCTAGGGTAACCATACCAAGCTATGTGATGACACTCTTCCCTTATGGTCACTAGTGTGTAGTTTTGTTGGTTTCACCTGAATTTTGATGTGGAGTCATATTTTGTGAGTTTTACTTCATGCGAGTCTTTCCGATGTTGTGATTTCGACCATGTGTGTGTGCATACCTTTAGGTTGCTAGTGGGTCTTATTTCTATCTCCTAGCACAATGGGGTGGTTCTTTTTGAGCCACGTGGTTGGGTGGTAGTGCCACTTTCCATCGGGTGTGTGTTTGTTCCTTCTTGCGGAGTTGGCTTTATAGGTGTTCCATCTGTGCATTGGATTCGAGCATCTCATTATCTAGTTGCATCCCTTTTGTCATGGATCATTCTTTGTATATCATGGACCTTATATGGTCGGTTGTAATTATTGAATTGTATGCCTTCATGACAAGATGTAAATTGTAATGTAAGTGTTATCCGATTTTTAAGACTAATTGATTTAGTGAAATGCAATGTAATTATTATCTTATAATGAAAATAATGTATGTATGGAGATTAAATGTTAATGCATATGTTTCATTTAAATATTAGATGTAATGCAATGGTTAGATTCCTAATGAATGAACTTAGACATGTTATCTATATTTAAGACTATTGGATAAGTTAACCATTGATTAAATGTAATGATGTTTTAAGTTTAATCAACTTAATTGGATTAATTAATGTTAAGCTATGTTAGTGGTAAACCTAGTTAAGCAAGTTGGGAAACCCTTTAGGTGTCAAGTTAAGTCTTCCGTTGTGTAATCTAAGCATATTGCTAATTAAAAAAATAAATTATTTGCACTCTTTTCTAGTATTTTAGTTTTATCCCTTCAGGGTTTCTTGGTAGGGCGTTACAACTATTGATTATGGATTATGGTATCCATACAAAGGGAACTTCTCTTTGAAGGTATTCACAGATACTAATTGGGCAAGTAATGTAGATGACCGGAAGAGGACAACCGATGGCGCATTCTTTCGAGGAGAAAGACTGGTATCCTGGACCAGTAAGAAACAAAGTTGTATTTCTCAGTCTACAATAGAAGAAGAGTATGTGGTTGCATCTATGAACTGAACTCAAGCAATATGGATGAAACATGTATTAGAAGGATTCAAAGAAACTATGACAAAACCGATGGTCATATATTGTGATAATACACGTGCAATAAGCATTTCAAAGAATCTTGTATTGCATGCTAGAACAAAGCATATTGAACTGAAGTATCATTTTCTGAGAGAAAGAGTGCATGAAAAGAAAGTCAGGATGGAACATGTGTAAATTAAGGAGAAGTTGGATGATATCTTTACTAAGCCATTTCCTCAGGCAACCTTTGAGTATCTCAGAGGCAAGCTAGGGGTTGTACCCCTACTGAAGGTCAACTAACATGTTGTTGCAACATCAATCCAGTGGACTAATTGAAGATCTTTCACTATGGATTGATGAGAAAAGGGCTACTCCTTAGGGGGAGAAACAAAGATGAAGAAATCAATAGCAACAAAAGATGAATTTGACACTTTGCACCTTTGGCATTGTTGTCAAAGGGGGAGAAGATCAATGATAGGGGGAGAAGGAAAGTAAAGTGGAAGAAGAAAAGTAGTAAAGGAAAAGTAGTAAAGGAGGAGAAGAACAATGAAGAGGAGAAAGAACAAGTACAACAGTCATAATAGTTAGAGTTCCTATTTTGCATGATTAGCTTTTGGTGTTGGCATCTTGGTGTTGCCATCAATGCCAAAGGGGGAGATTGTTGGCATAACTGATGGAGATGAGTTATTGGCATAACTGATGACGATGAGATGTAAAGATGATCGTTATAGTTGATATGATCAGGTATATGATGTTAAGGGGGAGATTGCTAGTTTGATGTAATAAGTTGTTTGATGACTTTATTTGTGTTTTCATTGATGGCAACCATGTTGGTTTTGTCATCTAAGTCATCTAGACCTATCGGTATATCCTAACCGATAGTGGAACCGGTTGACAACAAGGTAAACAGGAACAGAGCAATGATTAGAAGATTGGTACAGATGATCGATGAAGAGTTAGACGTTGCGGTTTTACAGGAGCGTTGAAGAAAGGAACATGTATCTATTTTCCAAACCGCATCAATAGATTTGGTGTATCAAGTGAATTATGATTGATTGTCATGAACTTTGTGAAGAAGAATGTATACCAATGACATATCTTTAACCGGTAATGATTTATGGTTTGACGGTGGATCTTATCATGATCATAAGTTAGCGATGATGTGTCAGAATCCATGTGTAATGATAAGATGGTGTTTGAGTGTTTACAAGGATCGAATTTCTTGGGAAATAGCAAAGTTCTTAGGAGAATGTGACAAGGGTTTGATTACTTATCAAATCAATATGCGGTGATCATTCAATGACGAAAATCATCTAGAAATTTGTTGTATGTAATCTTGTTGATGTAATTAGGGCTTGTAGCCACCCTAATTGTAAAATGTATTTAGGGCTAGTTTGAGAAGGGTTTTAGTGTCGGTGATTTTGAGGGGAAGGTATTGCCAAACCAAATTTAAGTGTCTACATGTGTGTAGCAGAGTTGAGTTGAAAAGGATCTGTACTAGCAAGCAAGGAAGTGTTGTGATCAGATCATTTGCCCTGTTGTTTCCTAACAGTTGCAGCAATTTGAAATCCCTTAACTAGGTAGACTTTAACAGATCTGATATTGTAAATCCCTTCACCGAGTGGCTCATTAACTTGAGTTTAAAATCCTCTAGCAAGATTACTCCTAACAGGGTAGAGCTCCTAACAGGGCCGAGGCAAAACCCCTTGATCGGGTGACTCCTAACAGGGTCTACTCTTAACCAAGCATATTGTAAAGCTCTTAATCGGGCTAGGCCTTTAACTGGAGACATTCCAAAAGAGTTTAAATATTTTGTGGGTGCTAATTCCCACCGTGGTTTTTCCCAGTTTGGTTTCCACGTGAAAAATCTTTGTGTTCATGTGGTGGTTGGATTGTTAATACGTGTATTTGATATCATTACTTTATTTGCATTTTGATGAACATATGAATGAATGGTTTGGTAAACCAGCTAAAGGGATTGTTTGAGTAGTTACCTGTACATGTTTTTGAAGTATTGCAGATTTTTTTTTACTACTGATTCACCCCCCCTCTTAGTAGTAATCGGATCCTCATAATAACATAACTATCATTCTTTGTCAACTCGATATTGTTCAATACTTGTTGTGTCAATAGTTCACACAAATTATAGTCCTTTCTTGTCTTAGCCATATGATAAGAAACATATAGTGCAATAGGATATGTAAAACCTTCTATGTTCTAAAACTAAATCTTATAGGTAATACCCATAACAATATATCTTACCAGAGGGTTTGTAATGGTGTCAATCTGTAGAGCTCTTTGATCTGAAATCACACGTGTCAATGCTTCAACTTATTTGTTTTTTATTGTCTTCATCACGAGTGTGGTTCCATTCGAACAAAGACTAGTAACAACCTTTAGAGCTTCCTTTATAATTTGATATGGTTTATCTAGCCAAATTCAGTCATCATGAATTCTTCTCAATGCAATATTGACCAATTATTCATCAACTATCATTGAAAATTCACTCCAAATATTCAAACCATTGTGCCCTAACTTGGTGATCGACTATAAATCTTCTCTAGAGAGAAAACCTTTGAAATTCTTTATTTTTGCATTGTCATACTCTTCAATCTGTACATCAATAAACTTGTAGATATCTTCAAGACATGCTACCCTAGAAAGAATCAAAATATTTCTTATTGGCTCTTGAATTCAGATTCATCTTGACAACTAACAAACCTGCTGGAATCCATGAGATAGAATCTGTAAATACCTTATCTCTACTGATAGCAATTATTCTTAAATACTTCTCTCTGCTCCTCAAATTTGCCAATTCACCCCGATAACAAAAATGAACATAAAAAACTTATGTACTTTGTCGAATAACCTAGGGTTTTGTTGCCAAAACTGTCATATCACCAAAAAGCTGCTAAACATCTTTGCCTGTGTGAATAGTCACTTTCCAAACCTTCACATTCTACCACATAACACTATTTTTTGCTACAATCTTCACCAAAAAATCAAGTTCATCATTTTATCCAATATATCAACATGCTATGACAACATCATCAACTTTTTTAGTGGGAGGGGGAAAAAGATCTCCATTCTATCTCCCCTTGAGCCAAAGCTTCCAGACTAATTTTTGAAGGGGATCTTTGCACCAGAGCTAGATGCGACAACAATTTTTGTCTAGTCCACTTCCTTCTTTCTCCAAATCTTTTTCATTTCATTCCTCACCTTTTCTACATCAATATTCTTTATAGGTTCATTCCTTTTTATTGAATTATCTTTCTTCATATTCTTGCTTCTACATGTTTTATCAATGTGCCCAACTTTGTTGCAACTAAAGCACTTGATATTCCTCAGCTTTGAATTTCTTGTAGTCATTCTAGATCTACATTGATTAGCCTTGTGTCCAAAACCATTGCATAACTAATAGTAACCATAAAAGAATCTATTTCTTCCAACAATAGTTTGACATTTGAAATCACTAGCCTTATGACCAAATCTCATGCAAGTAAAACACTGAACATTTTGATTCATTCTATTTCTACATTCTAGAGCCTTATGTCCAAATTCATTATAGGAAAAACAGTAACCATTGAATGAAGGGTACATTTGAGCATTAGGTTGTCTAACTGGACGTTTCCTTACAAATATTCTTTGATTTCGAGGTTGCCTTCCTTTGTTTGCTTCTTTAGTGCACTGTTCAGATTCAATATTCTTGATCTTGCCTTTATCTTTGGTCCTTTTATTTGAATATTCACCAACTTCAAAGCCTAATAAACTTTTATCTTTGATATATTTTTGCATAGCCATCATTTCATCAAGTTTCTTAGTAGTTTCCTTGAATTTGTCTTCAGATTTTAGGGTTACAACTTCCAGTTCTAGTTTTGCACATTCTTCAGTCTTATGTTTGATTAAGTCATTTAGACATTCCTCAGTTTTCTTACTTTCCTCAACTTGTAACTTTATATCAATAATTGTTTCATTTTCTTGTTTCAATTCCTTATTGACCTCTTTTATATCTTTCATTTGCTTGTTTCAATTCCTTGCATTCATTTTCTTCTTTGATATTTTCTTTCAAATCTTTATTTTCACTTTCCACATTATCAAGATCTTCAAGAGCACTCTACAATTCTCCATCCATAAGAATTTATTCAACACAACTTAGGAGTAATCTGTTGAACCAACAAGATCTCCCTTAAGTGGTTAAGATAAAACAAGGGAGTAGACTTTGATACCAATTATTGAATAACTGAAATACTGAGAGGGGGGGTAATCAATACTCCCTTTTGAAACTTTGGATCAACATAATTTTCACTTTTCACATTTACATTAATTAGCATGTATTAGAAAGAAATGAACGATCAACATAAGCATAAAAAGTAGAGATACCATCCATAACAACATATACAATAGAACACTATATTTTTGTGTGGAACCCTGTTAGGGAAAAGCCACAGAGAGGGTTAACTCTCACTATAATATACTAGTTATAGAATATTATATAGTGCTCATTACAAGGCTCACTACCAAAGGGCTTACTGGCCAAAAGATGAAGGCTCACCGTTGAAGGGCTTACTGCCCAAAATATGAAGGCTCACTACTGAAGGGCTTACTACCCAAAAGAAAACAAGTAGACAAAATGAACTGCAATGCCCACCAAAATACCCTAGAGAAACTAACCAACTAAACAAGGAAATAGAAATAATAATTATTATTTTTAGATCTATTACTACACATACACAGCTAACATAATATCCAATAAGTTCATACATCAATTTGTTGGCATAACTAATGGTGTTGGCACAACCGGTTCATCAGTTAATATTATCATTGATGACTAACACTTATCAGTGAATAATGCCAAACTCATAGGCAAGGAGGTGTGGTAAACCCCAATGGTTTACTCATGGCTGCAAACAATATGGAGGATTCAGTGCTTCCCAAATATGCATTATTGACACACTTAAGCAGTATGTTGGTAGAAGACTAATCACTTAAAGGATAAATTGAGTAGTTGACTGGTCAATCAAGCACCCAATAGGTGTTGAGATCATTTTCTTAAAAATGGTAGATGAAATGATGATGCGGTCACAAGAGGTGACTCATATTGTAGTTTAGTAGTCTTATGCATGACTAGAACCCTCCGGACAGACAGGTGATCGGTCTGATTGATGATTAGTAACTGGTGGCAAAAGATGAAGAGTTACACCGGTGAACCGGTGATATAGGTTGAAGAATGCTATCCATCGAGAATCTCAGAGCAGTGATTGCTAAGCTAGACATGATGACCAAAGGTGAGTCAGTCATGGCGAGATATCATCAAACAAATGGCTAGTGAAGTCTACAATAGTTAAAAACCAGTTAAGGTGAGATTTGTACAGATTTTCTAGTTTGCATTAAAAAGACAAAACACGACCCAGAGGTTGGTAAAATTATAAGTTGTAGAGGCAAATAAGGATGAGTTGCTGGCGAGATTGATGGAGAGCATGTGGAGAGAGTGCAAGAAGATTTGGAAAGATTTGAATTTCAAATCTACTAAGTGTTAGGTGTAGATTCATTGAGGAATCAACGGGTATGTGTTAGCAAAATTATGTATAAAGGTTTTTGGCGAAAACCAAAAAGATTCATCATAAAATTTGCAAAGTGCAATTTTGAAGAGAGGTGATCCAACAAGGTGAGAAAAGGGTAGAACTTCTAAGTGAATAGCAGAGGGGTGAAGAGAGTGTGAAGATCTCAGATAATGTGAAGAGAACAGATAGAATGCAAAGCACCAATAGAGTGTAGAGAAAGTATAATACGGAGCACCAGTAGAGGGTAGAGCAAGTGTAACTAGTGGTCAAACCAAAGAGCTTCATTTGGATTTGATTAAGCTAAGAGTAGCTATTACAACATATCATTCTCTCTGTTATTTTCTAATGACTACAACAGTAAAATCCCTTGATCGGGTGACATCTTAAATGATGATCCTAAGTTCTGTAACAAGCCTACCTCTAACAAGGTAAAGGTTCTAATAGGACTTAAAGAAAATCCCTTAACTGGGTGACACCTAACAGGGATGGCTCCTCACCAGGTGTACTCTAGAAGAGTGCAAATTTTGTGAGTTTCTACTCACACCGTGGTTTTCTCCCATTTGGGTTTCCATTTGATAAATCTTGGTAGTCATGTGTGTTTGATTTTATGTGTACACATTTCTTATTAATGCCACTTATACTGATAATTGTTAAGTTTGAATAGAAGTTTTGATCAAATTTAAATCTGGAACAAACCGGTATAGTGTTGATTCACCCCTCCCCTCTTAGCACCAGTTGGGACTAACATAATTAACTATAAACATAATAATATAACTATGCAATCAGATATAAACTCACAACACATAGATTAACATTCCCTAGGGTATTCCAACGTCACCACTTAGAATTACCACAATATATAAATCACATCAAATATTACTAATGCATAATTTTCCTCCATTTATCCTAATATTCATTTCAAATAAGAACATAGGAAAGTAACCATTCATATAATCAATTGCACATACATGAGACACAACCCAATAATAATGTCCATTACCCACAATATCATCTACTCATAGAATTATAGCATAGTAACACAACTAATATGAAAGGTTCATTTTAATGCACCAAATCCAAATGTTCCTACTCAATTACGTCACCCATAAGATATACATAACCTCTCTAATGATTATCATTTTCCATTTCTAATAGAAGAATCTATGCAAGTCTCTTACATGATTCATAGCTCAAATCACACTTGATACAAGTAATACTAAACCAAATAACATTATCTTATTCCACAAGAACCATAATCCCTATCTATAATAATAACAATTATCTAAGGTTCATTCATGACTTACAAGAGTATCTCCTCCTATATAGAATTTCTATTACAATAATGAATCATAGGTCTCAAGCTTATTACATAAATATCAAACATACATATGATACAATGATGTCTTCCAATGCAAGAATACATGATAACCTGCTCCAAGAATATAAGCTCAAGCCAAAGAGATAAAGAATTCTCAACCAGGCACACAAACATCCAATGAAGAACATCCCAATGGAAGAAGGCATCAAACCACTTGACCATGTGGAACTAAAAGGTCTGCCCCTCACGCTTCGAAGAATGAAATAAGGTCCCACACACACTATAAACCCAGGTTGACACCTAAAAACCATATAACATAAATATAGGTAACAACCACAATTGAACAACCAAAAAAGGCATAACCCAACCCACAATACAAGGCTCAACCATAAAGCACAAGATAACAAAACATTGAGATGCCAGAGCCTTCCAATCAAATCAAAGCTTAAGGAACTAGGACACATATAGGGAAGAGTGCTATCACATGCTATCACAACAAAAATAGATTATCCTAGGGTCTCTGGCCTTGACACCCATGATACCCATGCAGAACCATCTCAACCTTTAAGAGAAACAAGGGAGTTAGGTTGCCTCTCCAAGACCTTCCCAAATATCATCCTGAGCTTGTACTAGCACTCTAGGCTATGAGTGGGGTACCACAAATAAATTCATTATCTTATTAATGTGAAAACCTGCTACCCATCCCATCTAAATTAATTAATTATTCAAGATTATTACTTTTTTAACACAGAGAGTTTCAATTAGATTTCCTAGCAATATCTTGAGGATTCCCTAGAAGCCTATCTCTCATGACCCTAACACTCACTTGAAACCCACTCTCCCTATCATGCTCTTAAAATTTAAGGTACAACATAACATAACATACTCATGCAAATAAGGCTCTTTCAAAGAATCACATAATATCCATCCAAAGGATCCTTACCAATCACAATCATAAGAACATCTGCTTTCATAATGCCATAATGTTGAATACCAGATAATAACATTCAAACAAGAACCAACACCTTCAAGCATGATATAATACCGATAATGAATTCAAATAATCACTACAAGCCATAGCAATCTATCCAATAATGAAATGCATCCAATAACCATCTTTGATCAAATAAAAACATCATTGGAACAACATAGGGAAAACATAGGTAAACTAGACAAGCCTCTGGTCTAGCAAAATAAGTCTCAGATTGCAAAAATGCCTGGCAAGACAAAGAACAATAGAATGGTGCTTTTACAGAATGGACTTGCACAAATAGACATAACCTTGGTGCATTTACTTGATTGTTTGTCACATATACAAACCCCTATGACACATATATATAATATTGTAGTGCACAAATTGTGTAGAGTAGCACATATACACGAAGGTGTACTGCTTATAGTATTCAGTATAGTGCATACAATTGACATATTGGTGCATAGAACATAAACATTAGTGCATTCTCTTCCTAGAATAGAACATTTGATAAATATAGTGGCACAGATGTTCACCAGAACAACACGTACATCAAAGAGTTAAAATGACTCAAATGTGAGTGAAAAATTAAATGATTAAGTCCAAAATGATTTAGGTTCAAATTATGACATTTATCGAAGATGAAAAGGGAAAAATTTGACCCAGAATAAGAGTATATTACAAAAATTAAGAGCCCATAAAACACATCAAAAGAACAAACTCTTGACTTCATACAAAATGCATTCATGGGCTCAAAAATCCTTTGATGACTCAAGAGCCTCAACACTTCTCCCACAACAACACAAAATAGGAAAGCATACATAGACATGCAAGACAATCAGTCCTTTTAAGGTATTGAACACCAAAATCACCCAGAACAAACATAAATTTGAGAGAACAAAACTCACGACACTACTCAGAAACAAAGACCCAGACTCCATTACAAGAAGATAAAACTATGACAATATATAAAGCACAAAATCACCATTTCCTCTTTCCTCAAACAGGACAAACGATATTTCTTAGATAATCTTTTCATATGTTAAATACAAAGAAGGGATTCGGATCCTCCAACTTGGAATTTGAAGTAATGGAAAGAAAAAGTTGCCGAAGAACAAAACACAACCCAACCAATCCTCCCACAAAATTACAACTTCAATCAAAACCAAAGCCAAGCTCTGATCTTCATGTATATGCATAAAAACTCCATTCCCAACTAAATTTCGAATGCAATGATTTTTCCAACCAAAAGAACCTCTTGAAAGTCTCAAATCTTCATATTTAAAAATTAACCAAAAACATATTGTTGATAGCAGGGCAACAACAATGCAGGAAAACTGAGATGGGGGAGGGGGTGAATCAATTTTCACAAAACTCAACCAAATTAATCACAACTTTAGATCTATTTAAGAATGACAATAAAAAAGATAAACACGACATCAACAACACACATAACACAAAGATTTTTAATGTGGAAAACTTGGTTAAGGGACAAAACCACGGTGGGAACCTACCTACAATGAGATGATACTCTACATTAGTATGTGTAAATATTACAATGGGGAATGCACATGCATTTAGGTACACTGTGTAGAGCTCAGTACTCAAAAAACAAGAAGGGATACAACCTTGAGGGAGGTTCATTGCCTTACAAAGATCATACAACAATCCGAATTACATGAACGGAAAGAATAGCATCTCCAAATGCCTAATTATAGTTCCGGTTAGGCACATTGTCTATACAAAAACTCTTCTCTTCTCTTCCACACTTCCGAATGATAAATTCACTTGTTCACACATATATTAACCTTATACAACTCACAAACATATGCAGACACACAACTAACATGATCACAACACTTATTTATACAATTCATCAACCTTAACCTTAAGGTTGGCTCAACACATAAGACCTAATTACAAAATTACATCACATGATATATAAACCCACAATCAGAGCAATACAATGTCTTTTCCGACATAGAAAGGATCCAAATAAAATCCTCAAACATGCTACACCATCAAATAATTTGCCAAGATCATCCACAACATGCTACACTACCGAATATGTCACATAACACAAATAATACCACGAGATTAATAAAATAGTTATTAATGTGCACCACGATCAACATGGACCACCAAAAGACATAGAAAACAATCAAAAAACATCAACAAGCAATGTGAATTCCACCACAGTCATTGCAACAAATCGGATCATAAGAATCATCATTACTACATCACAAAAGCTCAAGAACACCAACTGGCAAATTGAAAGATATGCTTGCAAAGTTCCAAATCATGATCCATCCAATTTGAAAACACACATGAATGTCCCAAACACCCTCAAAAGTCACAGCTCAAGATATAATCATTCTGGAGCAATATAGATCAAATACCACAAATCTGCAATATAGAACATTGAAAAACCAGTCCACATGCCTGACCTCATAACTCAACCAGATCAACTCATAGCATCATTAAACTCATATTGAATCAACTAGAGATACGCATCTCAAAACCCAATAAAACACATCAGCACATCTACAACAGATCACCCAAACAACTCTCCGCAATACACTAGTTCACTGCAACATAGGAATATGTTGACATCAATGACAACAACATATCCCAACAACTCTAATATCCAAAAATCTCCCCCTTTGGCATTGATGGAAACATATGAATGTGAAAAACAATCAATGCTAAGAAAGAAATCAAGAACCAACATTTTCCCTCTGAGATCATAAGGATTAGCTCACCTTTGCTCCCCCTTTGACAATCAACTCAAGAATACTTCGAGGTTTTTCACATGCTCTTCTCCCCCCTTGACAACAATGCCAAAGACACATACAAATCATGCATCACTCCTTCTAAGAAGGAAAATATCTCCCCCTTGTTGGATATGGTTGGTCATTGTTGCTGCTAGGATATGTTGTTGTCATTGATGTCAACATATTCCTGTGACTTATTCCGGTATGATTGGGAAGATTTCCTGATCCGGTGTTGTAATATTGGTTTGCTGATCACTATTTTGCAGAGGTTGATATTTCCTTCGGTATATTCCAGTGTGATCAGATCTGGTGCTGAGCTTTTGGGATATTGTTTTGGATGATCTTGTGTATCTTCATTTTAGTTAGATCATGATTTGGTACTCCACATGTTATCTTCCTTCATGACAGTTGCTGATTGGTTGTGTTCTTGAGCTTCTAGACATTGACAGATGAAGATTTGAAAAGTGGCATTGGTGAAACTATTCCGGATGATTCTAATGTTCTTTCTAGTGTTTCCTTTTCATGTCCTACTTTTTGTGGTGATCCAAATTTATCATTGTGCAAGTTTGTGGTGGTTTCTATCAACCGGTGATGATTTGCGTGTTATGCATATTTCAGGTGGCGTAGCATGTTGCAGTTGATCTTGGCATGATTTTGGATGGAGTTGTGTGTTTGGGAATTTGAATTAGGACCATGCTATGCTATGTAAGTCATCATTTTGGTCTGGTGGTCGATCTTTGTATCATGTGATGTAATTTTGTAATTGAGATTTTAGGGTTTAGCCGACCTTGTTATCAAGGTTGATGAATTGTATATATAGGCGATATAGTTATGTAGTTTGGGTTTCGTTGTTGTGTCTACATTATCAAAGAGAGTTTTGTGTGCAAAAAAGTGATCTATCCTTCAATGTTGAGTATGTGGTGATATTAGTGTTTTAGGGAAAACATATGTGCTTAACCGGAATTATAATCAGGCATTAGGAGAAGCTATTCTTTTAGTTTTATTTCTTTCGGATTGTAGGTTGAATCTTATTGTAAGTCAGTGAGATTTTCCTAAGGGTTGTAGCCTTCTGGGAAAATACCTTTTGAGTAGTGAGCTCTAGGCAGTGTGCTTGAATGCATGTACATTCCCCATTGTAATATTTTCACATACTACTGCAGAGTATCATCTTACCGTGGGTAGGTTCCCATTGTGGTTTTTCCCTTAACCAAGTTTTCCACATCAAAATCTTGGTGTTGTGTGTTGTGTTGTTAATTTTTTTATCTATCTTATTGCTGTAGTTTATCAGATTTGTGTTTTGTGGTTAAGTGTTATTCCGGTGAAGACTGATTCACCCCCCACTCTTAGTCTTCCCTCTTGGCTGCTACTAACAATTGGTATTAGAGCTAGATCCTTCGGTAGAAGCTTAACCATTTGAGGAGATCCAAAATGGAAGCTCAAGGTGTAATATTTAAGAAGGATAGTCCGAGATTTGATGAAATTAACTATGCTATACTAAAAAACCGGATGGAAGTGCACTTGAAATGTCTTGGTGGAGATTATTGGAAGATCGCAAAGAATATCTATGTTGTTCCCCATAATGGACCATCTGCTCCTGATGAGGTTAAGGAAGCAGAACATAATATTAGAGTGAAAGAAGCATTGCTTAGTACCCTAACAGATTTTGAGATGACAAATGTAATGGGTCTTCAGACTGCACATGAGATCTGGGTAAAGCTTGAGGTGCTATATGAAGGTGATAAACAAGTAAAGGTTGCTAAGCTACAAAATTTCAAAGGAAAGTATGAGACATTGAAGATGAGAGATGATGAGAAAATACACTCTTTTATGGCTAAGGTGAATGACCTTGTCCTAGGTATCAGATGTGCTGGTGGAACCATTGAGGAAGATGAAATTGTTGCTAAGGTGTTGAGATCTTTGCCTCCTCCCTATAAGCATAAGGTCACTGCTATTGATGAGATATGAAGTGTGACTACAGTGACAAGAGATATGTTGGTTGGAAAGCTTTCTGCATTTGAGCTAAGTGAGTTTGGAGAATCACATGGAAAGTCTAAGACAAGATTTAGAGCATCTACAACTGTATTTGGTAAGACGAAGTATGATCCTAATGAGTGCAAAATATCTAGATATGAAAGAGAGAGAAGAGAGATGGAAGAGCAAGAAAGGGAGCTAGATTAACTTGAAGCACCGCTTTCCCGGAGATTTCCTAAAGGTTCCAATAAGTATGATGGAAAGTTGCCTTTGAAATGTTTCTCTTGTATCAAGATAGGACATTTTGCTTCTAGATGCCCGAAGAGAATGGCTAAGTATGACAAATATGTTAAGTTTGATAAGCATGATAGGAATGATAGATATGAGAAGCATGAGAAGTATAATAAGTCTTATAAGTCTAACCAAAATTTTAGGAACCTAAAGAACTGTTATTATGCTACTGATGAAGGTATTACAGATGAAGAATTTGAAGGAGATGAAGTTGTATTCCTTGCCATTAAGGAAGATGGACCTATACTTGTTGATTCCACTAGTTATACTATTGAGGAGAAAGCTTTAGCTGCTAAAATTGAAGAGAAAGATGAATGAGTGATTGATAGTGGGTGTTAACATCATATGACTGGTGATAAAAGCAAATTTATAAGCATGGAAATATATGATGGTGGAATAGTCAAATTTGGAGATGATAAAGCATGTGTGATCTGTGGGAGAGGTTCTATTTCTTTTGATGGTAAGAATAACACTAATGATGTCTTGTATGTTGAAGGTTTGAAGCATAATATTTTAAGTGTTGGACATATGGCTGATAAAGGTTATGATCTACAATTCAAGGATGGTAAATGCAAGATTTAAAATGCCTCTGGTATAGAGATTGCATCTGGGACTAAGACTGTAGGTAACATTTTTTATTTCAATGCTGGTGAGAAAAGTTGTTTGATTTCTCAAATTAATGAGAATTGGCTATGGAATAGGAGAATGTGTCATATAAATTTTGATTCAATGATTAAGATATTTTCTACACATGCTATTAGAGATTTGCCTCAAATTGTCAAGCCTGCTAATCTGGTATGTAAGGAATATCAGCTGGGTAAGAAAACAAGAATTTATTTCAAAAGAAAACAATATACATCTGATGGGTTGCTAGATCTTGTGCATACTGACCTATGTGGACCTACAAATGTTAAAAGTGTGCAAGGTGATATATATTTTATGCTGCTAATTGATGATTATTCTGGGATGATGTGAGTTGTCTTTTTGAAGGAGAAATCAAAAGCATTTAATAAATTCAAGAAATTCAAAGCTAAGGTTGAGATCAAATCTGGATTGAAGGTAAAGTGTTTGAGATCTGATAAAGGTGGAGAATTCTGTTCCAGTGAGTTCAACTCATTCTATGAGATGCATGGAATAAGAAGATAGTTATCTACTCTTAGAACCCCTCAATAGAATGGAGTTGTTGAGAGGAAGAACATAACTATTTTGGATGCTACAAGGACTATGCTGATTGAAGGAAATGTTCTGAACATTTATTGGAGAGAAGACATTAGCACTACTATTTTTACATTCAATAGAGTTCACATCAAAGGAGATACTGGTAAGAAACCTTATGAGCTTTGGTTTGGTCATGTTCCTATTATGAGATATTTCAGAGTATTTGTGTTGAACACTAGATGTCACTCAGAGGGGGGGTGAATTAGTGATTTCCAAACTTTTCCCTTTTCTATCCTATGTGTGTAAACTATTTAATAGATTTAACATAAAGAAGACTTGCCGGTTAGAAGGGAGAATGACACAAATGCATCCACACATAAAAGGGACACCACATAACACAATATGTATGAGGAAAACCAAAGATGGGAAAAACCTCAGTTAGAAGTGCTGTTGGAGACTACTGCTCCAATCCAGCCTCAAAATGGAAACCTCAGTTACAACATTTAGGGCACCAAACCAAGGAGTACCACTCCTTCTTTAGGGCACCAACCTAAGGAGAACCAACCCTTGATTTTAGGGCATCAACCCAAGGAGCATCAACCCCTGTACTGAGCTCTAACTCAGTGATCTTCTATGAATATAATCAATTACAAAAGTAATATTCTTGTTACAAAAGAACTTTGTAACTCTCATGTATGTCTATCCATTGGTTCACCTCTACACCGATCACTGTCGGTTCTCTATTCACCTTTTCTCTGCAACAACCTTGTCTCCTGTTGCAATCCACTCACTACTGTAGCTTTGCTGGTTCAATCTCTTCTTCTTCTTCTTCTTTGTCGGTTCTGCTTTCTGTCGGTTTTGCTCTTTGCCGATTCTCTTTTCTTTTTGTCACACTGCTTCTATCCACCATCAATCTTGGTAAATTAGTTAGATGTTGACCATCTAATTCCTGTTGGTTCTCAGCTTGCCTTCTCTGCAATCTTCTACAACTCTTCTCTACCAATTTGGTCACCACCAGTTTACTCCTCTGTCAGACTCAATGGCCGTCTACCGATTGACTCACTATTGCCAGTTGAACTCTTCAACCCATTTCTCACTCACACACTTAGTCTCTTTTCTGATTCTCATTGAGCACTTGATTGATTTCTTCTCTACTACAGCAATAACACTCTCTCATTCAACAACACAAACAATATCTTTGGCTCGCACTCTTATACCCATATTTTCTGGCCTAAATGTGAGTTTGAACATTGGCACACTAGGGTTTCCGCTATGTATTGAATCTGCATCCAATCTGATCTTTGATCATCGTGACATATCAAATCCAATATGATATCATGTCATTGATTGATATTCAACACTCAATCAATGAGCATCGCCCATCTATATATCTTGCAAAACAAGTCTTCTCTCTTTTGCCATCTGTAGCATGTTTTTCAACCTTTTGTCCAATCAATCATGTTAGTGATGCAGTTTCCTTTATCCTCTTTGATCTACAAGATCAATCTTTACTAGATCTCTATTGTTTCCTTCATCTTGAGCCACAATCCTCTACTTTTCTTCCTCGAGCTTCGTAGTCACCATAAATGTTGGACCAGTTGCCAACGACCTCACCGACATATCACACCAACCTGTGTATGCATGCCACTTCACCTCCACATGGCCCCTTTGTCAGCATCCACCTTTGCTAAGTCTTCTATGTTAGTCTAGACAAGATCACCAACTAACCATACAACCGGGTTCATCTACTGGTTCACAGACCCTATCGATTATACCCTAACCAATTTGCCTTCAACCTTGCACTTTGCTTTTCTTCTGGTGAAGCACCTAAATGGGTTAGCACACATGCCAACCCTCTCATGCACATATTCATCAGTTGGGAGCCTTCTACATCTGCTATTTGATAGCATTACCAGTGGACATACTTACCGGTAAATACCTTGATGACATCATGTTATCAACCTTCAACTGCCTCCATCTGTCTGCATCTGTGGCAACACATTTCTTCACCACTGGACCGGTTCTCCAATTATCATGTTTTTCAAAGTGACAAACATATCCTTCCTTCTCTATATTGGCAAATCATCATTGTCTACCTGACTGATCTGGTGCATATCTCTAATCTCATGCACCTAAGGCAACTCAGAGTTTCACCGACTGATCCAGTGTGAGCCTTCAATCACCTGCCTGCAATTCTTTTGTCTTATCTTGGAGGACTATGATGCATTCCATGCATAATAGGAGATAAGCTCCACTTATTGGTGGGAGTGGATCCTTGTCATCTGCATCCTGCAATGCACCAATGTGGCTTTCCTGTTTGAGTAGAATATCTTCAATTAGGCACATGTGATCCGGTTGGGCACATTCACTGTCAGTCATCTTTACAAATGGTGATTGCATCTTTGTCCGATGGGAGTTCTGCTATTTGACATCCACACAGCATACCGATGGCCTACACATACTTCTCCTCCGGTGTTGATGCGATTTAGGTAAAATTCCCCCTCTTCATCAAAATCAACCACCCAACATATTACTCTCTTGTTGGTGACAACCATGTACTGCCAACATGTCTCTTACTAGTCTGCACTGCTTATGTCTTCAACACAAGTCAACACTAACTTGTGTACTGGTGACTCCAATGGCCAATATACTAGTTGACCTTATCTCCCTTACCGGTGACCTGCTATGCTAGATGACATCAAAGACATCTCATCCGATATGCATCAATGACAATACTTCACACACGTCTCCCATACCAGTTGCCATCCTATACCGGTTGACATCAATGACAACACAATGCCAACAATCTCCCCCTTTGGCATTGATGTCAACACATGTAGTATCTAACATACTACAAATTATCTTTCTCCCCCTTTGTGTGATCCATGGATCCTCACACATGTAGTATGCGACATACTACAAAATATCTCTCCCCCTTTGACAACAATGGCAAAGGGCAGAGTTTCTCTCCTCCTCATGTCTACTAGGCACTGACAGAGTTTTCTCTCCCCTTTTTCTCTACTTGATGCTTCTCCTCCTTCAACCATCATTTTTTGCATCCTCTCAAGTCACAACACTTGAGATGGAGAGTTCAACCATCAACTGACACCAATTTTTCAGCAACCAAGTGTATATGCAATTTGGAAACACATGCATATACAAGTGTGAAACCAATTGAAGGCACACGTGTCAGTGAATACAACATACCTGTCGGTCAGACTGCATTATCACCCATTTGAAATGTAGAGCCATTCTGACCCCAAAATACTGATACCAAGTGTTGAAGCTAACACTGATACCAATTTTGTCTCTTCTGATACCAAATGTAGGTTCACTTGTGCAGGTAACTCTCCCTCTTTGAAAGAAACACTCTCGGTGGTCCAGTTGTGATTTCAATTGAATAGGCATTGAAATATCTCACAACCTCAAATAATTCTAAGAACTCAAACATAACGGTACAACCATAGACACTTTCACACCCTCTGTGGTGAGAAAGTCTGATACTAGTCAGAAAACACGGCTGTCAACTCCCCCTGAGTCATGCATCTCAGGTCCTCATTTCTGGTCAGGTCCAAAAATAGAGCCAAATTTCCCCTTATACCGGTTGAGCTATGCATATGTGATCAATCTAATGATCTATCAGCTCCATTATAACTACCACAACATATGACATGATCTTGGATATACACAATGCCATAAATCAAACCGGTTAGCCCACAAAGGATCCATGCATACATGATCAACAACCAGACCACTATATGTCATTCAAGTCTTCTCCAATACCACCTGAGACATAAAATTCTCATTCCATGCTACCAGAGCACCTACCTGTAACTCCTGTCTTCTTGTGTCAATTTGCATATGATCCCAATTGCAAATTTTCCATCCATTCACACATGCAATAGTGATCCATCTCTAATCTGTAGGTGTGTAGCCAAGGCAGCCACTACACACACTTGCCATCTCATTTTCTTCTTTCTTACTGGCATCGTCCTATTCTTCCATGTGTTCTCTTCCACTAAGGGGGTGAATGATGATGTCAATGTACTACTCCCCCTAAGGTCTTGCATCTCCTTTAAGCCTTAGGAGATATCACTTGTGCATTAAATGCACAGTGCCGCTCCATGGTTGCATCTTCTTGCTTCTTCCTCCATACCTGCTTGGTCTCTTTTTTCTTCACATTTTCAGTCTTGGGAGCAGGTGTTACCTTCTTTTTTTGATGGGTCCTTGCATTTCTGGATTTTTCCATAGGATCAGATACTTTGTTGTAGAAGCAAACTGTGTTCATTTCAAATGTATGTTTGAGGGACCTTCTGCCAAACCGATTTTACCATCTTCTTCTGGTCATGCCATTGTAACTTGCTACCAGAACCCATGGATACCTTTATTGCATAGGAACACTTCTCCTCTTGTTCCATGCAACATTTTGTCTTTCAAAAGCTCTAAATCCATTTTCATAAGGAGCATATCTGCTATACTGGTTACCATATGACTGCACGTTCATCCTTCTGCAATCATGACTTTTATGGCCAAAGATATTACACCTCCGACAAACAAAAATATTGTCTCCAGGAAGAGTAAATTGTCTATTCCTAGACTTCATTTTGCATTCATCTGCTCTATGGCCATATTCCTTCCATGCAAAACAATAACTGGAGAAAGGGGGAACAAAACTAACAAATTTGTTTTTCCATGCATAAGGAGATCTTACCGGTTTAGTATCTCCATTTCTTCTTCTCTGAGGATGGATCTTGGATTTTCCACGCTCTACAACTCTTCCATCCATTCTCCTCTTTTCCCACACTTGCTTTGTCTTGTGGGCGGTAGCATTTCCTTGTCTTCTATCGGTGGGAGGTCTTCTTTGCTATCTTCTCATATTCTTGCTTCTGATCAAGCTACCTTCTCCCATCTTCCCTTTTCCTTTGGGATCTGCATTGTTGCTCTTTCTTGTAGCACTAGTATTTATCCTTGACTCCATGTCTTCATCGGTTGTAGTTAGATCAACCTTCTTCTAGGGAGAATCTCTAATTGTGAAGGTCTGACCCTTGCCATTTCCATTTGAGGAGACAAATTTAATATCTTTGTGGGAGATCTCCTTTCTTGTAGAGAACTCACCAGTACCACATCCTAATCCACCGGTATCCTCAACATGCTTTTGCTTCTTCAACATTTTGTCCAAGGTATCACTCCTGCCATCAAACTGAATTCTTACCTTGAGCTCATCCTGACATATCTCAAGGTCATTTAGGAGAATCTTTATTTCTCCATTTAGCTACTGATACTCTTTATCCTTGGCCTCTAGCTCAGACTCAAGATATTTACACCGACACTCATTGGTGTCTTCTTGCCGAGTCTTCAACTCTGAGATACATTTCTTAGACTCTTTAAGGCATCTGATCAACTGGTTCTTTTCCACAACTGCAACATTCTTGTGTAGTGTCATAAAATTATGACCCCTACAATTTTAACCACATTTTAGGTTCTCACCTCGATGACAAAATTTGCTTCCCTAATTGAGACCTATTTTTGCATTCTCACCCCTTCACCCTTCCTCCTTCAAGACCTGTGGTTGCTCTAGACCCTGTTCGGGCCCCAAAATAGGGTAGGACAGGGGCGTGGCGCCCCTCTCCCCATCCCTTAGGGTGGCCCTAAGTTCAGCATACCCGATCTCCTATGCATAATTTATCTTTGGGGTTTGCAATTCCTCTTTGTCCGCTTTTGGTGGTTGAAAATTAATCCTTGAGGCATGTATAAAAGGGGATTCAATTCCCTCATTTAGAAGGATGAGAGGCATAAGGATAAGATACATGATTTCAAGGTTGTCATCAAGTAGTGAAGCATTCAAGTCTTCTTCAATCATCCATTGGAGCAACATTACAACATTTATTTGCAAGCATGTGTGTGTGTTAGGGTTTTGTAATGTTACATGCCATTTCATATGACACTTGTGATTACATTCAAGAAGAAAAGCAATCATCATCAATAAGTTGCAGATCTACATGGTATACATCTTCATTGTTTACATTCAAGCATTTGCAATTACTTTCTTTCAAGGTTGATTCCTCAACCGGGGTTTGACTAAAGCAAACCCCTATCCACAACCATTCTCCCTCTTTTTTCTGTGTGTAGGTTGTAGGTGTGTAGTTGTAATTGTAGGTTTGGGCTTGATTTTCAGAGATGAAAGAACACTTTTTGTTTTGCGGATTTTGTGGAGGACCATGTACATTCCCATCACGGTCTCGACGAATTTTCTCTAAATTTGCAAGGCAGATCCATATTAGTCTAGTTAGCTCAGATCCAAAGTTACAGTGTGATCCCAAACTAGTAGCTCCTCATTTCACTCATTTCCTCTCTCTTTTCCTCATAGTCAACCTATCAATTTTCTCATTTATAAAAGAGGGTAAATCACACTTCAACCCTTGCAATCCACTTGGAATTTACATCCTTTTTTCCCTTGGATTTGGATCTAGTGGATTCAATCCCCTCTTTTGAATGTAGAGTTCTTCCAAGTGAAAATCATCGTAGTGGCTTCCTTTCTCTCTCCTAGGTGGGGGGCCACTAGGATCCAATTTTCCAATATACATTTTGGTGAACCCGACATCTTACACATTAATTCTTATTTCTCATTATTAGATTTGATTAATTGCAATTTGAATTTCAAATTTTTCATTTTCAAGTTTGATCTATTTGCAAATTTTAGAGGTTAATTGCATAAAGACCCTAATTTTTCATTTTGAGAAAATCAAGCCTGTCAAGTGCAAAATTGTAATTTCTTGTTTCAGATCTGATTTTTATTTCAAAATTGCAATTCAAATCTGTCACTTTGTTCTAAAAATTCAGTGGTTAAATCATAAAACATTAATTTTTAAGATCTTTTCATTTCTCGACCTTTAACTGCAAATTTGACCGATCTAGACATCTCAAAATCAGCCGTTTTTTTGGATTCTGCAATAATATTATAATACCTATCATCCTTGAAAATTTTGAATAAATTTGGTCAAACCATGTGCACTTTCACCACGGTCCTCTGCTTTTTCCCCAAAATTTTAGGAAACAAAAACGATTATATTTTTCTGCTCAAATCGAGAAAATCAGCATACTTTATCAATTTTAACACTCTCTAAGGTCAAACACAAATTTATAATTAATCAAATTTGAACCTTAAAATTAATTTTCATAGAAAGGTCCTAATTTTAGATCTTCTTTTTGAGTGAATTCAAATTTCACTTAAGAGACTTTTAATGGCAATTAATCAATTGGATTTACTTGGTTTTTCGCATGTGATTACATTGCTTTTTGCATATATTTACTACAACATGTCTTGGATAAGAGTTTCTTTCATTTACTGTTGCTTCTCTTTATTCATAGCACTTGGTCATATTGTGTTGTTAGGATTTCAAAATTATTTCCTTTTCAGTTAGATCTCAAAGCTTTCATGTATCATTTCTATTGCATTATGGTGATGTTGTTAACAAAAATGCATTTACTATGTTAATCACCTTAAAGCTTTTGTAGATCCTAAACCTAAAAATCCTAACCCTTGTACCTCTCCTAGGGTATCTTGTGTGAATGAGATGAGACCTAATGTTGTAACCAATGACCTCTCTAAAAAAGAGAAAGCATTGGAAAGTAACATGGATCCATCTTCTTCTCATACACATATCCTTGAGCAAGGGGGGCAAAATCAAAACATAAACATTCTTACATCTTTATATCCTCCTTATTCTCCTAAGACCTATCTTCAACATCAAAGTCTATGTAGGGAGGATGATGTCATGCATTTTATTCATGATCTTTCCCCTCGCATAGAAATAACTAAAAATGAGCTTTTAGATGATGAAGATGTTCCCCCTCAATCTTCCAAAAAGGATAAGCTTGATAAAGGAAAAGAGATTGTCATTTCACATGATACTCCTCCTTCATCTACAAATCCTTTTCTGCCTCCTTACACATCAGATTTCAAAGAAATTCATGATCATGTTCCTCCTTCTAGTCAATTGCAACATTCTTATAGTCATGGCTTTCATATAATTACAAAACAAGGTTTTAAAGGACAAGGAATTAGGAAATTTGAGCATGGAATTCCTGTCCCTGTAAACCCTCCTACACAAACTACTACAAGAGGCCTAAGAAGTAGTACCCCTCTTTCTATGGATGAATTCCTTAGGCTTCAAAACTTTCAAGATTTCCTTCAAAAACAACAAATCAAGAGAGCCCGCAAAAAATGCTTCTTCTTCAAAGCGTCCTTTTTGTTCATTTCATCAAACCCATGACCATAATATTGATGATTGCCCTGATTTTCAAAAATCTATTCAAGATGGCATAGATAGTGGCAAAATTAGAATTGTGGATAATGAAACTTCTTCTCCTAACAAACCCTCTCCTTCATGGCAAGATGATATTTACCATCCTGACAGATTAGCTGCAAGAATCTATTGGAGATTAAAATATGACAAGAAAATTTCCTTTCCTCCTCAAAATAAAATAAAAATATTAAGCAAGTGAAAGGTATTGAATATTGCATTTTTCATGATTCATATTCACATTCTCTTGGAAAATTTTATGCATTTAAGAGTTTTTTTCAACTACAATATGATCTTGCACACATTTGTTTCACAACAGATCTAGTTGTATTTCTTGGTAAAAACATAGTGCCTTAGCACTTCTTTTCCCTTCATGCCGCTCTTCACCCTATGGCATAATTAGCCCATTAACAAGGGATCTTTATCATTAGTGGTGGAATTGTTTTACTTTAACATGAAGTCCGTTTTTCTTCTTTCTATACATTTATCTTTATCTTTGTGCATTATTCATTATTAGATCTCTTTTCTTGCATAGGGTTATTCTCATGTGAGCATATAATTGTTCTTTGGTTTTCATCTTTGCTTGGGGATGGACATCTTTAATGAGTACTGCACTTCTTCCCTTTCCTTTATTCTCATGGAAATCCTACCTCTTCTATGGTTTTGATTATTTACAAGTATGATATACCCCTTAGCAGGGAATGATCTCCTAAGAAGTGTGTATCCTTTCCTTGAAAGGATTTGTTCCACTAGGATGACATATCACTTGAAACTAATCACCATCAGAAAATGTGTAATGTTTCTCCTTGTTCTCCTCACTTGGGGGGCAAGGATTTTCACTCCTTTCCCTTTTCTTTCTTATCATTATTTCTTTTAGGGGTTGCATTTTTCATATGTGATTATCATTTCTTACAATGGTATGCTTTTATGATTAATCCCACTTGGGGAATAAATGATGCTTTTTTTTCCTTTAGAAGATTACCACTTCTTGAGATATGTATTTTACATTTACTAATGTCTTTTCTTTCATGTGTTCATGTAAGTTCATTGCACATTTGCTTATGTTTAATCTCTCCTTAGTAGATTGTGTAAGCTCTTCTCATTGTCCCTTAGCCTGGGGGTCAATGATCCTTCTCTCTCCCTTTCTCTAGGGATCCACTTTTCTCTATTAAGTGGATGGTGTGAGTTATATTACTTGATGTCATCCCTTGTGCACATTTGTTGGTTGTTGGCTCAAGTATTCTCTCTCATACAAGAGGTTTCAGTCCTTGACTACAACCTCTTTTACACTAGGTAATGTACATCTATGATAAATTCCCCCATTCCTCTGGGGGCTAAAAGTGAGTCATCCCTCACCAAGAATCCCTTTTACCTAGAAATAGGAGGAAGGATTGCATTCTTTTTCTTTCCTTTTCTTGTTCTAGAAGATGTTATATTTGTCTAAGATAACTCCTCTTGGGGGTAGATGTCTTTTGAACAAAGATCTCTTTTCCTCCAAGGATCACCTTTACACTTACAACAAGATATCTCTTTTCAACTATCTTATCCTTTCTTGAAGAGTATTCCCTCTCTTTCTTGGATTTATGACATTTTTGCATAACGAATATCTTCTTTGTGATGAAGGTAGGTATCCTTGTTCTTATTTCCTTAAGATATCAACATTACCCTATTTTGACATCTTAAGGGGGGGGCCACCCACAATGCTCCTTTGTACTATACTTCTCTCATGCATGGTACAATGGGACATTATTTCCTCTTAGAGAAAGATGTCATCACTTTTCTTGTACAGTGAGACATTCTTGGAACTAGAGGGAAGCCTCTTAGAGAAAGATGTCATCACTTTTTGTATAGTGGGTCAGTCTTGGAACTAGAGCACAGACTCTTAGAGCGAGATATCTTCACTTCTTCATTTCTTGTACAATGGGTCATTCTTGGAACTAGAGCACGATCTCTTAGAGTGAGATGAAACCACTTTTCTTTTATGTGGGGTGATTATTCTCGGAACCAGAGCATGAACTCTTAGAGCGGAATGTCACACCTTTCTTGACACTTGTACTATAAATTCTATACAGGTTGTAGCATACTCGGGAATAGACTCCTATGAGGGGCTTCAAACCTCACTTGCACACATGCGCATGAGGTTGAATGGATCACCTATACAGGCTCTAGGAACGAGATTTTTCATGTCCTTCTCTCCATGGATCACCTAGTTTTAGGGGCAAGACATTTATGGTTTCTTTCTTCTTTTCCTTTCTTCTCATGGATCACTTAAGTGTGTATTAATTTTATCTCTCTTCTTCCTCTCATGAACTCATAGTATTACTATTGATGGTTCATGGATGATATTAGCTTTGCTCTTTTATGTGATTGCTTGTGTTTATGTGATGGCATTGGTCTTTGTGTCCTGATTAGTTGTTGAGACATCTAAGTATCGAGGTCTCTTTGGCTAGTTGGTTTGTCATGTTGTGTCTTGTTCTTGTCGTCTGTCTTTTGTGCTTTGTCTTTGTTTTATGTGTCTTGTGCCTTTTTGTTTTATGTTCTCTTGCATATATTGGCATGAGTTGAGACCCTAAGATTGGGGACTTTTTGCTCCTCAATATTAGTAATGTCTTATACTCCTTGTGGTATTGCTCCATGTCCCTCATCTTTCCTTTTCTTCTACTTTACCAACAGTATTGGTGTAGACCATACTCCCGCTAAAAGTGGGGGCTAAATGTAGTGTCATAAAATTGCGACCCCTATAATTTTAACTACATTTTAGGTCCTCACCTCGGCGATGACATCTTGTTCCCTAACCGAGACCTATTTTTGCATTCTCACCCCTTCACCCTTCCTCCTTCAAGACCTATGGCTGCTCTAGACCCTGTTCGGGCCCCAAAATAGGGTAGGATAGGAGTGTGGCGCCCCTCTCCCCACCCCTTAAGGTGACACTAAGTTTGGTCTACCCGGTCTCCTATGCATAATTTGTCTTTGAGGTTTGCAATTCCTTTTTTTCGGCCTTTGATGGTTGAAAATTAATCCTTGAGGTATGTATAAAAGGGAATCAATTCCCTCATTTAGAAGGATGAGAGGCATAAGGATAAGATACGAGATTTCAAGGTCATCATCAAGCATTCAAGTCTTCTTCATTCATCCATTGGAGCAACATTACAACATTCATTTGCAAGCATGTGTGTGTGATAGGGTTTTGTCATGTTATATGCCATCTAATATGACACTTGTGATTACATTCAAGAAGCAAAGAAATCATCATCAATAAGTTGCAGATCTACAAGGTATACATCTCTATTGTTTACATTCAAGAATTTGAAATTAATTTCTTTCAAGGTTGATTCCTCAATTGGGGTTTGACTGAGGAAAACCCCTATCCACAACCATTCTCCCTCTCTTTTCTGTGTGTAGGTTGTAGGTGCACAACTATAATTGCAAGTTTGGGCTTCATTTGCAGAGATAGAAGAACCATTTTCATTTCGTGGATTTTGTGGAGGACCATGTACATTCTTGCCATGATCTTGATGAATTTTCTCCAAATTTGTAGGGCATATCCATATCAGTCTAATTAGCTTAGATCCAAAGTTACAAAATGATCCCAAACTGGTAGCTCCTCATTTCACTCATTTCCTCTCTCTTTTCTGTATAGTCAACAAGTCAATTTTCTCATTTACAAAAGAGGATAAATCATACTTCAACCCTTGTAATCCACTTGCAATTCACATCCTTGTTTCCCTTGGATTTGGATCTAGTGGATTCAAGCCCCTCTTTTGAATGTAGAGTTCCTCTAATTGAAAATCATTCTAGTGGCTTCCTTTCTCTCTCCTAGGTGGGGAGTCACTAGTGTAAAGCGGAAAATCACGATCGAACCCTAGTTGCTCTCCCCTCTTCCAACTCCAAGGAGAGAGAAGGGAGATTCACTAGGGTTGATGGTTTTCACTTAGGGGAGAAACTTTACATTCAAAAGAGGGGTTGAAACCCACAAGATCCAATCCCACACAATGCAAGATTGGATGCTAAATGTGTTTCAAGGGTTAAGAAAGCAAGGCGACCCTCTTTTGTAAAGAATGTTGATAGAAGAATTAAGCTAGGAATGCATAGAAAGTGACAAAGATTCACTTATAAACTGAGATAGGGATATAGGATGAAGCTGCGGACCTGGAATTAGCAGTAAAATGTCGATACGGCGCTGTCCTGCAAATTTGAGCAAAAGTTGTCAGGACGATGGCGCTCGGCGTGCACAAGGTCCTCCGAAAAATCCGCGAAACGAAGGGGGATCTGTTCGTCTCTACACAAGGATTCCAGATCTTCAATTTCAGCTACGTACCTGCAACCTACACACAAAAAAGCAAAGATGATTGGGGGGTTAGGGATTAGGGGTTTGCCTTTAGGTCAAACCCCGGTTTTGGAATTAACCAGGAAATGAGAAATGTTGTAAATGTAATGTAAAACAAGTACTAATACCTTGTTGTAAGGATGTTTGTATCCTTATGTGCAAAGGTATAGATGTTGTTGTTTGTTGTATGTTTGTATGTTGTATGTAGCATGTAGTATGTGATCTCCTCTTTAATGGTTGAATCCTTGTCTTGAATGCAACACTTAGCCTTGAATGGAGACTTAGAATGATCAATTGCTTGAAAGAATGTTTGAATGCTTGAATGCTTGAGTATAGTTTCCACGCTTTTTCTATCATATCATATGAGAGAGGAAAATGTAGTTTATATACTTGTCAATTAGGGCTAATAGACTGATTTTCCCGACCTTAGGCCGACCAGGAAAGATAATTTTCCAATTTGCAAACATAAAGACCCGAAGTCCAAAAGAGACCGGGCCCAAAATAGGACCTAGGGACCAGGGCGCTGGGCGCCCTCGTCCTGAAGGACCAGGGCACTGGGCGCTCTGGTCCCACCTCCCAGGACAGCAGGGTGCAAAGGAGGTTCAGGCCAGGGTGCAAGAAAATGCAGTTTTCAGTGTCATAATCAGGTTTCGGGGTCTCCATTCAGGTTGGGTGTTGCGTCGCCATCGTGAAGACCCAAATGCAGTCGAAATTGCAAGTGTCACAATTTTAGGACGCTACATTTAGCCCCCACTTTAGAGGGAGTATAGGCGTATGCTCATACTTCCGGTAAAGTACAAGGAAACAACATTGAAAGACTTTCACTACGTCAAGGAGGCAAGATACACCAAGCCCCCAGTGGACTAAGGATCTTACGACTTCGATTGACAAAGTAAAATGGAAGATCACAAGGGAGAACCATGACTGTTAGTAGTAAGGTTCCCTCACTATGAGTCATGCAAGAAAGATATCAAAAATTTTCAAGGCAAAGCTAAATTTGTCAAGAAATTTTCAAGTATCTTGAAAAGATATGGACGGGATATATGCCCCCCTACGTTAAAGCGATCGCACACGCCTCACCGGGGGTGATTGCTTTAAGGTAGTGATACATATAAGAAAATGAAAAAGGGAAAGGAGCACGTTATCACAAGGATTTAGCCCCCAAGTGTGAGATAAGCCCAAGGATAATAGACACAAAACACAAAGCACGAGGTGACTTCACTTTCCTCGGGGTAAGTATGTTGTATGATAATTCATGTATATCATATGTATGTATGCATAATTGTTCTTCATTCCCCAATCAAGGAAGGTCACCTAGAAGAAGGGAACACATGTGTCTTTTGAGTCAACATGAGAGAGATCGAGAGATCTCAATACTTTGCATCGTCCTCAAGTAGACAACACTAAGGACAACAAATAGAAGAATGAGAATAACACATAGAAGAAGTAACAAAAGAGAGGAGGAGAGAATCTGCTATACTAATGAAACTAGTCTAGCACGTCATCTACCCCCCGATCTTGCTGATCAATGTTTCGGGAAGGCAGGGAACACGCTAGAGGAGGAACATCCAACACAGCAGATGGAGCTATCACAAGATCCAAACAAGGGCTATGTTCATATCCCAAGCCGCGGTGTTCTTGTCTAGGAGCTAGGATAAGTGCTTTAGAAAATTTGTTAGATAAATGGTTATCAATATCAACAAGTTCATATTCACTATCAGAATGAATAGGAGAAGTAGCATTTTCATCATGAATAACATTTTCATCTATATCATCATCAAGATTTATAAAAATAGGATCTTTAACTCGCACAGGATCAAGACCATCATGCATCTTATGTTTAGGAGATTTCGGCTTAATTTTCGGCTGAGGAGAAAATGGAATAATGCTTGCTGAAGGTGTTTTTGGGGATTGTAAAGTTTGAGCTCTAAGACGACGCTTTCGCCGGCGTTCACGTGCAGAACGATTTCATCTAGTCTTAGTAGGAAGTTGTGAAGATTGAGGAGGAGGAATGTTCTCATCCTTATCACTTGGGTGTTTAGGTTGTGGTCTCTTAGGTTGAACAATAGGAGAAGAGGAAGGTCTCTTCTCTCCATAAGAGGAAGGAGGAGGAACCGCTCCATATAAGGGAGGAATACTTGGTTTTGGAAGGAGACCAAGTCCATCATGACGAGGAGGGATAGGTCTACTTTAAGGAAGTTTATTAATCATAGGCATAGTCACATCCATAGGGATGGGTTGGGAATCTTCTTGAGGAAAGACATTAGTTTTATCTTTCAAAGGAAGAACTTCCTTCTCAAGAATGATAGGAATGTCAAGTTTGGGTGTTCTAGGTTCACTTAGAGATAGGATCATATCTGTTTTCCACTTTTGATAAGATTTGAAAAGATGATCACTTCGCGGAGGAAGAGATTGGAATTGTTTAGGCCAAAAGTAATCAAGAGGAACGCTAGAAGTTCTTTCAGCTGGTTTAAAGAGACTATGATTGACAGTAACAACTTCACCATTATGGGGAAATTTCAAACACTTGTGAATAGGAGAAGCAATAGCTTTCATGGAAGATAGCCAAGGATAGCCTAGCTTTACACGAAATTGTTCGGAAGATGGAATAATAGCAAAGTTCACATCAAGGGATTTGTTACGGACCTCAATAGGTAATGTAATAGAACCAATTGCAGGAGAAGAAAATGCATCAAATATTTTCACAACCACATCTGTTTTGTCATAGATAACTTGATTCAATTGCAAAGTAAAAAGAAATTCTTCAGTAATGACATTAACCATGCAAGAAGGATCAATAAGCACTCCACGACAAGGTGTATTTTTGACTTTTGCAACTATATATAAAGGACCATCAGGTGCCCTGATAGTTTCGCTAGAATCAAAGGTGATGGGAAGTTCTTTAGGGATTTTCTGCTGCTCTACAAAGTTAATCACATTCGGAGTCATAGATACAAGATCATCAGGTGAGACAGAGGAACCAGTAGTATCAATCGCATTAGAGGTATGAGAAGGTAATGGATCAGTGAAAATCTGAAGATTTTGGTTAGGAGGAGCTACAGATGTATTGCCTTTATCATTCACACCAGAAACAGAGATAGTATTATTATCAATCAAATCTTGAATCTTCCCCTTTAAAGCAAAACATTTTTCAGTATCATGCCCAGGTTGACGATGAAATTGACAAAAAGATTTGTTATCAAAATAAGGTGAAGTAATCTTTGCAGGATCAATTTGCCTTATAGGAGGAAGAGTAAGCACATTTTGTTCCAATAACTTATTCATAATACTATGCAATGATTCATTCAAAGGAGTAAACTTTCTTTCTCTCTTGAAAAACTTAGAAATAGGAGACACACTTGATGCTGCATTCACATTGTTGTTGATGATGTTTTCATTGAATTTAATGGACTCTCTGTTCGGTTCAAACTTCCCAAATGGTTGTTGACTACTATCACCCTTATCACTCTGTAGCGTCCTAAAATTGTGACACTTGCAATTTCGACTGCATTTCGGTCTTCACGATGGCGACGCAACACGCAACCTGAATGGAGACCCCGAAACCTGATTATGACACTGAAAACTGCATTTTCTTGCACCCTGGCCTGAACCTCCTTTGCACCCTGCTGTCCCGGGAGGTGGGACCAAAGCGCCCAGTGCCTTGGTCCTTCAGGACCAGGGCGCCCAGCGCCCTAGTCCCCCAGGACCATGGTGCCTAGCGCCCTGGTCCCTGGGTTCTATTTTGGGCCCGGTCTCTTTTGGACTTTGGGTCTTTATGTTTGCAAATTGGAAAATTATCTTTCCTGGTCGGCCTAAGGTCGGGAAAATCAGTCTATCAGCCCTAATTGACAAGTATATAAACTACATTTTCCTCTTTCATTCGATATGATGGAAAAAGCGTGGAAACTATACTCAAGCATTCAAGCATTCAAGCATTCTTTCAAGCAATTGATCATTCTAAGTCTCCATTCAAGGCTAAGTGTTGCATTCAAGACAAGGATTCAACCATTGAAGAGGAGATCACATACTACATGCTACATACAACATACAAACATACAACAAACAACAACATCTATACCTTCGTACATAAGGATACAAACATCCTTACAACAAGGTATTAGTACTTGTTTTACATTATAGACATTTACATTTACAGCATTGCTCATTTCTTGGTTAATTCCAAAACCGGGGTTTGACCTAAAGGCAAACCCCTAATCCCTAACCCCCCAATCGTCATCGCTTCTCTGTGTGTAGGTTGCAGGTACACGGCTGAAATTGAAGATCTGGAATCCTTGTGCAGAGACGAACAGATCCCCCTTCGTTTCGTGGATTTTTCGGAGGACCGTGTGCACGCCGGGTGCCATCGTCCCGACAACTTTTGCTCAAATTTGCAGGACAACGCCGTATTGACATTTTACTGCTAATTCCAGGTCTGCAGCTTCATCCTATATCCCTATCTCAGTTTATAAGCGAATCTTTGTCACTTTCTATGCATTCCTAGCTTAATTCTTCTATCAGCATTCTTTACAAAAGAGGGTAGCCTTGCTTTCTTAACCCTTGAAACACATTTAGCATCCAATCTTGCATTGTGTGGGATTGGATCTTGTGGGTTTCAACCCCTCTTTTGAATGTAAAGTCTCTCCCCTAAGTGAAAACCATCAACCCTAGTGACTCTCCCTTCTCTCTCCTCGGAGTTGGAAGAGGGGAGAACAACTAGGGTTCGATCGCAATTTTCCGCTTTACATTTTGGTGAACCCGATGTGAACATCCTTTCTGATTATTCATGGTTAGATCTGAAAATTGGATTCCTTGATTACATTTCCATGTTTGATCTTTTGCAAATTTTAGAGGTTGATTGCATAAAAACCCTAAATTTTCTTTTTAGTAATTGAACTTGTGAAATGTCTAAATGTTAATGCTTGTTTTAGATCTGCCCTTCTATTACAAATTATCAATTCATATTTGTGCTTTAATTTTGAAAATTAAGTGGTTAAGTGTCAAAACCCTAATTTTTAAAACCCTCTTGATTCAACATTTGTCCGACAATTTCACTGATCAAAACATCTCCAAATCAGCTGTAACTTTGGATTCCGCAATAAAATCACAATATCTTTCATCCCTGAAAATTTGGAAAAAAGTTGCGAGGACCGTGTGCACTCCGAGCGCCATCGTCCCCGACATTTTTTCTGAAATTTCGGGAGCTAGATCTTACTGTATTTTCCTGCTAAAATCCAAAATTTTGGCTGATTTTATCAAATCTAACACTTTCAAAATTACAGTCAAAGTTGGTTTTGTGATTGCTTGGATTAAGGCTTCTAAACATTCAAAAATCATCGAAATTGAAATTTTGTGTCAAAATTGTGTTCTTACTGTCCTAAATCTGGAAAGTGTGTTTGCATTCATTCAAAATTTCAGTGCTTTATTCAAATTCTTACAATTTGTGACTTTTGAAATTAAGTGCTTAATTACAACAACTTTAATTTCCGCTTTCAAAATTGAATTTTGCGTGAAATTGAGTCAATTTTTAAATTTCAAAATTTGCATTGCTCGTGACATTCCCTCTAAAATCATAAAATTCAAAATTTCAGTTTCCCTCTCTTTTTCAAAATTCAAATTTTTGCATTTTTCGACAATCTTGGTAGGGTTCAATTTCGAGATTGCAACTTTAATTTGGCCTATCTACAGATCGTAAAACCACTCAATTTTTTCAGATTAGCTCTAAAATCATCATAACTTTCATCCCTGCAAATTTCGAAAAAAGTTGCCGGGACCGTGTGCACTCCGAAGCGCCATGGTCCCTGACATTTTTTCTGAAATTTTGGGAGATTGTCCTGATTGTATTTAACAGCTTAAATCCAGAAGATTGGCTGATTTTACTGAAAATTGTTACCTCTAAAATCAAAATTTTCTCTCCCTCTCTAGTGCATGAGTTTTACAACAATAAGCCCTACTTACACTATTCCCGTTAGACGAAGCCGTAGAATTAAGTCTTTTCGAGGTTTAATTACCGAGGAGATGGAACCTAATTTGAATAGCCTTTTTAACGAGGACATGGGTAATTCCTCTAATCCTCCTAATGATGAAGAAGCTCTCCATGAGGTTTTTGAAGAACAAATTTCGAAATTGGATAACCAATTTGACGATTTTCGACAATGGATGTCTCAAGAATACCCCGATAGTCAAGCTCTTCCTTTAATTGAAGGTCTAAAACGTATGCTTCAAAGTGATAAGAATGGAATTGATATTTTGCGTGGTATTGCACACATTGTGGATTCGAATGTGATGTCTATGAAGAGTTGTGCCGAAACTTTAGGTTATACACAACCTCCTACTCAAGTCAATCACTCTATCCCTTTGACAACTCCTATTGCTAGTATACCTACTTTTACATCAAACATAATGACTACTTCAATACAAGATATTCCTCCTATGATCACTAGTCATGGGGGCAATCCCTCTTCTTCAATTAACCCTCTTCCTTCATTCAATCCAACTTCTTCATTCATTCCTTCAATGAGTGTTCCTATTACATCTCCGCAAATGAACATGACGCAAGGGGGCAATTCATTTAACCCTTCCATTCCTCCTTGTAGTGTTCCTCCTTTCCAATCATCTCCTATGACTAACTATCATAATGTCCCACCACCTTACTCTCTATCTTCTCTCAATAACATAACACCTCCCTCACAATCTAACACATCTAATATGAATTCTTCGACTGAAGCGACCATTAACAATCTTGCACAAACTGTCTCTTCTTTACAGCAACAAATTGCCTCTATGAATCAATCTAAGTTTAGTGTGCCCACATTTGATGTTGCGAGCCCACTTTCTCTTGACATTGTTCGAGCTATTCCCCCTAAACATGTTGAAATTCCGCATTTGGAGCTTTATAATGGTAAGGGTGATCCTCTAACACATGTTAAGACCTTTCAAACAATATGTACTGATTTTGCTTATGACCAAAGGTTGCTTGCAAAACTATTCACTAGAACATTAAGAGACAAAGCCCTACAATGGTATTGCTCATTGCCTTCTTATTCTATTACTTCTTTCGAACAACTTGCAAATGCTTTCATTCAACAATTTCAAAACAATATAAGTCCTAAAGTTACTTTGATTGATTTAATGCATTGTAAACAAGGTGTTAAAGAAAAAGTGACTGATTTCATTGGTAGATATAAGCATTTTTATGCTCAAATTTCTTTTCCAGTGCCTGACAATGATATTCAAAGAATCTTTATTTCTAATTTACAAAAAGATATTCGAGACAAACTTCTGTTTTCTGAGTTTACTTCTTTCCAACAGTTGTGTGCAACTCTTCACAATTATCAACTGACTGTGAGTCAAATGGAACAATCACATCCTATGGCTCCGAGTGATAAGGGTGATAGCAGTCAACAACCATTTGGGAAGTTTAAACCGAACAAAGATTCCATCAAATTCAATGAAAACATCATCAACAACAATGTGAATGCAGCATCAGGTGTGCCTCCTATTTCTAAATTTTTCAAGAAAGAAAGAAAGTATACTCCTTTGAATGAATCATTGCATAGTATTATGAATAAGTTATTGGAACAAAATGTGCTTACTCTTCCTCCTATAAGACAAATTGATCCTGCAAAGATTACTTCACCTTATTTTGATAACAAATCTTTTTGTCAATTTCATCGTCAGCCTGGGCATGATACTGAAAAATGTTTTTCTTTAAAGGGTAAAATTCAAGATTTGATTGATAATAATACTATTTCTGTTTCTGGAGTGAATGATAAAGGCAATACATCTGTAGCTCCTCCTAATCAAAATCTTCAGATTTTCACTGATCCATTACCTTCTCATACCTCTAATGCGATTGAGACTAATGATTCCTCTCTTTCATCTGATGGTCTTGTGTCTATGACTCCGAATGTGATTAACTTTGTAGAGCAGCAAGAAAACCCTAAAGAACCTTCCATCACATTTGATTCCAGTGAAACCATTAGGGCACCTGATGGTCCTTTATACATAGTTGCAAAAGTCAAGAATACACCTTGCCGTGGAGTGCTTATTTATCCTTCGTGCATGGTTAATGTTATTACTGAAGAATTTCTTTTTACTTTGCAATTGAATCAAGTGATATATGACAAAATAGATGTGATTGTGAAACTATTTGATGCATTTTCTTCTCCTACAATTGGTTCTATTACATTACCTATTGAGGTCCGTAACAAATCCCTTGATGTGAACTTTGCTATTATTCCATCTTCCGAACAATTTCGTGTGAAGCTAGGCTATCCTTGGCTATCTTCCATGAAAGCTATCGCTTCTCCTTTTCACAAGTGTTTGAAATTTCCCCATAATGGTGAAGTTGTTACTGTCAATCATAGTCTCTTTAAACCAGCTGAAAGAACTTCTAGCGTTCCTCTTGATTACTTTTGGCCTAAACAATTCCAATCTCTTCCTCCGCGAAGTGATCATCTTTTCAAATCTTATCAGAAATGGAAAACAGATATGATCCTATCTCTAAGTGAACCTAGAACACCCAAACTTGATATTCCTATCGTTCTTGAGAAGGAAGTTCTTCCTTTGAAAGATAAAACTAATGTCTTTCCTCAAGAAGATTCCCAACCCGTTCCCATGGATGTGACTATGTCTATGCCTAATAAACCTTCTAAGAGTAGACCTATACCTCCTCGTCATGATGGACTTGGTCTTCTTCCTAAACCAAATATTCCTCCTTTGTATGGAGCAGTCCCTCCTCCTTCTTTTTATAGAGAGAAGAGACCTTCTTCTTCTCCTATTATCCAGCCTAAGAGACCACAACCTAAACACCCAAGTGATAAGGATGAGAACATTCCTCCTCCTCAATCTTCTTCACTTCCTACTAAGACTAGATGAAATCATTCTGCACGTGAACGCCGACGAAAGCGTCGTCTTAGAGCTCAAGCAGCTGCTTCTCAAACTTTGCAATCTCCAAAAACACCTTCAACAAGCATTATTCCATTTTCTCCAAAATCTCCTAAACATAAGATGCATGATGGTCTTGATCCTGTACGAATTAAAGACCCTATTTTTATAAATCTTGATGATGCTATAGATGAAAATGTTATTCATGATGAAAATGTTACTTCTCTTGCTTCTGATAGTGAATATGAACTTGTTGATATTGATAACCATTTATCTAATGAATTTTCTAAATCACTTATCCTAGCTCCTAGAGAAGAACAACGTGGCTTGGAACATGAACATAGCCCTTGTTTGGATCTTGTGATAGCTCCATCTGCTGTGTTGAATGTTCCTCCTCTAGCGTGTTCCCTACCTTCCCAAAACATTGATCAGCAAGATCGGGGGGTAGATGACGTGCTAGACTAGTTACATTAGCATAGCAGATTCTCTCCTCCTCTCTTGTGTTACTTCTTCTATACGTTATTCTCATTCTTCTATTTGTTGTCCTTGGTGTTGTCTACTTGAGGACGATGCAAAGCATTGAGATCTCTTTTGGTCTCTCTCATGTTGACTCAAAAGACACATGTGTTCCCTTCTTCTAGGTGACCTTCCTTGATTGGGGAATGAAGAACAATTATGCATACATACATATGATATATATACATGAATTATCATACAGCATACTGACCCCGAGGAAAGTGAAGTCACCTCGTGCTTTGTGTTTTGTGTCTATTATCCTTGGGTTTATCTCACACTTGGGGGCTAAATCCTTGCGATAACGTGCTCCTTTCCTTTCTCATTTCTTATGTGTATCACTATGTTAAAACAATCACCCCCGTTGAGGCGTGTGCGATCGCTTTAACGTAGGGGGGCATACACCCTGTCTATCCCTTCAGGATACATGAAAATTTCTTGGAGAACTCAGCTTTGCCTTGAAAATTTTCGGTATTTCTCTTGCATGACTCATAGTGAGGGAACCTTACTACTGACAGTCATGGTTCTCCCTCGTGATCTTCCATTTTACTTTGTCAATCGAAGTCGTAAGATCCTTAGTCCACTGGGGGCTTGGTGTGTCTTGCCTCCTTGACGTGGTGAAAGTCTTTCAATATTGTTTCCTTGTACTTTACCGGAAGTATGAGCATACATACTCCCGCTAAAGTGGGGGCTAAATGTAGCATCCTAAAATTGTGACACTTGCAATTTTGACTGCATTTCGGTCTTCATGATGGCGACGCAACACGCAACCTAAATGGAGACCCCGAAACCTGATTATGACACTGAAAACTGCATTTTCTTGCACCCTGGCCTGAACCTCCTTTGCACCCTGCTGTCCCGGGAGGTGGGACCAGAGCGCCCAGCGCCCTGGTCCTTCAGGACCAGGGCGCCCAGTGCCCTGGTCCTTGGGTCCTATTTTGGGCCCGGTCTCTTTTGGACTTCGGGTCTTTATGTTTGCAAATTGGAAAATTATCTTTCCTGGTCGGCCTAAGGTCGGGAAAATGAGTCTATCAGCCTTAATTGACAAGTATATAAACTACATTTTCCTCTTTCATTCGATATGATGGAAAAAGCGTGGAAACTATACTCAAGCATTCAAGCATTCAAGCATTCTTTCAAGCAATTGATCATTCTAAGTCTCCATTCAAGGCTAAGTGTTGCATTCAAGACAAGGATTCAACCATTGAAGAGGAGATCACATACTACATGCTACATACAACATACAAACATACAACAAACAACAACATCTATACCTTCGCACATAAGGATACAAACATCCTTACAACAAGGTATTAGTACTTGTTTTACATTACAGACATTTACATTTACAGCATTGCTCATTTCTTGGTTAATTCCAAAACCGGGGTTTGACCTAAAGGCAAACCCCTAATCCCTAACCCCCCAATCATCATCGCTTTTCTGTGTGTAGGTTGCAGGTACACGGCTGAAATTGAAGATCTGGAATCCTTGTGCAGAGATGAACAGATCCCCCTTCGTTTCGCGAATTTTTCGGAGGACCGTGTGCATGCCGGGCGCCATCGTCCTGACAACTTTTGCTCAAATTTGCAGGACAGCGCCATATCGACATTTTACTGCTAATTCCAGGTCCGCAAATTCATCCTATATCCCTATCTCAGTTTATAAGCGAATCTTTGTCACTTTCTATGCATTCCTAGCTTAATTCTTCTATCAACATTCTTTACAAAAGAGGGTAGCCTTGCTTTCTTAACCCTTGAAACACATTTAGCATCCAATCTTGCATTGTGTGGGATTGGATCTTGTGGGTTTCAACCCATCTTTTGAATGTAAAGTCTCTCCCCTAAGTGAAAACCATCAACCCTAGTGACTCTCCCTTCTCTCTCCTCGGAGTTGGAAGAGGGGAGAACAACTAGGGTTCGATCGCGATTTTCCGCTTTACACACTCAGAGTCATAGGATGTGATTGTTCCATTTAACTCACAGTCAGTTGATAATTGTGAAGAGTTGTGCACAACTGTTGGAAAGAAGTAAACTCAGAAAACAAGAGTTTTTCTCTAATGTCTTTTTGTAAATTAGAAATAAAGATTCTTTGAATATCATTGTCAGGCACTGGAAAAGAAATTTGAGCATACAAATGCTTATATCTACCAATGAAATCAGTCACTTTTTCTTTAACACCTTGTTTATAATGCATTAAATCAATCAAAGTAACTTTAGGACTTATATTGTTTTGAAATTGTTGAATGAAAGCATTTGCAAGTTGTTCAAAAGAAGTAATAGAATAAGAAGGCAACGAGCAATACCATTGTAGGGCTTTGTCTCTTAATGTTCTAGTGAACAATTTTGCAAGAAACCTTTGGTCATAAGCAAAATCAGTACATATTGTTTGAAAGGTCTTAACATGTGTTAGAGGATCACCCTTACCATTATAAAGCTCCAAATGCGGAATTTCAACATGTTTAGGGGGAATAGCTCAAACAATGTCAAGAGAAAGTGGGCTCGCAACATCAAATGTGGGCACACTAAACTTAGATTGATTCATAGAGGCAATTTGTTGCTGTAAAGAAGAGACAGTTTGTGCAAGATTGTTAATGGTCGCTTCAGTCGAAGAATTCATATTAGATGTGTTAGATTGTGAGGGAGGTGTTATGTTATTGAAAGAAGGTAGAGAGTAAGGTGGTGGGACATTATGATAGTTAGTCATAGGAGATGATTGGAAAGGAGGAACACTACAAGGAGGAATGGAAGGGTTAAATGAATTGCCCCCTTGCGTCATGTTCATTTGCGGAGATGTAATAGGAACACTCATTGAAGGAATGAATGAAGAAGTTGGATTGAATGAAGGAAGAGGGTTAATTGAAGAAGAGGGATTGCCCCCATGACTAGTGATCATAGGAGGAATATCTTGTATTGAAGTAGTCATTATGTTTGATGTAAAAGTAGGTATACTAGCAATAGGAGTTGTCAAAGGGATAGAGTGATTGACTTGAGTAGGAGGTTGTGTATAACCTAAAGTTTCGGCACAACCCTTCATAGGCATCACATTCGAATCCACAATGTGTGCAATACCACGCAAAATATCAATTCCATTCTTATCACTTTGAAGCATACATTTTAGACCCTCAATTAAAGGAAGAGCTTGACTATCAGGGTATTCTTGAGACATCCATTGTCGAAAATCGTCAAATTGGTTATCCAATTTTGAAAGTTGTTCTACAGAAACCTCATGGAGAGCTTCTTCATCATTAAGAGGATTAGAGTAATTACCCATGTCCTCATTAAAAAGGCCATTCAAATTAGGTTCCATCTCCTCAGTAATTAAACCTTGGAAGGACTTAATTCTAAGGCTTTGTCTAACGGGAATAGTGTAAGTAGGACTTATTGTTGTAAAACTCATGCACTAGAGAGAGAAGATTTTGAATTTTTAGAGGTAGCAAATTTCAGTAAAACGAGCCAATTTTCTAGATTTAAGTTGTTAAATACAATCAGGACAATCTCCCAAAATTTCGGAAAAAATGTCCGGGACCGTGGCGCTCGGGGTGCACACGGTCCTCACAACTTTTTTCGAAATTTGCAGGGATGAAAGTTATGATGATTTTACAGCTAACCTGAAAAAATTGAGTGATTTTACGATCTGTAGATAGGCCAAATTAAAGTTGCAATCTCGAAATTGAACCCTACCAAGATTGTCGAAAAATGCAAAATTTGAATTTTGAAAAAGAGAGGGAAACTGAAATTTTGAATTTTATGATTTTAGAGGGAATACCAAAAGCAATGCAAGTTTTGAAATTTGAAAGTTGACTCAATTTCATGCAAAATTCAATTTTAAAAGCGGAAATCAAAGTTGTTGTAATTAAGCACTTAATTTCAAAAGTCACAAATTGCAAAAATTTGGATAAATCACTGAAATTTCAAATGAATAATAACGCACTTTTCAGATTTAGGATAGTAAGAAACACAATTTTGACACAAATTTCAATTTCGACAATTTTTGAATGATTAGAAGCCTCAATCCAAGCAATCACTAGACCAACTTTGACTGTAATTTTGAAGGTGTTAAAATTGATAAAATCATCCAAAATTCTGGATTTTAGCAGGAAAATACAGTACGATCTCGCTCCCAAAATTTCGGAAAAAATGTCGGGGACGATGGCGCTCGGGGTGCACACGGTCCTCGCAACTTTTTTCCAAATTTTCAGGGATGAAAGATATTGTTATTTTATTGCGGAATCCAAAGTTACAGCTGATTTGGAGATGTTTTGATTAGTGAAATTATCAGTCAAAGGTTGAATCAAGAAGGTTTCAAAAATTAGGGTTTTGACACTTAACCACTTAATTTTCAAAATTAAAGCACAAATATGAATTGACAATTTGTAATAGAAGGGCAGATCTGAAACAAGCATTAACAATTAAATATTTCACAAGTTTAATTACTTAAAAAGAAAATTTAGGGTTTTTATGCAATTAACCTCTAAAATTTTGCAAAAGATCAAACATGGAAATGTAATCAAGGAATCCAATTTTCAGATCTAACTATGAATAATCAGAAAGGATGTTCACGTTGGGTTCACCAAAATGTAAAGCGGAAAATCGCGATCGAACCCTAGTTGCTCTCCCCTCTTCCAACTCCAAGGAGAGAGAAGGGAGATTCACTAGGGTTGATGGTTTTCACTTAGGGGAGAAACTTTACATTCAAAAGAGGGGTTGAAACCCACAAGATCCAATCCCACAGAATGCAAGATTGGATGCTAAATGCATTTCAAGGGTTAAGAAAGCAAGGTGACCCTCTTTTGTAAAGAATGTTGATAGAAGAATTAAGCTAGGAATGCATAGAAAGTGACAAAGATTCGCTTATAAACTGAGATAGGGATATAGGATGAAGCTGCGGACCTGGAATTAGCAGTAAAATGTTGATACAGCGCTGTCCTGCAAATTTGAGCAAAAGTTGTCAGGACGATGGCGCCCGGCGTGCACACGGTCCTCCGAAAAATCCGCGAAACGAAGGGGGATTTGTTCGTCTCTGCACAAGGATTCCAGATCTTCAATTTCAGCCACGTACCTGCAACCTACACACAGAAAAGCGAAGATGATTGGGGTGTTAGGGATTAGGGGTTTGCCTTTAGGTCAAACCCCGGTTTTGGAATTAACCAAGAAATGAGCAATGCTGTAAATGTAAATGTCTGTAATGTAAAACAAGTACTAATACCTTGTTGTAAGGATGTTTGTATCCTTATGTGCGAAGGTATAGATGTTGTTGTTTGTTGTATGTTTGTATGTTGTATGTAGCATGTAGTATGTGATCTCCTCTTCAATGGTTGAATCCTTGTCTTGAATGAAACACTTAGCCTTGAATGGAGACTTAGAATGATCAATTGCTTGAAAGAATGCTTGAATGCTTGAATGCTTGAGTATAGTTTCCATGCTTTTTCCATCATATCATATGAGAGAGGAAAATGTAGTTTATATACTTGTCAATTAGGGCTAATAGACTGATTTTCCCAACCTTAGGCCGACCAGGAAAGATAATTTTCCAATTTGCAAACATAAAGACCCGAAGTCCAAAAGAGACCGGGCCCAAAATAGGACCTAGGGACCAGGGCGCTGGGCGCCATGGTCCTGGGGGACCAGGGCACTGGGCGCCCTGGTCCTGAAGGACCAGGGCGCTGGGTGCTCTAGTCCCACCTCCCGGGACAGTAGGGTGCAAAGGAGGTTCAGGCCAGGGTGCAAGAAAATGCAGTTTTCAGTGTCATAATCAGGTTTCGGGGTCTCCATTCAGGTTGCGTGTTGCGTCGCCATCGTGAAGACCCAAATGCGGTCGAAATTGCAAGTGTCGCAATTTTAGGATGCTACAACTAGGATCCAATTTTCCACTTTACATCTTGAATAACTTGTATTCATTCCTCACTCTACTAAGCTCTTCGACTGCACTTACAAGTTGCGCTTCAAGATCAACTTTTTCTTCTTCTTCTTCTTCACCTTCACTATCACTCCCAAACACATCTTGTCGGTAGGAATGATCTGCATGATCATTCTTAGATGTGTGCCTTTCATCGTTTGATTCTTGAGCCATGAAAATGTGAGTTTCTTCTTCATCATTGTTGTGACTGCTAACAAATCTACCTTCATCATCTGCAAATGAATGAGTTGCATTTCTCATTTTTTCTTCACAAATCGGTTCTACAGTGGTAGGCTCATTTCCATAGAGCTTCTTCAATATGTCCCATAAGTTTTTTTCCGATCTGGATTTGTCCACCTATGAGGAGATATCATTTGATAACCCAAAAATTATAGCCTTCATTGCTATATCATTACACCAGTTTCTTCTTTCTGCATCTGAATCGATGGGAGGACTCACTTTACTAGGGCAGCCATTTACAACTGACATCCACACATCAAACCCTAAGGAGGATAGATAGACTTCCATCCTACAACTCCAAACAGATAAAGTTGAACCATTAAATACAGGAGTAGGGATTGACACAAAATAAGACATTATATTCAAATACCAGAATCTACCCAAGCTAGAGAAAGATTATCAACAGGGAACCTAGGCTCTGATACCAATTGTTGAACACTAGATGTCACTGAGAGGGGGGTGAATAAGTGATTTCCAAACTTTTGCCTTTTCTATCTTATATGTGTAAACCGGTTAACAGATCTAACATAAATCAGACTTACCAGTTAGAAGGGAGAATGATACAAATGCATCCACACATAAAAGGGACACCACATAACATATAATGTATGAGGAAAACCCAAAATGGGAAAATCCTTGGTGAGAAGTGCTACTGGAGACTACTGCTCCAATCCAGCCTCACGATGAAAACCTTGGTTATAACATTTAGGGCACCAACCCAAGGAGTACCACCTTGCTTTAGGGCACCAGCCCAAGGAGCACCAACCCATGATTTTAGGGCACCAACCCAACAAGCACCAACCCTTGCACTGAGCTCCAACTCAATGATATGTTATGAACATAATCAATTACAAAAGTAATATTCTTGTTACAAAAGAACTTTGTAACTCTCATGTATGTCTCTCCACCAGTTCACATCTACAATGATCAATTCTAGTTCTCTATTCACCTTTTCTCTACAACAACCTTGTCTCCTATTGTAATCCACTCACCATTGTAGCTTTGCTGGTTCAACCTCTTCTTCTTCTTCTCTGTCGGTTCTGCTTTCTGTCGGTTCTTCTCTCTGCCGGTTCTCTTTTCTTTTTGTCACACTGCTGCTATCCACCACCAGTTTTGGTAACTTAGTCAGATGTCTACCATCTGCTTCCTACCAGTTCTAAGCTTGCCTTCTCTTCAATCTTCTGTAACTCTTCTCTGCCAGTTTGGTCACCACCGATTTACTCCTCCGTCAGACTCAATGGTCGTCTACCGGTTGCCTCATTGTTTCCGGTTGAACTCTTCAACCTGTTTCTCACTCACACACTCAATCTCTTTTCTGATTCTTGTTGAGCACTTGACTAATTTCTTCTCTCCTACAACAACAACACTCTCTCATTTAGCAACACAAACAATATATTTGGTTCGCACTCTTATAGCTAGATTTTCATGCCTAAATGTGAGTTTGAACATTGGCACGCTGCATTGAATCTACATCCGATCTGATCTTTGATCATCATGACATATCAAATCCAATTTGATATCATATCCTTGATCGATATTCAACACTCAATCAATGAGCATCGCCCATTTGTTTACCTTGGCGAAACATGTCTTCTATCTTTTGCCATCTGTAGCATGTTTTTCGGCCTTTTGTCTGATTGATCAGGTGAGTGATGTAGTTTCCCTTATCCTCTTTAATCTACAAGATCAGTCTTTACTAGATCTCTATTGTTACCTTCATCTCAAGCTGCAATCCTCTTCTTTTCATCCTTGAGCTTCACAGTCGCCATAAATGTTGGACCAATCACCATTGACCTCACCGACACATCACACCAACATGTGCATGCATGCCACTTCACCTCCATGTGGCCCCTTTATCAGAATCCACCTTTGATAAGTCTTCTATGTTGGTCTATAAAAGATCACCAATTAACCATACAACTGGGTTCATCTACCGGTTCATAGACCCTGTCGGTTATACCCTAACTTGTCGACCTTCAACCTTGCACTTTGCTTCTCTTCTGGTGAAGCACCTAAACTAGTTAGCACACATGCCAACCATCTCATGCACATATTCATCAGTTGGGAGCCTTCTACATCTTCACTTTGACAACATTACCAATGGACATACTTATCGGTAAACACCTCGATGACACCATGTTATTAGCCTTCAATTGCCTCCATCTCTCTGCATCTGTGGCAACACCTTTCTTCACCACTAGACTAGTTCTGCAATTATCATGTTTTTCAAAGTGACAAACATATCCTTCCTTCTCTATACTAACAAATCATTATTGTCTACCTGACTGATCTGGTACATATCTTTGATCTCATGCACCTAAGACAACTCAAAGTTTCACCGATTGATCCGGTGTGAGACTTCAATCACATGCCTGCAATTCTTTTGTCTTATCTCAGAGGACTATGATGCATTCCATGCACAATAGGAGATAAGCTCCACTTACTAGTGGGAGTGGATCCTTATCATCTGCATCTTGCAATGCACCAAAGTGGCTTCCCTATTTGAGTAGCATATCTTTAATCAGGCACATGTGATCTGGTTGGGCACATTCACTGTCAGTCATCTTTGCAAATGGTGACTGCATATTTATCCGATGGGAGTACTGCTATTTGACATCCACATAGCATACCGGTGGCCTACACATACTTCTCCTTCAGTGTTGATGTGATTTAGGTAACATTCCCCCACTTCATCACAATCAACCGCCCAACATACTGCTCTCTTGTTGGTAAAAACCATGTACTGCCAACATGTCACTTACCGATCTGCATTCCTTATGTCTTCAACACAAGTCAACACTAACTTGTGTACTAGTGACTCCAATGACCAATATTATAGCTAACCTTCTCTCCCTTACTAGTGACCTACTATGCTAGATGACACCAAAGACATCTCATCTGATGTGCAACAATGAAAGTACTTCACACACATCTCCCATACCGGTTGGCATCCTATACAGGTTGATATCAATGACAAAACAATGCGAACAATTTGGTAGCAAATGTTATATCAAAAGAGATGAGGATATAGGTAAGTTTGATGCTAGAAGTGATGAAGGTATCTTCTTGGGATATTCAACTAAGAGAAAAGCCTACCTGTGTTATAATAAGAGATTGAGAAAGATAGTAGAAAGTGCAAATGTTAAGGTGGATGAGAACCTTGGGAAGGAGATCAAAGCATGCAATTATGATGATGGTCAACATGTTGTTTTGGCTCATATTTAGCTTGAAGATCCTAAGCAGAATGATCCGATAGAGACTGTTAATCCGGATAGTGCTACTGCCGGTGATGAAGTACAAGAACCTAAAAATAAGAACAAACAGAAGACTCTAAGGTATGTAAGATTGAATCATTTTGAAAATTTGATTATTGGTGATAAGAATAAAGGTGTGATGACTATAATAAGGTTAGCTACTGAAGAAGTAAGTTTGATTTCTAAAGTTCAACCTAAATATGTTGTTGAAGCCTGTAAAGATGAAATTTGAATGAGAGCTATGGAAGAAGAACTAGATTAGATTAAAAATAATAACACTTGGGAACTTGTGCCTAGACCTAAGGATAAGAATGTTATTGGCACTAAATGGGTATTTATAAATAAATTGAATGAAGGTGGTGAAGTTGTCAGAAATAAAGATAGGTTGGTCTACAAAGGGCATTCACAACAAGAAGGGATTGATTATGAGGAGACTTTTGCTCCGGTTGCCTGAATTGAAGCCATTAGACTATTGTTTGCTTATGCTGCTTATAAAGACTTCAAAGTATATCAGATGGATGTCAAATCTGTATTTTTGAATGGTGATCTTGAGGAAGAAGTTTACATTGAACAACCTGATGGATTTTCACTGTCAGATGATGGAGACATGGTATGTAAATTAAAGAAAGTTCTTTATGGACTGAAGCAAGCTCCTAGAGCCTAGTATGTTAGACTAGATGAATACTTGTTGAAATTGGAATTTAGTAAAGGTGTTGTTGACAACAATCTATACTTTAAGATAGAAAATGATAACATCCTGATTGTTGAAGTAATTTTTGATGATATTATCTTTGGTGGTGATGATAACCTGAGCATGAAGTTTGTCGATGATATGCAAAAATAATTTGAGATGTCTATGATTGGTGAGATGAAATTTTTCTTAGGTTTGCAGATTGCACAGACTAGAAAAGGGATATTCTTATCTCAAACTAAGTATGTGAAGGAATTGCCGAAGAAGTTTGGATTAGATGATTCCAAACCAATTGGAACTCCTATGGTGACTGGTTGTAAATTGTCTAAGAATGATGAATCTCCTAAAGCTAATTAGAGTTTGTACAGATCTATGATTGGTGAACTTCTATATCTTACACACACTAGACCACGCATTATGCATGCTATGTGCATGGCTACTAGATATCAAGCTGATCTGAAAGAGATTCATGTTACTGCTATTAAGAGGATATTTAGATATTTGAAGGGAACTATGGACTAAGGATTATGGTATCCTAAGAATGATGATTTTATGCTTTTGCCTATACTGATGTAGATTGGGCTGGTGATGTTGATGAACAACAGAGCACTATCAGTGGAGCATTCTTTTTGGGTAATAAATTGGTTTCATGGGCTAGCAAGAAACAAGATTCAGTGTCCTTATCTACTACTGAAGTTGAGTACATTGTTGTTGCTAGTAATTGCACTTAGGTAGTTTGGATGAACCAAATGTTGAAAGATATCAAAGTTATTCATGATGAGCCTATTGTTATATACTGTGATAGTTCCAGTGCTATCAACATGTCAAAGAATCCGATGCAACATTCAAAGACTAAACATGTGTCAATCAAATATCATTACTTGAGAGAGAAAGTCAGTGAAGAGAAGGTGAAGCTGGAATATATATCTACAAAGGAACAAATAGCTGATATTTTCACTAAACCTTTGCCTAGATATACATTTGTCTACTTAAGAGACAAGTTAGGGGTATCCACCCCTCGTGGTGAGAAATAGATGCATTAAGTTGCATCGATTTGGTGGATTTCAGAGCTTTATCTTTTATTCGGATTGATGAGTTGGTGGTGCTCCTCTGTTGGAGTAGTCTGTGTTTTGGGGAGTGAGATTTATGTTTTCTATTTTGGAGATCTTTGGAATTGTTGTCAAAGGAGAAGAGAGATCATGTGAAAAATTGCATTATCTATCTTGATCTTAGGGGGAGTTTGCTGGTGATATCTTCTTTCTTTGCATTGACTATTTTTTATATTCACATGTTGCCATCAATGCCAAAGGGGGAGATTGTTGGTTATTGTTGGTCATTGTTGCTGCTAGGATATGTTGTTGTAATTGATGTCAACATATTCCTATGATTTATTCCAGTGTGATTGGGAAGATTTCCTGATACAATTTTGTAGTATTGGTTTTCTGATCATTGTTTTGCATAGGTTGATATTTCCTCCTGTATATTCCAGTGTGATTAGTGTAAGGAAGTTAAGTAGCATAACAACTTCCCACACCAACCTTGAGAGGATGGTAATGCAAATTTTTTTACAGATCTTTACAACAGTTATAGAAAATAGAAATAGATATAATAACATTCAAACCATAACACAATGATTTACATGGGGAAAACTCTTTCGGGAGAAAAACCCCACACTCCAAAAGCCGCCCAATATATTATTCAAAAATCAAAACAGATTACAATATACATGCAGAGAAATCTCTTAGCAAGAGTACCACTTATCACAGATTTAGAGGTAACTCAATAGCCATAAGACTCTTACACACAACCTCTATCTTACGCACCTCATATATAGGAGATACAATACAAGAAACCATCAAATGGTATTACAAAACCATGGGCTAAAACCACCCAATAAGGTGTAGCCAGCCTTATCTCCCTTCTAGATTCCCTATGATGTGTGTCCCTCCCTTTAACAACTCATTTATGTGTCTGATTTTATATTTCTTATTTAGGAGTACAAACTTTTAGAGGCGATAACTTGAGAATCGTGTGTCCTATTGACGAACCGTTTGAAGCATCAAAAAGCTCGTGAAGTTATTTATTGCCTCGTAAATAGCTACATTATTTACACCCACTTTGTAGGGCATTTCAAGGCATTTAAGGGCCTCTAAAGTCTTCAAAATCAAATTTAAACCTTTCATTGGACCCCTCCAAAACATAAAATTTAATATCTTCAAAACTTTGTGATCTTGCTATGTAACTTTACCAAAATGCTTATATAGCCAACTAGAAGCTTCAAGGAGAATTTTACACTATTTCACGCTCAAATAAAAACTTACTATAAATAGTAACCTCATGTAAATGCAAGGTTGAGACACCATTTTCCCAACAATCAGATCCGGTGCTGAGCTTTTGGGATATTGTTTTGGATGATCTTGTGTATCTTCATTTGAGTTGGATCATGATTTGGTGCTCCACGAGCTATATTCCTTTGTGATAGTTGATGATTGGTTGTGTTCTTGATCTTCTAGACATTGACAGATGAAGATTTGAAAAGTGGTGTTGGTGCAATTGTTTTTGATGATTCTAACGTGCTCGCTGGTGTTTCCTAGTCGTGTCGTATTTGTTTTGGTGATCTGCTTTGATAATTGAGTGATTTTGTGGTGGTTTCTATCATCTGGTGATGATTTGCGTGTTATGCAACATTTCTGGTGGTGTAGCATGTTGCGATTGATCTTGGTGTGATTTTTGGTGGAGTTGTGCATTTAGGAATTTGAATTTAGGACCATGTTATGTTATGTAAATAATCATATTTGTCCAATGGTTGATCTTTTTATTGTGTGATCTAATTTTGTAATTGAGGGTTTAGGGTTTAGCTGACCTTGTTATCAAGATTGATGAATTGTATATGTAGGTCATATAGTCATGTAGTTTGGGTGTCATTGTTGTGTCTTCATTATCAGAGAGAGATTTTTGTGCGAACAAGTGATCTATCCCTTGGTGTTGAGTTTTTGGTGACATTGGTGTTGTAGGGAAGACATTTGTACTTAATCGAAACTATAATCAGGCATTAGGAGATACTACTATTCTAGTTCATTTATTTTGGATTATAGTCTGAATCTTATTGTAAGTCAGTGAGACTTCCCTGAGGGTTGTAGCCTTCCAGGCAAATATCTTTTGAGTAGTGAACTCTAGGCAGTGTTCCTAAATGCATGTACATTCCCCATTGTAATATTTTAACATACTATTGTAGAGTACCATCTTACTGTGAGTAGGTTCCTACTGTGGTTTATCCCTTAATCGGGTTTTCCACATCAAAATCTTGGTGTTGTGTGTTGTGTTGTTAATTTTCTTATCTGTCTTATTGTTGCAGTTTATCAGATTTGTGTTTTGTGGATAAGTTTGTTATTCTGGTGAAGACTGATTGACCCCCTCCTTAGTCTTCCCTCTTGGCTACTTCTAACAGCACTTGGATAAAATCACAAATTTGAACAACTGAAACACACACTGACTACTCGCCCAGAGAAACAACACAAACTCATCAATTTGGATAATAGGATAAGATAATGAAGTCCACTAGATCAATGCAGCTCAATGCATCTAGTTCATAGCAGGAGGGGCAATCACCTCTAAGTTCTCTCTTACATATACAAATGTATCTACAGGCAAAGGCTTAGTGAAGATATCTGCAATCTATTCCTTTGTAGTCACATATTCTAATCCGACTTCCTTACCACTGACTTTCTCTCATAAAAAATGAAACTTAATTGATATATGCTTTGTCTTAGAATGCAACACTGGATTCTTAGAAATATTGATAACACTAGAATTATCACAATATATAATAGTAGGCTCATTACAAACAACTCTAATAGCCTTCAACATTTGCTTCATCCAAACAACCTGAGTATAGTTGTTAGCAACAATAATGCATTCAACTTTTGCAGTAGATAAAGAAATAGAATCTTGTTTCTTACTTGTCCATGAA